>NW_026596162.1:9987436-10109603 GCF_907164565.1 Psammomys obesus
GTGATCGGGGAAGGGAGTTGAGTGACAGGAGGTGCGCGGCACGCTGGGAATTGTAGTTCCGAGCCTCCGTGGCCATAGCCATTTTGTAGTCAAGGGACTACAACTTCCAGAAGATCAAGGGGACTATTCTAAGGTGCCCCGGGAATAGGCGGCTCTCCCCCGGGCCGGGCGTCCTGGGGCACTGGTACCCAGCTGCCCGGCTGCAGGTAGACGTGAGGGCAGTGGTGAAGGGCTTGCCTGTGGCGGCTGTTGGGTGAGCGGACTGCGGGGGGGAAAGGGGCTGAGGTGGAGCGACCGAGCGTGCCATGCATTGAGCTAGGGAGCCTCTCTCAATTCCACGCCTGGGCTCGGCGTGGGAGAGGCGCGTGACGGGCGGCCTGCGGGGGATTCGCGGAGGCCTCTCCCGGGTCTCGTGGACGGGGCTGCGGGAGCTCTCGGCACCGGGGCCAGGGCGGGTGGGCGAAGGGTAGGCAGGCGTGCTGGGGCTCAGCTGTGGGAGTTTTCGGCTGGCGTGCGGTGGGGAATTAGCCGAGGAGCCCTAACTTGTATAAAAGCAGAGTCCATTTAAAGTTGGGCTGGATAGTCCGCCTCTCATTGGTTAGGGGGCTTGGAAAAAAGAGACTCGGCGAGCCCTCCGCTGTGGTGCCGCCGCCGCCGCCGCCGCCGCCGGAGTTGACTCTTCTGCTCGTACTGGTGCTGCGGCACAAACGTGACTTCCAACATTTAAAATTTATCGTTTTCCTTTCCAAGATGTAACTACAGATCAGACACTAAGGACCTTCACGTTTCGCTGATGTAGTTTTTGGAAGAAAAAGGGGGGGGAGTGAAGGGCGTCGGTTTTTTTTTTTTTCTTTTTCTTTTTTTTTTTGTGCCTCTGTGTTGTATGTTTCGGGGGAAATTTTCCATTATGAGTGTTTTACTAAAGTGAATTTTTCCTGTTTGCTTCGATCGTCTTTGGCTCTTTTTTGTTTTTATTTTTTAATTTTATCCTTCTCAATTTCGGATTTATTTGAAGGCGAATCTGGCTTTGGGGGAAGAGGAAGAAAAGTCGGATTACAAGATCAACCACCACCACCAACAATAAAAACCATCAGGATATTTTTTTGCAAATTTCTGACGGCTTTAAATTCATGAAGCAATTGTCCCCTTTTGCAATCAGCATTTGGATCTCAGAATGAGCAAGGAAAGACCCAAGAGGAATATCATTCAGAAGAAATACGTAAGTACTCCTAACAACACATCCTTTGGCTTGCAGTTTTAAGCAATGGTTGTGAATGTCAAGTTTATAGATAATTCTGCAGCTGAAAGGTTTTAAACAGCGTCCGATAAGGCTCTTTCTTTTCCGAAAGGGCTTTTCAGGCAAAGTCGTGTCTGCCTAGTTTGGTTGAGAAAACAGCCTGGTGTAGAGATACCCAAGTGAATCAATTGACCTCGAATGACACATTAATGCAGTTTTCGATGAAAGGCGAGGGGTTTGGTGGAGGTTGGGGTTCTGCGTTTGGGAACAGTAATACAACTAACCTGCACTCCGGGTGGATCCGGCCCCTTACTGCACTTTGCATACAAATGAGCCTGGTAGTGGTGTTATTTGGAAAATCGTGTAGGTAGGTGTGTTGGAAGCTGTGAGTTGCAAGCCCGGGTCGGCTTATGGCGATCTTCTTGCACTGGCACATCATTTAATGTATGTGGTCGTTTTGGTTTATCTAGTTTGCAACGTAACCCAGTTGGGAATCATGTTACAGAGAATGCACTTATTGGTATTGACTTTATAATGAGCCTCGTTTTGGTTTTGTTTAAAAGGAATTCATGGTTTCTAGTTCTAGAGGAGGGGAACATGGTTCATGTTTTAAAGTATGTATGTGTGTGAATACGTATGTTAGTACAAATTTCTCCCTGTTAACTGGATTTCTGAAATTGGGGTTGTAATAGTTAAATTTGTTTTGTGCATACTATGGCAGCGTTTTGCTTGGCATAGGGAGTGTTTTTGTTTTGTGTAGTGGCTTTTTTTTTTGTAAGTTTGAGGGGAGGGAGTGTAGAGGGGAACCAAGGGATTAACCAAATATGCACTTGAGTGATCGGTAGTTAGCTGCGTATGCTTTAGAGCAAAGAACTCATTTTCTCCAGAAAAAAGGCCTTTGAAGATACATAAAGAACAATGCGACCTTAAAAGAAAGTTTTATTTAACTAGAGTCGATGGTTTGTTGTTAATATTTTCCCTTTCTGACTACTGTGGAGTGTATAATGGGAGATGACCTTCGGAGCAGTGGTTTTGTAAAAAAAAAAAAAAAAAAAAAAAATATATATATATATATATATATATATATATATATATTATTTTATTGGGAAACCTGAATGCCTTTTCCGGAAAGCTGATCTTAATCTATACACGTAAACTTAACTATGAAAGAAACGCAAGATTAAATAATGAAGCTCAACTTACAAAGCTGCTCCATGAGGAATTTAAGAATTAAAATACATCCGCATTGCAGAGGGCTGGGTAGAGCGCAGAGGACTAGTTTAAAGTCGGTGTGTAGAAACTGCATGGACACAGCCTTCCCTTGGAGCGTGGATTCCTTCCCAGAGCATGTCTGATTCTGATGTAGCCACAAAGGAGATGGGGTAGAACTTGGACAAGAACCCCCCACTCTGTCCCGGATCTCGATAAGTTGGAGAACACTGTGGGGTCGGCTTTTTTTGTTGTTGCTGGAGGCCAGCGGATCCTGCCGAGTCTCGTCCGGCCGCAAGCCGATGTGGCCGGCTGTGGCCGTGCGAGGCAGAGCATGAGTTGCTGCTGGAGGAGCCGAGTCTGTGCTCACGCCAAGTTCCGGACGCAGCCAGCCGAGAGGGTGCGCGGGGCCGCGGCGGGCTGGGCCGGAGCCCGGGCTGGGGCCGCGGGCGCGCGGCGGCCTGTAGGGGGCAGACTCCGGGCTGAGCTGAGGCCGGGCGGGTGGGTGGGGCTCGCGGGTGGCGCGGCGTGCAGACTCGGGGCGTGCCTGGCCTGAGTGAGGGAGGCGGCGCTGGGGTGCGGGGGGAGTCTGCCTCGGGCGCCCCCCGCCGCGCGCTAGGCTGATCCGGCGTCTCCACGCCGCCCTGCCGGCGGGCTCCGGCGCAGTCTCGAGAGCAACAGGTTAAGCGGGCGAGACGTCAGCGCGCCCCCACCCCGCCCCGCGGCCTTCCTCTGCCGTGCGCCTTCGCCCCCTCCGCCCCCCTGCGTTCCGTCCTCTCCCCGCCCCCTGCCCCCAGTGGCTCTGAGTCCTCCGCCCCCATCTCGAGCCGCTGCGTTCTGTTGTCATTGTGACGTCACAAAGGGACCGGCCCGGTGGAACCTTCCCCTCCTCCGTGATGTCAAAAGTCCGGGCGGGAGGTTCCAGGCGCGGCCTAAGTAGGAGCTGCGGGACCGGGGCGTGGGAGGAAGAAGGGTTTGTGAAGGATGTGGCCGACCTCGTCCTTCCACTTTGAGGTGTCCCAGGTTCCACCAGGTGAGCGTCGGGAGCCTTCTACTCCTCACCGAATGCTCTTGAACCTTCGCAAAATATTTAGGGTCTGGGGAGCAGGGAGTATGTGCCGGCTTAACGGAGGAGTATTTTCCCTCCTCAGTTCCTGGTCTTTTGATGGTGTAGTTCCCGCTTAAGCCCGTGTTAATGAAAACTGCAATTGTGCGTGGATGGAGTTGAGGATTTGGTTACTTTGTCGTGTTGAGGGGTGGCTTTACAGGATGTAGCATAACTTTGGACAGGATGCTGCTCAGCATCCGCTATCTGCTATTGCGTTAAGCTTTTCACTGTCTTTGGGGGTAGGGCTGTTCTCTTGGTTGTGCCAGTCATCTTCCCACGAGCTGTATCTTCGGAACTCCTGAGAGAGGAAGGGCTGTACTCCAAAGAGCACAGGAGTCTCAAGATTCACTGGGTTTAGTTCTTAATAGGACAGCAAATGGTTTGTGGTGTGACTCTTCACTATTCGGTAAAGTGGAAAAAGTCTTAACTGTTTTTGTCACTTTACTAAGTCATTGAGATTATGTGGGTGGAAGATAGATGTAAATCAGTGAGCTTTAAATGGAAGGTAGCATTATTACTTGAGCTGGTGGAAGGCAGTGTGCTTCCTACAATTGGTCTCAAAAGCTTTAGATGCCTTCCATTTAGTTTAGGCAAAGAGTTTCAGAGTGTGATTGTAGATGGAAGGCTTTGGGAGAAATGAGTATTGTATTTTTTATTAAATGACATCATTGAGAAGCTCATAAATTGAAATATAATCCTGTCTTAATTGTGTTGGGCATGACTCCCACTACAGTACCTTAGATAACTGGAAAAGGTTGCCTTTCGGAGCCCCAATTCACTTGGACAATAAAACAGTTGCGAGTTTCCCCCTGTGTGTATTTTCTGCCATCATTCCTGTAGTTTGTTATTCTTAAGGGAAGTAGGGGGATGATAACCAGGCCATTTGTTCTTAGCTTGATACCAGATACTTGAAAAACAAATGATTAGGGTGGTATTTTGGATGACTTTGGCAGAATTTGTACCACTGGGCTGTAATAATGTTTAAAATAACACACATTATGACATCCTCTGAAACTAACAGGACGACTTTGAATGTGTTCTTTAATCGCTACTTGGGATTGAATTCAGATCTTAAGGCTTATTTGGAAGACTTTTATCTGTGGAGCCATATCACTAGTCCCCTCCCTAGCCTATTTTAAGGATCTAGTTTTTCAAATGTCTGTAGTTCTAGCAGTTTCCAAGATCATCTTTAGTTACATATCCAGTCTTAGTTGAAAGCCCTTCTTGGGCTACACAAAAAACAGTTCCTGCTCCCAATGCCACTCTGTTGATAGAATTTGTGCCTACCATACATCAGTACCGATCCCCAGATAAACCTCTAATCAGGAGTTTTAAGCAGGTGGATCATGAGTTCTAGGTCATTTTCTGCTATATATAGGAAGCGTGACGCCAGCAGCCTGAAGACCCGCTCAGAAACATACCCTAGACCACTGCATGATCTCAGAAAGTGAGAGTTAGCTTCATAAGGTTCAGAAACAGTTTTACTATATTTTATAGTTACAAAGTTAAAACAAGAGAAGTATACAAAGGCAGGGGTTTAGCTTAGTGCAGGAGTGCTTGCTTGGTATGGACAAAGTCCCAGGGGTTTTGATGATCTCCAGCAAAAAAAAAAAATTCAAAGTAATGATTGATTCCTGGCATGATTGATACACACCTTTAACCCCCAGCACTGGTGAGGCAGGCATGCATATCGCTTAGTTTAGGCTAACCTGGTCTATACAGCAAGTTCTAGGCCAGACTCTTGACTCAAGGGAAAAAAAAAATCAGTTTGCTTGTTTTTCCTTTGTTGAACAAACATTGTGGTATTTTACGGCTATAGAGGAAGAACTGAAGTTATTAAGTTATTAGTTGTCTTTTTTTTTTTTTTTTATCCCTCACATTCATATTGCTTTGTATTTGTTTCTAGTGGTGGAAAACCCTTTCCTTTCCCAAAAATCTAGGGCAGAGGTGCTTTGTTTTTATTTTTTTGCAGAGCTTAGGCTCTTGCACATGCTAGGAAAGCTGTGACACCAAACAATACCAGAAGCAACTTTAAGACACTAAGGTATGGTATTCAGACAGTACAGAAGCAATACAGTCAGGTTCATGGTGTGCTTAATTAATTTAAAATTAACTGGCTTATTTTTTGGGTTGATTTATTATTACTTTGTTTCTTCAAGACAAGGTTTCTCTGTGAAGCCTTGGCTGTCTTGGACTTCTTTGTGGACCAGGCTGGCCTTGAACTCATAACCTGCCTCTGCTTCCCAGAGGTGTGTGCCACCACACCCAGCTTTATTACTCTTTTTTTAAAGGGCTGATATTTCTACAGATCCTTCTTCACAATGAAAATTTTTTATATTTTGTTTGTGCACATATATGTGTGGATGCTGTTCTCACACGTGGAGGAGCTGGTTCTCTACCATGTGGTTTACCTGCTAAGCCATCTAACTTTGTTGGGAGTTGAGTATTTGTCTCTAGCCACTGGCCCAAATAGCCAGCTAGAAATCTTTTGTACTTTAGATGGTGAGTCGATATATATATATTTTATATATACATGTATCTATGTGTATGTGTATATACACATATTTATATATATGGTGTATCTAGGGCACTACTGAGTCCCCTCTATGTCCCTTGATTATTTAAACTTACTGACTTCAAAAGGACGACAGCTTTTGAAGTCCCTGTCTGGTGCCTGTTCCATTAACAGTAGAACTGTCTTGAAAGAGGATGAGGGGAAAATTATATTAAGCCAAGTATATAAAGGCCAAAGTAGAATGTTTTGAATCTGTAATGTTGTCTTGATCATAGTAGTATTTGGAATTAAGCTCTGGACATTTTAATTAAATTTTAGTTGCAGTGTTAAAACCTTATTGATGTTACTGGCCTGAATTTCCCTAAACATTGTTGTGTTAGGGACAACTAACTAACCTCTGTCTGCCTAGCCTCCTGCTTGTAGGTGCAGAATATTCTGGTTATTAACCCAAAACTTCTGCTTCGTGGGCAGCTGTAGGGTGTGCCTATGTCCCCTTTGGCTTCTACCCAGAATGCTTGCCAAGTGTCAGTTGTTTGTTCCCAAATCTGGTTATTCCAGTTGGGCTTATTCTTGTAATTACAATTAAATCTTATGTAAACCTTGAAATGACTGTGGAAACAATTGGTTCAACTTTAAGTTGAATGCTTTGTTGATGTGATATAGTGATAAAAGTGCTAGAAGAAGAAAAAAGAATTAGATATAGCCTGCACATTTCCTCTTGTAGATTCTTCATAAACGCTGCTTTGCAAGTCATTCCTCCTTGGTGGTGGTGCTGTATGTGTGGAATGTTACAGCTGCAGTCTGCAGGCCATTCATCCCCTTTAAACACCCAGATTCTCCTCTTCAACAGAACATGTCAGCAAGTCTGAAAGAATTCGTATTCAAAAATTAGACTGTACTGGATGGAGAGGTTAACTTAGGTCCCAGCATTTGGGGGGATGAGGGTTGCTATGATTTCCAGGGTAGCATGGGCTATAGAGTGAGACACTGTCTCAACAAAAGAAAAAGATTAGTACATTCTATTTATCTTTTCATCAACACTATTATTATTCTGTCATTTTTTTTCTGTGGCAACTCATGTAGTTCAAGCTGACCTGGAACTTACTGTGTAGTTAAAGATGACCTTGAACTTTGCCTCCCAAGCCCTGGAATTATAGGCACTATCATACTCGGACTAAAATTTTGTGGTTTTCTTTTTTCTTTTTACATTTAATAGTCCTCCCCAACCCTCGCAGGGAGTGGATGGGTGTGTGCTACATGTGTGTTGTATGCTCAGTGACAAGTGCCTTTACTCACTGAATCATCTTGCTGGTCAAAAGCTTATGTCCTGTGTGATACAGCAACTTTCCTGTCTCTGTCCCATGAGGAACTACCTTTGGTCTTCGTTTCAAATGCTTAAGTAAGTGTACACCCGTGTTTTTAATTTCCTTTTGAATCAAGATCTCATTCTGTCTGTAGTCCATGTTGGCCTCAAATCCATGGTGATCCTGCAGTGGGATTGCAGGAATGGCTTTTAACGAAGCTAAATGCATTAATAAGTTTAGTTCAGTTCTGATTCATGATAAAACTATTAAAGTTGCATGACTTCTTCAGGAAGTGATCACTGTTTTGCTAGTCTTGCCTGGTTCCAGTACTTATGTCCCCCTGCCTCCCCTAAACGTATGTACGTGTGTGTTATTTTTGTATATGTATATATGTTGTTGTGTGTGCTATGGCCTATGTAGCCGTCAGAGACGACAAGGCAGAGGTATGTTCTTTCCTCCCATTATGTGGATCTTGAAGAACTGGCTATCAGGCTTGGATGAAAAACACCTTTTCATGCTGAGCCATCCATTGTACCAGTTTAGAAAACACTTAGCCACACAACACCAACTTTTCTTGAAAATGTTATAAAGAGAAAACCCAGTCAGTTCTGAAGTAACCACCCACATTCATGATTTGTATAGCAAGCTCACATGAGAAAATGAGGTTTAAAACTATGTATTCCTGTGTTTCCGTTCAGATGAAACTGGTCTTAAAAAGCTTTGTCAGCATCTGAGAACAAGGCATGTGCCAGCCTGCAGCATACTTGTCTTTGATTCTTAAGGCAGTAGATGATGGAGCTACATCAGTGTTCACTGTCTCTCTGGGTCCTCATTGCAAGATCCCAGGCTGGTTGTTGGTGCTCTGTTAGCGATTGTCCACCCACACTTTTCACTGTACCTGAGGGCCAACATGGGCAGCAGCTCTCCAGGCTTCTAGAAACTGCTTAGGGCTGTCACACATCACCTTTGGTACCTTTCCCTGCATTTGTACTGTTGCTCTTGACTTTGCTGTTTTGGAGACTCTTAGTTCTAGAAGAAACTGCCCTTGTTCCTCACCAGCGGGCCATCCATGAAACACAAACTGTTAAATGTGTTAATGAGGCAACTTGAGTAATAGGACCATTACTCCTGGAGTCCTAAGGATGTGTGACTGTATTGGAGAAGAACCCTTCTCTAGAGTTCTTTTGTTACTCCTTTTTGACCTCCAGTTCTTGTGGGTGCTTCCCCTTCCTTAGTGCTGGGATTACAGGTGGGATTACCAACCTAAACACGGTATTTAAAGTTTTTAAGTTAGTAAGTCTATCAAGACACTCATGCAGAGGAGGTCTGAAATAGTTTAGATAGCAATGTTGATTTTTCGAGACAGGATTTCTTCTCTGTGTATCCTTGGCTGTCCTGGACTCCTTTTGTAGACCAGGCTGGTATTGAACTCACAGAGATCCACCTACCTCTGCCTCCAAGTGTGCTAGGATTGCAAGCCTGAGTCAGTATGCCTGGCAATCCATTATTTTCTAATCACTACTTTGGAGAGGGCTCCATCTTCAATGGTTGACCCTTTCTTAGTTCTCATTTCTGTCAGCTGTTAAGTGGGTGCCAGGAGGAAATGAGAAGGGATTAGTTAGAGAACTGAGCATGTATTTCTTGTGTTTATACTTTCTATAGGCTTGCAGAAAGAGGCTAAATGAATGTGCATTCTGTTAGGCAGCAGAGCAGTTGCTCTTTGTGTATAAATTGTCACTACCAGTAAGTACATTGGCTTCAATCAGGAAGGACCTTGAATTTGGACAGGCCTGTTTTCAATATATAGGACACTTATATAATGAACAAGTTTGAGAATATGAACCGAATGAATTCAAATTCTAGCTCTTACTTAACCTGGTTGTATGAACCTGGGCAAGCTACACAACATGACTGAGTTCCTTCCGCATCTGGAACATTGTTGAGTGTACCTCATAAGCTTGTTGCTGGGAGAGTCAGGGAGATTTTTGATGTGAAAGCACTTTGTAAACTGCATACTGCTGCACAAATGCTCAAGGTATTATTACACAGTTGGAGATCACCAACTTGGAGACATCAGGCCTGCCAGCAGCCTTCCTAGCTGACTCAGAAATAAATAAATCTAGTAAATTCATAGTGAACAATATATTTAGAGTAAGGCTTTAAAGATTAAGAGGTGATATAATAACCGCCCTCCCCCATTCCCACTTTGCTTGTTGAATGCCTCTTGTATCAGGCAGCATGGCATTTAGAAAGGATAGATTGAGAATTAAGATCAGAGCAGCACAAACAAGTTTAAAAGAATGACTTGAAGTATATATATTCCTTGAAGATGAAAATCTGATCATTATCGGTGGCTGCTTGTGTGGCCTTCTGCATTAAGTATAAGCCAGATCTGTCCTTACCACAGAATGGAAAACCTTTCTTGTTTAAACCATCCATTTACCTTGCCCCTGTGCATTTTACATCCTGAAGTTAGCCAAGTCAGTCCTGAACTTTGCAAGTTCTCATCTGTGCTCAGGCAAGCGGATTTCCTTCCTGAGAAGTCCACCATGTTACTCTTGGGCCTCATGGCTAGACTGCCCTACTCTGTAGACTCTCTGACTCTTAGTCTTTCCTTGCTGATGTGTAGCGCCCCTTCTAGGTGCAAGGAACACTTCTTTATGTTGTGTGTCTGTTAGGTGTGAGTTTTGTAGGTGATTGTGGGTAAGTGCTTTGTACCAGCATATAGTTAGTACACAGAGAATTCTTTCTTTCTTTCTTTCCTACTTTTTTTGAGACAGGGTTTCTTTGTGGTCCTGGCTGTCCTGGAACTCTCAATATAGACCAGGGTGGTCCTGAACTCACAGAGATACAACTGCTTTCCAAATGCTGAGATAAAAGGCGCGTGCCACCACTGCCTGGCACACAGAGAATTCTCTAATTAAAGCTAATGGTGGAATGTGTCCAGTACCACTGGGAGGGAATTGGTATGGAAAAAGATGGAGTACATTCACTAATTAGAATTTCACACTCTTATTTTAAAGCTGGGAACCTGTCTGTTGTTATAAGAATGTCCCAGTCCCCACACTCTGGAGAGCTGGGCATGAAATCTAGCACTCGAGAGTGGAAGAAGGCCTCTTTTGTTGTCTTTAGACAGGTCTTCATGACACTTTCTCTCTTGCAGGTGCATTCTTAGTCATCCAGGGTAGTTGAAGTAATTGATTCATTTTCATGGAAAAATAAAAATTCATATGTAATCCCCATAACTAATTATAAGCCAGTAGCATTTTTCCCCTTGTGAAAATGGCTTTTCTGCTTCATATAAAATCATTTCAATCAGACAAGTACTCAAAGATAAAAATTACTGAAATTGCATACGGGATATTCCACTTTAGATGTATAGGCTCATTATGTGCTTTTTGCATTTATATATCTTAACTCACTTATCAAATACAATGATTTTTAACGGTCTAGGCACGTCATTGACATGAGTTTCACTTGACCTGTTGCCCCCTTGATGGTTTTTCCACAGGTTTAGGATTGTTAAAAAAATGTTTTGTGTAGCCTGCCTTCTTTGCACTTCAGAGTCCTGTAGAGAATTACTGACTCAGAATTGTGCGGTATTGACTTATGGGGAGGGCCTGTGCTAATTTAGGGTTCTATGCATGGTACATATCAGACTGTTGCATTTGTTTGTTGGCTTTTAAAAACCAATACAGACACTTGTAAGTAGTAAAGATGTCAGTTGAGGGTGGTTTTTTTTTTTTTTTTGTTTGTTTTTGTTTTTTTTTTAAATTTCTTATTTTCTTGGCCTCTCTCAGAGCATTTAGGACTAAGAAATGTGAAAGCACTTTGTAAAACAATAAGAACACAATGTGTTATTAGACAGAAGGGCTTTTTAGTACTGAAGGGAAGGAGGAGAGAGCTTGTGGAATTGTACCTTTTGAGTGTTTATGAGTTTCTTTTTCCTTTGTGTATGCACGGGAGGTACTTAAGTAATAAAATGACCTGGGAGCATGCTGTTTGTACATGTGATGTCAGTCCTCTTGTTAGTAAGGTAGACTTTATCGTTAACATTGGGCCCTGAGGGCTGAGGCTTCATAGCTTGCTCAGTTAAATAAAACTGATAGCTTTTAGCGGCTTACTGTTTGCTCCTGTCCTAAGAGAATTTATAGTTTACTAGGGAGCCAGGATGTAAAACATTAGGAAGAGAGCACTGGCTTTTGAGTCAGATTGAAGTCAGAGATCTTGGGCTATGTTTAGACGATGGTGACCTTGGTCAGATTGTTTGCTTCTGAGTTCTCTGCTTTCCAGAAAGAAGAGCCTCTTTACAGAATTAGAGGAGAATGAAGGGTTAACAAGGGAGTGTCAGACAGTCTAGACAGGGTTAATCCAAGTCCTGCAGGCCCACAGGGTGCAACTCTCCAATTTCAACGTTGAAGAGGATGTGTTTCTGGGTCATCTGCATTACAGCATATTCTAGTTGTTTGAGAAAGAGGGTGAAGATCAATCTGCCTGCTTATTAGCACCTGGCCTTTCTTACCAAGGCTTGCCTTTTCCTTTAGTAATGGGAAAATTTTGGGATTGAATTTTTCTTGTCCCTCCCATGGTTTATGAGGTTGAAATAGTGTCTAAGAAGCAGCATTCCTTTTTGTGTTCGAGTCCTCTTGGATGAACTTTGCCTTAGATGGAATCTAACTCCCATTGGTTTTACCCCAGTTGCTCCCTTTCCCATTCTTATACTGCCCAAAGCACTAAAGCGCTGTTTGTTCTATTTTCAGCTTGCTTGATGTCTTGAGGATGAAAGAGCCAATGTGAATGGAAAGCATTTAATAAGGAGTCATGGTCTGGGCTCCCAGTTAAATTAGTAGCACATGCTTTTCATTTGCCTTGAAGGATTTTGCTTATGTTGCTTCGCTGTCGCTGTGACATCACACAGCTTGTCCCTCCACATAAGCTAAATGACTTTACATCATACAAGGCCACTCCTCTGGGTTGTTCCCTGTGTCAGTTATGGCTGACATGGAACTCACTTTGTAGATCAGGCTGTCTTGGAATTCACAGATCTGCCTGCCTCTGCCTGCCCAATGCTGGGATTAATTAGTTAGTTACTGTGCAGTTACGATTTCAGGAGTTTCGGTAGAAGAAACTATTTTGTGTTACCCCACAACAGGGTTTCTCTTTTAGCTATGCTGGAACTCCTGTCTGTAGTCTAGGCTGTCCCTGAATGCAAGATTTGCTTGCCTCTGTTTCCTGATTGCTGGGACTCCACCGACTGCTTCTGCTTACCAGATTGTGGTATTGAAGGCGTGTGCTATCACATCTGGCTGAATTACACTTTTCTTTGTGTGTGTGTGTGTGTGTGTGTGTGTGTGTGTGTGTGTTTGTATGGGTGCTTGTATGCCTGCCATAGATTAGTTCTGGAGGTCAAAGGATAACTTTTGGGAGTTGGTTCTCCTGTGTGCTTTTCCACCTGGGCATTGAACTCAGGTTGTTTGGCTTGGTGGAGTTTACCTTTACCCAACTGTTATTCAGAAACAGACCAACAGAGCCTCCTTTTTTGAAAGATGAACAGTATTCTGTGGCTCAAAGTTTGTCTTGAGTACTGGGAATGTAGGTGTATGCTTCTTGATATATTTTATTTTTTATATATCTACATGTTACATTTTCCCCAAAAGAATATACAACATTAGTGAGCTGCCATCCCAGAAACAAATGTTTTTTTGCCTTAACCTGATTGAAGTTCAGTTACCATGCAAATCTGACAC
Source organism: Psammomys obesus (assembly GCF_907164565.1). Lineage (NCBI taxonomy): Eukaryota > Metazoa > Chordata > Mammalia > Rodentia > Muridae > Psammomys > Psammomys obesus. The sequence goes on from NW_026596162.1 coordinate 10,000,557, forward strand.
AAGATTAAAATGTGGGCCTTGAACAAACAGTTGCTGTCAAATCAGCAGTGTTTGGCTGATTATTTAATATGTATATTTAATTTATATACATTTAATTTATATGAGTAATTTAATATGTATATATGTCTGTATATATACATATTATACACACACACACACACACACACACACACACACACACATATATAATTGAGACAGGGTCTCTCTGTAATCCTGGCTGTTCTGGAACTTACTATGCGGACTAGGCTGGCCTTAAACTTGCATCCGTCCTCCTGCCAATGGCTATATATAGAGTGCTGGAAGCAAAGACAGCGCTCTGAGTTATAACTTTCTTTTCTTTTGAGGCACAGTTTTTATACTATATAGCACAGGCTGGTTTGAAATGAACTAGAGTAGCCCAGGCTGCCTCCAAGGTCACTGAGCCTCTCCCAGAGTCTGGCTTTACCAGCATGAGCCACTACACCTAGCTGAGCTTTGAATTTTGACCTACAAACTTTGCTAAGTAGTATTGGTATTGACACCCTGACAGAACTTTTAATCTGTAAGAATTTTAAAGATTCATGAAAGTAATTCTTAGTGATGATTCTCTCCTGAGGGGCAGAGATCAGATTTCTATTTAAATACCAATGTAGTTTATCACTCCCCTCCCCCCAGGCTGGGCCAGACTGGATCTGGGTTTAATAATGAACTTCTGAATTCCTCTTAGCTTGGTTGGTTGGTGTTAGTAATGAATCAGTGTTTTATGTCTTTAAATGTTTTCATATATTCACTCTGTATTGTAATCTTTAAAAGTACTGTTAGGATTCCAAACCACTGTGGTTTTAAACTGGGTTGGAATCTGAAAGGTGGCTGACAAGAGCGAAAAGAAAACCTCCATTAAATAAAAAACATGTTTGGCTTGAGATTGTCTGGGCTCTGGGCACATCTTAGCCTTAGGCCAAGCCCCGTGGTTGAAGAAATCAGCTTCTCATTCTCTTGGATTTACTCTCTGCTCCTCCTTGCAAAGCAAAATTAAAACTATTAACTACATCATGAGTTTTTGTGAGTTATTTGAAAACTAAGCTTGATGAAGCTGTATGAATTTTTGTTCAGATGAGACTGTAATGTCTCACATTCGATTGTACTTGAGATAAATCAACTAATTCTGATAAAATGGATTTTCTTTTGTTTGGCCTTGGTAAACTGGGGAGGATCAAGAGGTTGGGGAAGATGGATCTGACTTCACAGTATCTACTCTCAAGCTTTTCTTTCTTTCTTTCTTTCTTTCTTTCTTTCTTTCTTTCTTTCTTTCTTTCTTTCTCTCTCTCTCTCTCTCTTTCTTTCTTTCTTTTCTTTTTTTTTCTTTCTTCCCTTTTTTTGTTGTACTGCCTGGTCTAATTAAGTGATGTCTGGTAATTTCCCAAAGTGACCTAGACTGGGATGAAACACATGCTCTACTCATCTAGCCTTTTCCTCCTTTTTCTTCCAGGAGACTTGCTGAAGTTGTCATGTATTTCTCTGCAGAATTTATTGGAGCGGTAGGCAAAGCCTCCTGGGAGTATAAATAATGATGATTATAAAAAACAGTCCGTTTACCAGGGAAGGCCATTATCTTTGACTTGCAAAGCTTTTATAGCCAAAGAATGTTTTGCTTACAGTTGTTTAATACACATAAACACCTTAATGTTACCTGTGGTAAAGAGTTGTTCCTTTTCCCCTTTGTACACGGAAGTCATTCCTGTAAAGAACACAAGATGTCACCTTGGCCCAGCAAACAGCTTCTTTTTCTGGACAGACATAAGGCGGCTTTGGGAAGTGCTTTTCAAGGAATGGAGTGTCTGGCTGCCTTCTTGCTTGGTATCAACAGCAAATAATCCTCCGTGTTGAGTGCTAAGAGATTGTAAAGCTGTTAAGTAGGCATTAACTTTACTTGTGCAGTATTTTCGTATCCAAATTACAAATTCAGGGTGGTTTTGAAGTTAATCTAGGCAACTTGTAGAGTAGCCACCAAATGACTGTCTGTGACAGGTACTCTCCTGCTCTTTATTGTTAGCACAGATTACAACTTCAGAGTAATAGAAACACTAAAAGTTGCTCCCTGAAATATTTTTGTTAAATTAGTTAGGTCAGGGGAGAGCTTTCAGGAGCCCACTTTGTCCTTTCACTGTGTGAGTTCTGGGACTGAAACTCAGGTCCCTCAAGTCTCAGCTGAAAGTGCTTTTACCTGGAAATTTATTTCTTTGGCCTTTAAGTTGCCTTTTTTTTTTTTTTTTTTTTCCTTGCTTGGGGATAAAGTAACCCCTGGCCTTTGTTTGCTTTTAACAACAGACTGACTAAAAGCAAGTTTTTGGGAGAAAAGGGCTTATTTGGCTTATTTAACTGAGGAGTGATTCTATCTCAACCTTTCTAGTAGCTGGGAATGTAGGTATGCATGCCACCAAGCTTGGGCGTCACACTTTGTGTTTAAATTTTCTTTTGGTGGTGAGAATCAAACTCCCAGGGTCTGCCAACATAGGCTGGGCCAGAACCGTTATCACTGAGTAACACCCCTACTCCCAACTCAGTTTTACTTAGGCTTTCTTGTAGCCCAGAGGAGGAACTTCTGATCCTTCTACCTCAACCTCCTGATAGGGAGGTGATGGGATTATAGACATGTGACATGTGTTGTGGATGGAACCTGGGGCTTTCTTTCATGCTAGGTAAGCATTCTTTACCTGAGAGCCCCAGCCCAGCACTTTGAGCACCCAACTGACCTTTGCTTGCTATATCTTGTGCAAACTATCAGCTTCAAAGCATATCTTTTAATCATCATGTACCACAATTCTGGTCCTATATTCCCATGTTTGTGGTATTTTAAACCAAGATGAGGCATCTCAGTCTATCCCTATATAATTTTAGATGTGACTGTAATGTCTTTTGAAAACAGTTCCGTGGTTTGTAGTATATTCATAGTTTATACAACTACCACTGTGGTCAATTTTAGAACATTTCAACACTCCACAAAGAAACTCCATACCAGTAATGCTCCCCAGCCTCTGACAGTCACTAATCTTTTCTGAATCCGAGGAATGTTTTTTCCTAGATACTTGACATAAATGGATTAATAAATAAAATATGTGGCTTTTGTGATGAGCTGGCTTCCGCTCAGATGACTCTCACAGTTTTAGCATGTTTCGATATTCAAGGGTTGATCGTGCTCACGTGTGGATGGATGCACCACATGCTGCTTACTCAGCAGGGCTGTGCCCACCAGTGGTTTTGGTTAGTTTTACACAAACTAGAATTCACCTGAGGAGTAGTCAGCTGAGGCATTGCCTCTATCAGATTGGTCTTTGAGTGTGTATGTGGCTCTGTCTTTTTTTTTTTTTTAATAATTTATTAGGGAAGGCTCAGCCCACTAGTCCCACCTTTGGGTAGGTAGTTCTGGGAGCTAATAGGAAAGGTAGCTGAACTGTGAGCCTGAGAGCATTCATTCCTCTGTGGCTTCTGCTTTGGCTTCCCCAGAAGATGATTTATAACCTGTAAACTAAAATAAATCCTTTCCTCTCTCAAGTTAGTTTTGGTCAGTGTTTTATCACAGCAACAGAAACAGACTAGAATACCAGCTATCATTTGACGTTCGTGTTTGTGTAACATTTTTTTTTCCTGTTTTGTGTAAGTTCTTACATGGAGTTAAGATTGATGGTATTTGATTGAAATGCAGTAATTGGTTAGAAAAACTGCAAATGCTCATCACTAAATGTAGTTAGGTTGTTTACATACTGGGCTTGAAGCCCCCCACTTCTGGGGTTCAGTGGGGTCCTCTCTCCTGATTGGCTGCCACTTTTGATTCAGCTATTATGTAATCTCACTCCCTCTGCTCATTTGTAAAGTAATTCAAGTCATATGTTTATGTGGGAGCCATGTATTCCACTTGCTTAGTGTGGCCCTTCAGGGTTCATCATGGGCTGATTTACTTCATGAGGCCCAGATTCCTTTTTGGGGGGTTGGTGGCTGTAGAAGGTTTTTAAATGAGTCATCTCCATAGTGCTTACCTCAGATTTCTGGTTTTTCAGCTGGGTGTAGTGGTGCCTGTCTGTAATCCCAGCACTCAGGGAGGTAGAGGCAGGCAGATTTCTGTGAGTTCTAGGCCAGTCTGTTCTACAGAGTGAGTTCCAGAACAGCCAAGGCTACACAGAGAAACCCTGCCTTGAAAAACAAAAACAAAACAAAATTCTGGTGTTTCAGGTCTTGGTTCTTGTATGTGGTTCTACTTTGGGCTAAGGACTAAATGATTGACAGCCCTTTTCCCCTATCACACTTTTCTTTCTTTTTTTTTGCCTCAGAGAGATAGATCCTCCTGCCTGTGCTTCCTGAGCAGTGAGATTAAAGGTGTGCACTTCTTACTATAACTTGGTCCTGGCCTCCAGCTTTACTCAAGTGCTGGGATTATAGGCATAAACTGCCACAGTTGTCTCAGCTTTAAGCTTCTGTGTGCTTATCTCTGCTAACATTGTTTTGCAGAGTACTTTGATTGAGGCTAAGAATTAATTATTTACCCAGAAATTCTTCCTGAAAAACATCTTTTAAGTGTGGGCACCTTTTTGAAACAGGCACTCAGATAGTCCAAGGTCAGTTTTACTGTGTTTCTTGTGCAAGCTTTAAACAGCATCTTCAAGATGCTGAGATTATAAAATGGATAGGCCTGATTTTCTTGCTACTTCCAAGCTGGTTAAAACAGTAACAAGTGCTCTTCATGATATGTGTAAAATGATAGATATTTGAAGAAAGAGGCCTGGAACATAATTATTGCTTAAAATTTTATGTGTGGGGGCATTTTGCCAGCATTTATGTGTGCCTCTTTCCTGCCGAGGCCAGAAGAGGGCATGGAATTCCCTAGGACTGAAGTGCCAAGGCAGTTGTGAGCTGCCATGTGGGTGTTGGGGAATTGAACCAGGTCCTCATCTCTCTCTATTGTGATTTGTCAAATTTATTCTTAAATACAGTGTTCTAAAGTTGTTTAGATGGTATAGTTATTTATTGGAATAATGGTTTTTGCTCCTTTTTAAGCACTCAGAAATAGAAGGGGGCAATAAGAGAAGTGGAGTGGGAAACTTACATGCAGATGACAGGTAAGGTGACCCCCCATGGGATTGGCTAGCATTCTGTGAAGATGGAGTGAGCCTTGTGTGCATTGTGCTGAGGATGGCCACACTTTCCTCAGGATTCCCATAGGAAGCCAAACACTTACATGTTTGTGTATGGAATGTTACATGTTATACAGAGTTGAAGTTGATTGTCAGAAAAATTCGTTACTAATGTTGTTAACCACATTCTTCACACACACTGCTTTTTCTGGAATGACTGTTCTATATTGAGTCCTGTCCAAAGGCCGTTAATTTAGTACCCACATCAACCTAGAAATTTTGTGTGCCCTTGGGTGTTTGTGAGTCTAAGAAGTTAGTATTTTAAACTTTGCATTAACTGGAAATGTTTTCTGCTGTGCTGCTTTTCTGTGGTATACCTATGTACTTAGTTGTGTTATTTGGAAAGCAGCCGCCACATCCCACTAAAATTAAAATTGCTTATTAGAGCTAATTTTAGAATTGAGTTAGAACTGCCCTATAATGTAATGCAGAATATTTCCCAATAATGCCTAGGTTAACAATGATAGTCTTGCTGCATTGTTCAAAGAAGGCTTCTGTTCAGACCCAGCTGGGTTTCAGGCTTAATTCATTGCTCTATGGTGGGATCACCACAGCTGCTGTGGGGCCTTTACAAATGCAAAAAAGCTGTCAGTGTTTGTTTCATCAGCTGCATAAGTGATGAGGCCAAGTTGAGGAATCCATTCCAGTGCGCAGTGTGCAGGCTGTAGCCATCATTGTTTATAGAATTAGTGTGTTGGAGCTTTAAAATAGTTGGCACATCATCTGCCCTTTAAGAGTACAAGACTAGTTGGTTGTCCTTGTAGTGCTTGCTGGTCCCAGTCTACCTCTTGTCTTTTAACAGGGCTCTGGCCTGTTCTAAGATTTAATTTCTTTGGATGTCGTTGGAGTGCTAAAATCTTGACCCAGACAGACTTTGGGTTCTAAAGTCTTTAATCACCTCACAGCTCCACATAGGTATGGCTGTCAGCTGAAACTTAAAATAGCATTCCAGATTTGGCTTTGTGAGATTGAGTTTGTGAAGTGATATTGCTTTGGGAATGGCTTTCTTTTCAGCAATCCAGCTGTTAGGACCACTTAACCACCGACCCACTGGACAGGACACTTTCTAGTCAATTGGGGGCTCTTAGTTAGAGTGACTTCCTCAAGCCCTGGTGTAACTGGGTGCATGCCCAGTTTTTGTTTGGCAAGCAGGCCTTAGGGACCAGTACCCATAGTTTCCTTGCTGTTGCACACGACAGGGTAGAATCAAATTCTCCTGTCTTTCTGTGCCTCTGACCCTTGATGGCCTGAAACTTGCTGTGCAGCCTTTGGGTTTGAGATCTTGTAGCCCTGTGGTGTTGGGGTTGAACCTTGGACAAACCTTTCATTTTGAAGTGATTAATTCTCAAGAGTCTTTGTAAAAGGAGGCCTGGCTACTGTGCCCCAACTGTAAGAGTATATGGCTTTTCAAGCTTCTTAGCCAACTAGGATGAGGACTTGTGTTTCCTTATTTCCAGTTGGGAAGGCCACAGAGTGCTCTCTCATATTCATAAGAAAGATGGCACAAAAAATTGAGGGGCTCCAAATGAAAGATCAGTATACCAATGAGCTTTATCTCAAGTAACTGTCCCTCCTGTTAGGTCTGGGCTATGCCCAGGACCTAACCTGTTCTGTAGGTTTCCTACAGTCAAGAAGTGACCCTAACTTCTGGATTTCTGAGCAGAGTGTCTTAATCACTTTGATTCTAGGAAGTGGCTGAAGCCTAACAGGACAAATGGGGCTGATGAATTCCATGTGGTGTACTGATTAGGTAGGGTTTGGGGACCCTGTCCTTACTTGGCCTTAAGAACAGATTTCTTAGGATGGTCTCTGACATGTATATTTACCACTCAATTATAGTTAACTTCCAACAGAGAACAAATAAAAATACTTTCCTAACACCCTCTCTCATCCTCTCTCTGAAATAGTAGCAATGAAAAGGAAAAATGCAAACAGTGAAGGCCACATTTCTCCCCCAGGGGAAAGACTAATTTACAGGGTCTCAAGGAAACAGCAGTTTCATGGTCATTGTTCTGTGCAGTCCTTGGTTGACCTGTTTCTTCTGTTCTGGTGTTTCAACTATATATTTTGGGTTCAGTCCCTTCTGCTTTTTTGAGTCATTTTGAGATGAGACATTTTCTAGTGATGGGTTGAAAAGTTGTGCATCCTTCGTGTGATTGAGGTGAGCAACAGTTATTGTGTGTGTGTGTTTGTTCTGGTAAGTGGGCACAGATCTCCCTAGTGGCTTGCTTGATCAAAATATGCTGCTATAAATGACAACCCTAATCCCTACCAACTTAGTATCTGAGTGCTCATGAAGTTTGTTACCTTTGTCTTCAGTTTGTGAAGTGGGGTGTACATTCCTGGCAGAGGTGCTCTAAAACATCTACCTGTCCTCTACGTTAGAGATCTATCCTTCCACGGGTGCTTCAGCAGCTGCTTTCTTACAGCTGCTTTGATTGGGGTGATTTACAACTTGCTGGATGGTAAACCTTATGTAGATTTTCCTTGGCTATAAGCAGAGATGAAAAATTCAGTATTCTGTACATAAACCATAGTACACAGAAGATGCTGTTGGTTTACTGAAATATTATTCCTGTTAACTCTCTCTCTCCTCATCACTATAGAGCAATCTACCAGCACCTTCACTTTTCTCAGGTGAAATAGTTCGAGGTGTGTCTGTGAGGTCTGGGCATACCTGCCTGTAATCTTACCTGGAAAGGAGCCTGAATGTGAACTAGCTGGTTGTAGACAGCAGTAGGTGCTGAGTAGGAAGTATAGTACTCCTTGGAGGGACATCGTTTGTATGGAGTTAAGTCAGGTTTTAAACTCTAGTACACTGTAGATGGACTTGGAAGTATGCCCACTGTATTGAGTTTTCTGGTTGTCACAAGCCATCTTGTTGAGATGCCTCCTGAAGGATGGTCAAGTCTGGTGTGCTGCTGATTCTGTTAGTGAAGAGCTTCTGAATACTCCGTTGTGAAACCAGCCCACCAGTGCTTTCACTCTCATTTACCCTAACTTGTGATTGAATGGATATTCCTGGGGTGTGTGCACACTGATCCTGAGACCTGTGTATTATTTACATTATTGAGGGTGTGGCTGTGTTTCTCAGGGGCAAATAAACTGCAATTCACAAAACACTGGGGGAGGAAGGTAAGTTGGTTCCCTGAGATGAACCATTCAGAGTGCTGCTGGCTTAGGAGTTTTTTTTTTTTTTTTTTCTTTCTCCTTCGAGACAGGGTTTCTTTGTATCCCTGGCTGTCCTGGATTCCCTTTGTAGACCAGGCTGCCCTAGAACTCACCGGTCAGCCTGCCTCTGCCTCCCAAGTGCTGGGAATAAAGGAGTGTGCCACCATGCCCTGCTAGAACTTAGAAGTTTTAACATGGTCTTTCTTAGAGGGGATGTTTAGTAGAGGGAAGATACAAAATAAAGAATTCTCCATATGCCAGAAAGTGGCTAGGGACACTGGTTTCCACTAGAAATGGGTTGTGGCCACTTCTTTTCCCTCTGGAAAACCCCCACTGAATGTATAAACTTAAAACCCTCTCAGCTGGGGCTGGAGAGTTGGCTCAGTGGTTAAGAGCACTCTCCCAGATGGATCTGGGTTCAATGCCCAGCACCCACATGGCAGCTCACAACTGTGTGTAACTACAAAATCTGACATCCTTACTCAGGCATACGTGCAGGCAAAACACCCATGCACATAATACAAATAAATTCATTTTAAAAACCCTCTCAGACAGCATATCTTGACCTAAATTAGTTTTCTGTAAAAGAGCAGAGTTAGATTTTTCCTGATAGCTTTCAAAACACAACTGAAAAGCTCATCTTTGAACTTTCAGCAGTTGACAGTGGCAGTTATCCTGCTCCCACTAATAGAAAATAAAAAGTTCATTTGCCACAGTGATTGTCATTTCCTTCTTAGGAGTGCAGCTTAACTCCAGGACTTCATTTAGTCAGAGGAAAATGGTTGCTACCTCCCTTTTAAGCTGCTTTCCATTATCCAGTTGTGGCAGAAAGACTGTTGGGGAGGCCTGGGGAGAGGGGGGGTCACATAAAGGAAGACTAAGAAGGGCTGCTGCAGAATGTGTTCTGTCTGAAAGCCTGTGTGGAGAGGGTGGTGGCTTTAGAAAAGAGGGTGAAGTAGGAGGGGGCAGCAGTCGCTGAAGCATGACAAGCCTCCAAAGGCCCCTGAGACTTGAACACAAAAAAGGGAGCTTTTTGCAGCTCTTTCACATGCACATGTCTCCCCGGCTCCATCCATTCTCCCCTGCTGTTTTGTAAATCTCCCAGTTGGAAATTTCTAACATGGGAGAGCTTCTTCCCGAGCTTCACTTGGCAGAATGCTCACACGCAGCTGCAAAGAATTTGCTTTTCCTTTTCACAGCATCTCTCATTTAAAAGCATTAGTGAGACTACAAAACAAAATAAAAACTTGAGGATTTTTCAGAAGTGGAAGCCAAGTTTAATTAAAGTCAAGGAAGTTGGGGACTGTAACTCTTTTGTGAAGCCTCTTAAAGTCAGATGTGAGCGTGTGCCAATGGAAGGCAAGGTGGGAAATACCGATGGCTGTTCTTAGGAAATCTAAAGGCTTGCTTGTCGGGGTATCCTTGAGGGATAGCCTACACTTTCTCAAAAGATGTGCAGGTGTGCTGAGCTAGCATCTGACCTCAGAATACTTACTAGTTGGTCAGTAGTGGTTTCTCCCCCTCCTTTCCTTGTTAGAGGAAGAACGCCTATAATAGCTTGTATTTCCTAGCCTTCTAAAACCTATTCTGGTTCTCCCCTTCCATCTGACCAAAAGCACTAGGCTGGAAGAGGTTTAATAAAACCTAACATTGAATTTTCCTCCCTTGCCATAGTGGTTAAGTCCATTGTCTGCATGCTTGGCTCTAGTGTGCCTAAGCTGGCCTCCTGCCTCTCAGTGCTGGGATTTGGTAGCTATGTGCCGCCATGCCCATGTGTTTAGATTTTTAAAAAATCCGTTTGTGTTTGGGGTTGCCCAAATTCATTATTTTGGAAGGCAGTTTCTTCATCTAATAAGAGATTACATAGTTAATTATGGGAGCGGGGGGTCTCAGTGGTATGTAGTATGAACTCACAGGGTTCAGTTGCCTGAACTAACATCAAAGAAGATACTTTTACTGGACGTTTAGCCCTCTGGTCAGTTAACATCTGGAAATGAATGACTTAGTGGTTTTAATCTCATGGACAGAAGATGGGTATCTTGAGTATTTGATATTGCCTGGAGTTCAGTTTTGCCATGAAATTGGTCAGTGTTACTAACTTGCATTTCTTTTCTGAGTAAACATTAGTGGTTAGATACTTATTTTTGCAGAAGAAACTTCAGCATAAGGATTATGCAATAAGGAAACATCACCATTCCTTTTTGTGTGTAGATCCTGGTACCTGAGGAAATAGTTTTTTAGAGTTTTCTCAGGCTAATTTTTGGGTTTTATCTTTGATCCTATTTGGTTGTTGTAATCTCTCTCATTTAAAAAAATAGGTGTAGAATTGATTCCTTTATTCCAGGCAAGTACTGTAGCAATGGAGATACATCCCTAGCCCTAGTAAGTGTCATGTTGATAGATTACTCATTGGGTCTTCCTAATGTCTGCCCTAACCAGAGCATCTTTTTATTTGTTGGGGTTGCTGTTTCTACTAAGACTTTTGGAGCTCTCTGAAGTAGCAGGAGCTGCAGAGTAATTCTCTTACAATGTAAGGGCGTAAAAAAACATACTGGATTGCAAGCAGTACAAAAGATGCTCTTAAACAATTCTCTTTTGGAAACCTGGTATCCTAGTTGTATGTATTATAGTGTTCATGTACATTCCCTAGCATTCTGTGTTCTCTCACTGAGCATATGTAACTAGAGTAAAAACTTACTTTTTTTGAGAAGAGAAAGTCTGCTTTTGAAGTTTATCTTTGCCTTTGTTGGATACTTGCTTTCACGGGTTGAGCGTGTGCTATGTAAATACTTTATATAGGTTATGCTTTACCACCACCAATCCATGGCTTACCATTTTCTTCTTTGAGTTATCCTGTTTTTGTCACATTTCAGTTGTGGAAACAAGGCAGCCCTGGCCAAGGTATAGTTCCTTAGCACTTTATTGCCTCTTCTGGTTCTGCAAAGTAGTCTGAAGGCAGTCCTCATCCCCATTGTTATCCCTAATGGGGAGAAGTCCTTATCACTGTTCCAGCTTCAGTCTGGTCCTCAGGTAGTTTCTTCCTTCTCATCTGCCAAGTGCTCAAATTTTTAAAGTCCCTGGGCAATCAGTTTTTCTCCATCATTTCATCTTCCAGTTTGCTTGTCTGGAAAATAGGTGTCACTAATTTAGTGCCCACTTGTCTTTAATTTTGAGTGTTACTGGCTTTTATTTTTTTTAAATTATTTCATTTTTTATTAGCATATATTATGTAAGTGGGTTTCATTGTGACATTTTCATGCTTGTGAAGTATTTTGATCCTATTCAACCTTCTCATTAGCCCCTCCTTAAAAACAAACAAACAAACAAACAAACAAACAAAACACTGAAAACATTCTCAGGCTCAATATTGTCTCAGTGGGCCAAGGTGCTTGCCACCATTTCGAATGACCTGAGTTATATTCTTGAGTGTCCTGAAAGTAGTCCTTTGCCTTCTACACAAAACCCCACCAACAATAAATATGCAATAAAAAGTTCTTAATTAAAAAGGAGGTATACCAGGTTAAATCATATATCTTTTGTTAAATGTAATAAAGCATTTTAACGGCATCCATAGAGAAGGAAGTTGGCCTATCATGATACTAACCCTTTAAGTCTTTCCTGCTTATATAGTTTTTTGCTTTTTTTCCCCCTCTCTCTTTTTGAGACAGGGTTTCTCTGTATTTTGGCTGTCCTGTAACTTGTCTTTTAGAGCAAAGGTCCCCTTGCCCCTGCCCCGTGCCCTCAGTGGTGCTCTGTGCATCATTGCACTGCTACAGTTTCTTAATGTGGATGTGTGAGGATTTCTTTGGCTTGGAAACAGTACAAGCCCCTCCCTCACCACACTACACCACTGCTGTGTTTTGCTCACCTCATCCTCCTTTTTGTTTTACTAGAGTGATGGAGGTCGGTCTGATGCATGTTGCTGGGTACACCTATCATTGTTGTGTAAATCTACCTGATTGGTTGATTAAACAGCCTATACCCGGACAGGGCAGAATCTGGTAGGCGTGGCTAAGGTTCCTGAGCTTTGGAGGACAGGAAACAAATGGGAAGAGAGGAGAAAGGAGGATGCCATGATGGGCTGGGTGGAGAAGGAACCATGTGGGTGAGGAGTAAGGACTCTGAGGATGGTGTGGATGGAGAAAACACCCAGATGAAGAATACAAGCAAGTATTTATAAGATTTATGGTGTGGATGGAAAGGTAGTCCAGATAAAGATGGTTAAGGGGGATGGCATTGGATGGGGGCTGGGAGATGTATGGTGAGGTTATTGACACAGCATAGGTGAAATACCTGCCCAGACCAAGGTAAATAAGGCGATTATAAAATCTAATAGGTGTCTGTGTCTTATTGTGATAGTGGGTCAGGTAATAACTGCCACAATATTCTTAAGGCAAATAATAAACATATAGTTCAACACTAAGTTTATTTACTACAACACAAAAGTTTTGCAACATGAGTGTTTTACCTGCATTTATGTTTGTGCACCACAGGCTTTGTTCCCTAAGACCAGAAGAGGGCATTGTAACTTGGAAATGGAGTTACAGATGGTTGAACTACCATGTGGATGGTGGGAACTGAATCCAGGTCCTAGATCTGCTATCTCTCCAGTTCCTGAATTTACCATTTCCACCTTTCCTTTATTTTGTATTTGGGTGTCATTGTGTGTGTGGGGAGGTGTCAGCTATGATTACTGTTGATTCTTTCTACTGTATGGGCTCCTTTTAGGCCATTAGGCTTGGTAGCAAAGTACATTTACCCACTGAGTTCCAACCCTTAAAAGATTTTTGTTTGCTACCTATTGTCCACACACTTTGTATACACTGAACTAAAAAGTAAAAGATGGTTTGTACTATCTTCTAAAATTGGCCAGTGTATTTCTCTGCCTTGACAAGGTTTATTGATAATGTGATAACGTGCAAGTGTTGTATGTATGTGTGTGTGTGTGTGTTGGGGGATGGGGTTCCTCAAAGGCCAGGAGAGGGCGTCAGATCCTCTGGAACTGGAGTGTTGGGAATCAAACCAGGGTCCTTTGCAGGAAGACTTAAACCACTCTAAACTGCTCCAGTCCCACAGTTTTGTGATCTTTACCCTCAAACTTGCCACGTATCTGAAGATGGTTTTGAATTTACCTGCCTGTCTCTCCACAAACTGGGATTATGGGATGGGGCTCTCATGCTCATAGTGATTGTGTTTAGGAAAGGTGGACCCCGCCCAGCAAGCTTGAGGTCAGTTTGGTTTACATAGGCCAGGTAGGCAGGTAAGGAATCCATAATGAAATCTGCAAAAAAAAAAAAAAACCCACCCCCAATCCCAGACAAACAAACCTCCAAACTTTTACCAGGGTACATTTCTTGAAGGATGATTTTTAGAACTTATATAAATTAGTCAGGGCCCGGGCTTAATGATGTGGTCATTCTTTTGATAACATGCCCTCAAAAAGCAAAATATTCTTTCTAGACCTTTTTTTGTGAAACAGTCTCACTGTTCAGCACTGGCTGGCCTGGAATTCACAGAGAGCCACCTGCCTCTGCCTCCCACATGTTTGGATTAAAGTGCTGATATAGTGCTGGTGCTTGCAGAGACCAGAAGAGGGCATCAGATGCCCAGGAACCGTAGTTCTATACATAGTTGTGAACTGCTGTTTGGATGGCTGGGAGTATAGGTTCTTTGGGAGAGTAGTAGCAAGTTTTCTTAACCACTGAGGCAAGGTGCAAGATGATCCTTGGCACTCTTAGTTTTTGGTTGTACCTACGCTTCCACTCTGCTTTTCCCAGTACTGATAGCCTCTGTGGTCATATCAGTGAGACTCTTAAAAAAGCTACTGACAATCTCATGGTCCAAAGCTCCACCTGCAGTTAGAAACTGGTTGTCCTGGAATGTTCTTTTCTGTGGGAAACTGGCAGAAACCTTCATCCTAAAAGATATTTTGGTCAGTCTTTTGACATCGTGGTCTCTGCAAGCTGGCATTGGATTACATGAATTTTTCAAGTGGTCTCTGGTAGCTGGTACCGATTTACATTACTATCTTGTAGAACTAAAAATGGATTTTGCTGGGTTGCCTTGCCAGACTTTGGTTCTCAGTTTCAAGAGGCCAGAAGAACACAGGATGATTGCTTGGAGCTGGAAGTTCTGTCTGTAAGTTGGATAGCCCCAGATTGTGGGAGACTGGCCCTTGGGATGACAGGCAAAGAGAAGAAAACTTAACCTAGAAAGAAGTTGCATCACTCACTCATTCCCCCCTCCCACCGTGTGTGTGGGTGTGTGGTGGTGGTGGTGGTAGTGGTATATTTCTGCAAGCCAGAGTGTCTCTAGCCTTCAGTTTCGTTTTTTGAGGCGGTATCATTGAACTTGGAGCCTACGGATCATCAAGACTGGCTTGCCAGCCATTTGGAGTATTTGTGTCTTTGCCTGAATTTTCCTCCAGCTCCATACTTGGAGATGTATGCCCTGCAGTGTACAGCTTATATATATATATATATATATATGGCCATTAAGGATCTGAACTCAGATCCTAACAATTTCAAAGCAAGGACTTTTTACTGACTGAGCCTTCCCTCTTCTAAACGGCGGCTGTATGTTCAGATCTGGAAAATGTCCTACACACACAGCTTCTTCATTAGCTACCGATACCCCTTAATTCAAAATCGCTTGTAATAATTGGAAGCAGCTGCTGTTTCCCTGCAGACTAGGTGTTGGAATCAGATGCTTTTGAATTAGCTGGACTTTGACTGTTCATATTCTAATTAAAGTCCCATTTTTATCACCCTCTCCCTCAATCTTTGCATTTCCAGTGACCTGGATTGTACAGTTACATGTTTGAATTATATGGTCATCTTAGTAGAAAGGTGTATAATCTAAGTTCAAGGGCCTGCATATTCTTATTAAATAGTGAATATAGCAGCATGGTCCTTTTCCTTTCCTCACCCTCTGAACCTTGCTTCTATAGGAGCGGGAAAACTTTGCATTTACCCAAGTTGAGACTGTCCTCTTTGGGGAGGCTGGTGTACTTAATTACTTGTGTCACTGCTATACATGGGGAAGACACTATGTGAGATGGAATATGATTTTCAACTGCATTTTGTCTAATGGAGTTGCAAATTAAGTTGTGAATACTGAGATTTAGGGATAGTGGGGATATTTTCTTAGATGGAGGAAAAATCCTAATTTAGAAACTTCTTTTGAGGGCTTTTGTGTTGATTCACCTGTTTACCCAGCAGCTTAGAAAGAGAGACTGCCTTAATTTGGGGAGAGAAAGTTGGATGGGAGGTTGCTTGCACTCATCTCCATGACACTAACAGGGAAAGAGGTACACTGGTTGTTTCCTCCCATTGTGATGTAAGAATCTAGCTTGGGCTTAAGGTTTGAGCAGATGGTTCTGGTTAATTTTATGTTTTCCCTATTCCCTTGAGTGTTGGGTTTTACTTTGGCTGACTTGTACTTAGGGCAGTACAGATAGGCTAGGTTCTTTGTGGCTGTTTTTTTTTTTTTTTTTTTTTTTTTTTTTTTAACCATGAAACATTTTCTATGCTGTGGGATACATGGTCTTCTGTCCATGAGCATCAAGGATTCCTGAAGAGAGCAGGTCTATAAATCTGTCTATTATGGTTTGGCACTGTTACATACTAAGCACTGAAGTGCTGGGGAATCTCTGAGCTCTGGTTATATATAGGTTTGGCCACTTGGAACAATTCAGCAGCCCCTGCAGCTTAGCCTTCCTTTTCACACTTAAACGATTGCTGTGCTTAAGTGGAGAACACATGGTGTATCTGAGTGCTTTATGGCATCCTCTTCTGTATTCATTTAAATCAGGAGTCTCTCTTTTTTTTTTTTTATTTTATTTTATGTGCATTATTGTGAAGGTGTCAGATGCCCTGGAAATGGCTTTACAGACAGTTGTGAGCTGCTATGTGGGTGCTGGGAATTGAACCAGGGTCCTTTGGAAGAGCAGACAGCGCTCTTAACCACTGAGCCATCTCTCCAGCCCATCCCGAACTTCTTGATGTGAGTTCATGGGAACAAGTCTCTTGGGACCTTTATGATGAGCCAGGTTTTATTGTTCTGTGTACCTGATCAGACACTGGGTTGGGATTGGGAGAAGTGACAAGTTGTATACAGAGCTGCATTCAGGGAAGCCTGTGGTTTATTTGAATGTTTGCTGTAGTGAGTGGTCAGTTGGCCCCAATGCATTCCGTAAGTACCAAGTCCCTAGCAGCAGTCAAGTTCTAGGTGTATTCTAAGGGCAACAGGAAGCAAAGCCTTATTCAGAATTGTTTCCCTGAGTGAATTCTTCGTGTAAATGCTTTAATTTTTCTTTATGGAAATGACTAACTTTTTTTTTTTTTATTCTTAAATATAAAAAAATAATGTGTTAAACACTTCCCCCTACTCCCAGTATCTTTGCGGATACTCAGTGGAAGAGAAGAACTTGTAGTGTTCTACTTTTCTTGGCATTGTGACAAAACACTGGGTAGAACCAACTTTAGGGCTGTTTAGTAGCGTTGATTAGGGGGATGTACTCCACCAGAGCCAAGATGACAGGGCAGCTGGGGCTGGCTTGCTTCATGGTATGTTTTCTTTATATCTCCTTGGATCAGGAAGCAGAGTTAAGGCTAAAATTAGAATTTATACCATACCTCAATCTTGTGGCCCTATTTCTGCTAGCTAGTCCCACTGTCCAGAAGGCTCCATAACCTCCCAGAACAGTGTTGCCAACTGGGGATCATGTGTTCAAGTACCTGAGCCTGCAGTCGCTCAAAGTATAACAAGAAGTTAAACTGGGTTCAAAGTCTTTGCATTATTGAGGTACTTGATGAAAATATTGACTTTAAGGCGGGACTCATATGAGATGGGCTTGAGCTGCACCAGTGAGACTCTGCCATGGTGGCCCAAGGCTTTAATCCCAGTGCTTGGGAGGTACAGTCAGGTAGATCTCTTTCTCTGCTTGCCCTGAGGAAAAATTTGCCTTTGTATTTCTTTGCCTACTGTCTCTGAAATGATGGACATCTTGTTTGCCCCTGTGAGTATAGGCTCCTGAGCCATTTGCCTTCTCTACCCCAAAGATGTTCAGTTGTCCCTAGTCTTCTGTGATTCACCAGATGGTATTCTGTATATATACTGAGTGGTTCAATGGTAGTGAAAATAAATCAGAGACTCTAGTGTGTCTTTGTTGTGGTATGATGATGTGGTACAATGATAATGCAGGTTGGGATCTGACAGGGTTTCCAATAGTCAAAGTTGGATCGTGATCTTCATTCAGAGTCAAGGTTTCTCAGCCTATCCTCCACCTGGCAATTCTCTTGCCTTACTTCCCAAATGCCAGGGTTATATATAGGTATGTGCTACCATGTCCAGATGTGTTCTTAATTCTCTGACTACGACACATTTCCTTTTGTAAGCACTTAAATTTATTTTTAAAGGCAAGTAAGTTTTTGCACAGTATGTTTTTGGTGTCTACTCACTTCTGCCTTATAGCTGTTGCTGCTACATTCCATTGTGATCAGGTAAGTGACATTAAGTTTCATCTAGAGAAGCGTTTTGGCCTCGGAAGCCTGTTTCTTATTTCCAGCATCCTGAGATACTGCACTTTCTGGGAGCTCATTCATTCACAGTAATAAGCTAAGCCACATTTGTAATTCATGAGCTCTAAAGTTGTCTTCAACTCTCTGCAGCCAGGAGAGTAATGAGAAAGTTTAAAATTAGAGGTTGTTGCCAGGCATGATGGCACATGCCCTTTAATGCCAGTGTTCAGAGGCAGGTGGATCTTTGACAGTCTGAAGCTAGGTCCTCAGTGGATCTTTGGGAGCGAAGGCCAGTCTGGTCTACACAGCCAGTTGCAGGCCACCTGTCACAAGCAAGCAAGCAAGCAAGCAAACAAACACCAGATTGCTCATTTTTGAACTTTCTACTTCAGGAATGAAATGTCTTAATTACTGGATGGCAGAGTCTCTTTGCAAAGCTCAGATGCATCTCTCCATGCTGTCAGAGCTGCTGTGGTGTATATATGTATGTGTACATATGTGTAAGGATGGTATGTATATGAATACAAATGTATACATATGTGGTGTGTATATGTATTTATATGTATACATATGTGTAGGTCGGGTAGAGTAATAGAGTTGCTAGCCTTTTTACCCATGATATATACAGGTGTTGAGATTCATCAACCATGAGAATTTTTTTCTCTAAATTTTACATTTATTTTTTGTTGTTATTAACCTTTTTTAAAAAAATTGAGATTATAATATTACATCGTTTCCCCCTTCTCATTCCTCTTTGAAAACTATTTTTTAATTTATGGGTATCTGTGTTTTGCCTGATTGTGTATGTATGTACATATATACACACATACCACATGCATGTCTGGTGCCAGCAGAGTTCAAAAGAGGGAATCAGATCCTTTGTAACTGAAGTGAAGTTATGGACAGTCCTGAGCTTTGTCTGGTTGAAGGCAACACAATACAAGGTCCCCTGTAAGAACAATATGTACTTTTAACCATTGACTCATTTCTTCAGTACCGCTTCCCCCCCCAATTTAAATTGCTTCCATGTATGTAATGTGCTGCATTCACTTGGTGCCTTCATAGGCCAGAAGAGGGTGTCTGATCTGAAACTGGAGTTAGTTGTGAGCTTGCCATGTGGGTGTTGGGAACTTAGGTCCTCTAAAAAAGAGCTGCTAACAGTTGAGTCATCTCTCCAGACTCAAAACTTTGAGTTTTTAATTTGGCATTGATTTTTTTTTTTTTCCCCCTGAGTCAGACTCTGTCACTAGGTAGCTGTTTTAATGAGTTAGTTTTGGCAGACAGGAAGCAAATATATTGGCAAGAAGATTTAGGGAATTTGGTGAAATTCTGTTAGTCTGTATAAACCAACACTCAAGCATTTAAACATTTGAAGTAGTGAGTAGGTGTAACTGGGCTTTTGGTAACTTTGTGAAATTGTTGTAATTACTGAAATCTTAGGCCTTTAAAAATTCCAAAGGAACAGCTAGGACCACATAAAGAGGAAAAGCTACAAAATGATAGGGTTTACTCAGGTTAGCAAATTGGAAGTTGAGCTCCTTTTTTCACTTAAGCTCCAGCCCTCACTTCAGTTTTTATGGGGTTGTGGTAAGAGTGCTTTCAGAAATGACCTTGTATTGTTAGTTACAGGAATTTCACATTCTGTCATGAATTCTACACATTTAATATTGAATCAGCTCTCATTGTGTTACATAAATATTTACTGCATCTCATTTATGATACCTGTAAAAAAACTTTCTCATTCAGATCTCATCTTAGTAATTGGAAGTGATATTTATTTATTGACAGAGGAGGCCAAATTACAGTAATGGGTAATTGAAAGCCTCTTCCATTAGTTTTAAATGTGAATTGCTAGCCATATGTCACTTTTATGAAATTAACTCTAGTTACTAAGTATTTAAATTGTGGTTCCACAGGAAGAATGAATGAATTTTGAATATTTTTTATTCCAAAATATAACTGCCTAGTGGGTGTGCATGATGATGAATTTGATTTTAACTTCTGCGAAGTAGTGAAAAATTAAAATTTATAAAATACTTTTAATGTAAGAGGGCTTTGCCTGTATAAGTGTGTATGTGCACCACGTATCCTTATTGTACTGTAGGGAATGGAACGCAGGGTTGGTTTGGTTGGTTTTTCAAGGCAGACATTCTCTGTGTAGCCTGATCTGTTCTGGAACCTACTCTGGTCTCAAACCCAGGCTGGTCTCAAACTTAGAGATCTGCTGAGATTAAAGGTATATGCTACCATTGCCAAGCTTGGTTTTACTCTTAATGTTAAAAATAATTTAGTCATTATCAAAGAAAGCAACACTAAACCAAGGCATAATTTAAGAATTGCTCTCAGGTCTAAAAGTGAGAATTTATGTAAGTTTTGTGACTTGGTCAAATTCTCCTTGCCCCACTTTTTTGAGCTAAAATAAACAGGCAGTATTTGCCCTGAATAAGAACTGAGAGGCAGTATGCTTGGAAGGTTTCCTGTAGTGTCTCAGAGAAGAACCATCCCTGAGCTTGGAGCTTGTGATCCTGTGCTTTTGCTTATCTAGTTTCCTCCTGGTCTGTTTTGCCTCCTGCTGGACTTCGTAGCAGATCATCTTCAACTATAATTTGGGTGGATTAAAATGTGCTTTTTGGTAACAATCTAGAGAATTTTTTTGAGACAGGATTTCTCTGTGTATCCCAGGCTGTACTGGCACTATGTGTTAGACCAGGCTAGCAAAAGAACTCGGAGATCCACCTGCCTCTGCCTTCCAAGTGTTAGTGTTTAAGAGGTGTGTCACCATGCCTGGCTTTTTTAATTTTATTATTGAAAATAGACAACTGGACAACCTAATTAGTTTTTTTGGAGACTTAACTTTCCACCTTTCTGGTATCCTCTCCAAGTCGGTCAATTTGAAGATGTATATAAGATGTCTGTCTGGGTTTCATTGCATTCTTTCTGCAGTGCCCAGAGTATTATCAAAGGTTTCTTGCAATTGCGTATTTTAGATGGGTAATTTGACCTTTGTCCTATGCTTTTCTTCCAGCCCTTTAATTAACTCTTAAAACAAAACAACCCTCCACTCAAATGCTTAATAAATGTTTCCTTGGAAGCTGTCTTTGTGGAGTGATTTCTGTTCCAGGTCCAGGAAGAATAGAAGCCTTGGATGGTTGGTGCATATTATAGTCATGAGCTCTGAACTGCTGACTGATAGGAGGAAGGGTCTAGGATTGTGGTGTTCTAACATTTTGAGAAAGTGTTCAGCTGGACTGTGTATCTTAACAACCCCCCCCCCCCCAACCAAAAAACAAACAAAAAAATTAAAACAAAACCCCAGGTGGGGCTCCATAGGCTGTTTTATTTCTCATTAGTGTTTTGTAGCTGAAGGCTTTTTACAACCAGTTATGGTAGAGAACCTCTAAAAATATGTTTGGGGACACCACAGTCCAGTTCCTGGCCTCAATGATTGGTGAGAGGGCATCTACCCAGAAAGCAGCACTTTTAGGTATGTGCTATTGGCTGGCTGGCTGGCCCGCTTTATCTATCTATCTATCTATCTATCTATCTATCTATCTATCTATCTATCTATCTATCTATTCTGCTAGAAGAGCAGTTTGAGGCCACTTTAATATCCTCCAAGTTGAGAAGGGTTTTAATTTAAACATGACTTAATGTGAATTATCTCTATTTTACTTTTATTGAATAACAGACAAACTTGTTAGTCATGAGGGCAAGGCTGATTTGTGCTGACCCAGCACAAAAGTTCCAAGGAACTTGCTAACCCTGGGTAACTCTGTTCATAAAGAACCCAAAGCTTTAGATCGTTGACATCAACCATAGTTTCATTCTTCATCCTTTCCTACAGTTGAGCTCAGATCACAGATAACATTTTTTCTTTCTCTGTTTGCTTGATGCATGCTCTTTTCATTTGTGAATTTAGAATGGGCTTTTTGAAAACTATCTTCAGTTTACAACATAGGCAAA
Source organism: Psammomys obesus (assembly GCF_907164565.1). Classification (NCBI taxonomy): domain Eukaryota; kingdom Metazoa; phylum Chordata; class Mammalia; order Rodentia; family Muridae; genus Psammomys; species Psammomys obesus. The sequence continues at coordinate 10,022,377 of NW_026596162.1, forward strand.
AGAGGTGGGTAAAAAAGTTTAGATGCTTAGGGTTGTTTTTTTTTTTTTTTCTGGTTGTCTTAGAGTATTCTGCTATTAACATTTTGAGAGACTCACGTTAAAATGAAGTCCTTTAATTCATAAGTATATGAATTCACAAGAGGGTTCAGTTTTTTGAGGGTATCTGGTTATAGTCAGTTGTACATGTGCATTCTAAATACTTTATTAGGAAAATATTTTCTCGTATTTGTCATTGTGGGATTGGCTGCAGCTTTTTCTCCATTCCTACTTGTAGGACAAGAGTATTTCTGAAAGGTCAAGTTTTGACAAGCTATACCAGCAGTCAGTCCTTCAGGATTTACAATTTTCTGAGGTTTTTTTTTTTTTTTGGCATGAAGCTTCAATTTTAGTTTGTGATTGAAGCTGGTAGGGTTTTTTTTTTTTTATTACTGTTTCACAGGCAGATTTTTATTTGACAACCGTGTGTGTGTGTGTGTGTGTGTGTGTGTGTGTGTGTTTGTGTTTGTTTTCCCCGTTTTTTTTTTTTTTTTTTTTTTCTTTTTTCTTCTGAGATAGGGTTTCTCTGTGTAGCCTTGGATGTTCTGGACCCATTTGTGGACCAGGCTGGCCTCGAACTTACAGGTATGTTCCACAGTACCCTGCTTATGTGGTGTATTCTGATTGTCCTTTGGACTTGTGTGTGAACCCAAGAAACACGAAGGATCCCTTTCTGATCATTGGTTTGAACAGCTTTATCATCAAGGGAGCAGTTATTGGGCTGCATGTATTTAATGAAGATAATGCTGTGTAGTTAAAATTCTGTGGAAGAATATTGTGTTTTAAAGCTTATTTTCAGGCATAAGAACCAGTCTAAATGCACCTTTTTAGCACTTTTAGCACTTTTTAGATTCAAGAAAAGGAACTTTATCAGTCCTAGTGGCTATCTTAATTCCACAGACAAGGTTTGGATAATTTTTTGCTTTCTTGCTTGCTTATTTGTTTGTTTTTCAAGGCAGGGTTTCTCTGCATAGCCTTGACTGTCCTGGACTAACTCACAGGGATCCTCCTGCCTCTACCTCCTGAGTGCTGGGATTACAGGTGTGCTCCACCACGCCTGGTCAATGTTTTTTTTTTTTTTAAAAGATGTAAATAATTAGTATTTGTTTATCAAGTTTCAGGTAATTTTTCCTTTATCCTTTCCCTCCTTTTCTTCTTCCCTCCCTCCCTTTCTTCTGTCCTTCATTTATTCATCATTTAGCTCACATAATGCTTTACTTCAAAGAATGGCAGTTGGACAGTGTCAGAAGTTCTTTGATACTGAAGATGCAGACACTGATAGGTCCTGTCACTAGGCTGCATAGTCAGTGGAAATACTTGGGCTTATTACTGCATTCACCAACACTTTGCTCTTACAATCAGTTTCTCCATCTGAGGGCAAGAGCAGCACAGGTGTATGCAGCTGCCTCCCTCTCTCCTTTCCTATTGCTGTGTTTCCGATTCAGGGAAGAGGTTCCCTCTTTTGGCCTCTAATCCAGACTGACAGGCATTTTCTTGATTAATGATTGATTCCACACAGGTGGTCCTGGGTGCTATAAGAAAGCAGGCTGAGCAAGCATGGAAGCAAGCAACCCAGTAAGTAATTACTGTACTTACTTCAGTAGTGTTTGCCTTGATTCCTGACTTCATGTTTCCACACTGAGTTTTTGCCCTGATTTCCTCTTATGATGGAATATACACTGAAAGAAACCCTTTCCTCCTCACATTGCTTTAGGCATGGCATTTATCACAGTAGCTAAAAGCTCACTAAGACAGCAGGTATGGACCTTGCCAGAAGGAGCAAGGAGAATGGTGTACAGGGCAGATGCAGGAGAGAGCAAATGTGACTTAAGCAAGTTCCTATATTTTCTTGGTTTTGTTGGTAGTATATGTTTAATACTTTAAATTCTTTGTATTTCTGTGCTTGGTAGCTGTGGCTGTAATATGAAACATTTATCTCTATCAGGAATGTTGACTTGTGACTGGTCCAGTATTGTGATTTGCGATCTTCAAAGTGATTGTTTTTCTTGTCTTGTACTTCTATCAAGAATGTTTTGTAGCCAGGCATGGTGGCACGTGCCTTCAATCCCAGCACTTGAGGCAGAGACAGGTGGATTTCTGTGAGTTCGAGGCTGGTCTGGTCTATAGAGCTAGTTCCAGGACAGCCAAGGCTACATAGAGAGACCCTGTCTAGAAACTAGCCAGCCAGCCAACTAACCAACCAACCAACCAGCCAACCAAGAATTTAATTTATAAAAGATTTTAATTGGGTTTACTGTTTTGGAGGGAGAAAGTCCATGGTGGTAGATTCCAGGCATGGTGGCAGAAATAACTGAGACTTCACATCTTGATCTGCAAGTAGGAGGAAGAGACACCACACTAGGAAACCTCAATTCCTGCCCCTAGTTGCTAAACTCCACCTACAAGGCCCCTCCCTCCTCCTTATCCTTCCCCTCTAGTTCTAGCAGTTATTTGATTAAAACCATCACCACAGTTGAGGTAGTAACTCACGGCAGGAATTGAACTTGAGACCATACAGGAACAATTTATATTGCTTGCTCCCCAGAACTTGCCCAGTCTGTTTTCTTATATAACACAGGATCACCTCCTCAGGACTGGCAGCACCCACAGTGGGCTGAGCCCTCCCACTTCATTCATTAACTATTAAAATACTAGACAGATTTGGAAGCAGTTGAGTGCCCTTCTTCCTCAGTGACTCTAGCTTTCGCCAAGCTGGCATAAAACTAAGAAGCGTAGTCACTTTAGCTTAATCCTCCCTCCCCCTAGTCAAATAGCACCCTCAACAAACAGTGGTAAGCGGTATGTCCTGGCTTGGTTTTCCCTGTGCATGCTGACATGCTTCTGGGTGGTTTTGCATGTGCATTCCCCTCCTCCCACCTCACCTCATTTGAATTAGATTTTCATAGCTCATGCAGTTCCAGAGCACCTACCTCCATCCTCTTCCCCTCCCACCTCAGCTTTCAGAATCAGTTCTCTGATTGAATTCAGACCTGCTGGGCTTCAGCTCTTGTCTTCCTGGGCAAGCCTCTTTAGTGCTGGGAGCCCTAAGACGCTGGGATTCAGAAATTTTTCACTAGAAATTTTTCTAGTGTGTAGGAGGGAGGCAATATCTGTAATTTCTCCCCATTCATCTTTAAAACAAAACAAAACAAAATTAAAAAAAAATGAGGGCAGATGTCTGAGGAGGTCAGAAGTGTCAGTTGTGAGCTACTTTATGTGAATGCTAGGAGCCAAATCCAACTCTTCTGCAAGATCATTGTATGCTTTTAACTGCCAAGCTATTTGTCTACCCCAGACATGACTTGACATATCTTGAAAACACCTTTTAAAAAATGCAAAGGAATGAAGGAAGCTACTTTGCATTTCAGCATCTTTGAAAAGCTAGTTACTTTAGAGAGGTGACTATGTAAACAGTTTTTGATAGTTCAGATAACTATTTTTGGAGCCAGACTGCCTGTGATTTGGACCCTCCAACTTGTATTTCCTCTTAACTGCACAATCATCCTTCACATGCATGATACAAGGATGAAATCTGTTCCTACATGTAAACTGCCTACAGCATGCTGGAGAATGTCTCATAACTGTAGATACTGGTCATGATCTAGGCCATCTACATGTATACTATATGTGTTTACTAGGGATAAAGACTGTGACAATAACATAGGACCTTAAGCAAGAAGGGTTTGCTGAGCCTACATGGTTGTACATGTCTTTAATTCCAACACTCAGGTAGAGGCACGTGAATCTCTGAGTTTGAGGTCAGCCTGGTCTAGAGGGTGAGTTCCAGAACAGGCTGGAGACATGGCTCAGTGGTTAAGAGGACCTGCTTCTCTTTCAGAGGACTCAGAAGTTGGTTCCTAGTGTCCACATGGCGAACGAAACCCTCTGTGACTCCAGATCTGATGGATGTTGTGCACATGAATACGTTCAGGTCAAACATGCACACAATCACACACACACACACAAAAAGACATTCCATTTTTTTTCGGAGAACCTGAGTTTGGTTTCTAGCACTGATATGGTATACATACCCAAATAAAGACACACACACATAGAATTAAAAATAAAATAAATCACCACAAAAAGATTGTTAGAAATCCAGAAAGCAAATTCTTGTTCTCTCCTGAGTAAAATAATGACAGTTGATCTGATTAATTACAAAAAAACAGAAGACCTTATATCTAAGCAATGTTGTCATTGGCATTATTGGTGCTTAGAGGAATTTACTGTTTCTGATGCTGTGGGAGAATGGAGTTAAATGCTTCTCATTCTGAAAACGGTGGAGCTGTGTGCAGAATATCATGTCACAAATTAAAAATCCAATGTTTACTTACCATTGGGCAAAATTGGTTTCCTGATCATTATTTTGTGAGCAATAAATGTGCAGGGTGCTTTGCTGATAGTTAAATCATGTTTAACTCGAAGTCCACTGTGTTAGGTGGCATTTTCCTCCAAGGTTGGATAGTAGTTAGTTGAACACCAGAAAACTTTATGGTTGACTGACTGACCTTCCTGTCAGTCTGTCCCCTCCCAACAAACATTCCTCCTTTCTCAGCATAAATAATAGTTGGAGCTACTTTAAGTTAGGTGTTCCGTCTTCGTCTCTTTGATTTAATTCACAGAATCTCACTACCTTTCTCCCAGCTGGTTCCATTTCTGTTCTTAGCAGTACTAATCACTATCTTCAATCTAGCTTGCTCACTGTGCGTTTTCTCTGGGTTAAAGAAGCCTGTCTTTCTTTGGCCATTTTTCTTTACTTTTGGATACTGCCAGCTATTGATCTCTCCTTGTTGCCTAGAATGGCTTGAGTTTCTTTCTGAGATTCCTGCTTTCACTGCCTGTATGCTAAGATTATGGATATGTGCCTCTACATCCAGTTTTATACCATGGAAATAGTGCCCAGTACTGTGTTTCTGGGCAGTTCTCTTTTCTGTGTAGGATTCTGCTGGTATCCTTTAAACTATTGAGCCATCTCTTAGGCTTCCCAATCCTCCACAGCTGGTTTATTCTTTGTATCTGCTTCATTCTGTCACTGTTTGCTTATTTGCATTTTGTTTGTTTATTTAGAGGCATGGTCTCTAGAAGAAATAGCTCTAGCTCCTATTTTCCTTCCTCTGCCTATGTCCCTATGTCCCCTGCTTGACTCATAGGGGTTTGCTGTCACACCCAGCTCTGTGTTTTTACTTTTATTTGCCCACAGAGTATGCATCAAATGTATTTCACTGTGATACAACAGTGAGGAGAGTATGAACAATAGGGGATGGTTAAATTATGGAACATCTTTTCCATGCAATGATATGCTAGCAAGATTATTGAATGACACAATGTAGAGAGAAAAGCAAGGTAGGAAACAGTATGTGTACATTTTTTGTGATAGTTTGCTGCTAATGAAAAATATTAAAGGACATATATCAAAATCGTTGGGGTGTAGGTTGTATATTCCTTAATAGAATGGCATCCAATCCCTGACATTTTCTCCCTACTACCTGTTTAGTAAACACTGTGTCTGAGAAATTTCATTGCTTGCCTGTTACATTTATTGTTAGACTGGACCACATTTGTGAGTAGACTTTGGAGGAACATGAAATTTGTATTGAGCAATGAAAATATGCCTGTATATAGTAGCCTAACTACTAGGAGGGCAGGGGGTGGTTGCTAGAAGCAAGACTTGTGCTTCATATGCATGCTGTGGTGCTCAGGGGTGAGAAGAAGCACAGAACAGATTGGAAGAAAGGATGGTGTGCAGGAGATCCTCTAGCAAACTTGTATTACCTTGTGATTTAGAAAAATAGTATTTAGAATCTTCCTCTATCAAAGCAAGCAGCCAGAGAGCAATGGGTGTGCCATCTTATCTCTGCTGTGTTGGGATTGTGGGTTTAAAATGAAATTAAGTCTAGAAAGAGTTTCCCAGGTTGATTTGATGGCTGGCATCTCTGGTGAAACAGATGAACTCCAGATAGCTTATTTAATTTTCAGAGGTGCTGCTCAGATTTTCTTTGCATCCTGCTCTAGGTTAGAGCAGTGGTTCTCAACCTTCTCAGTGCTGTGATCACAAGTTGTGGTGAGCCCCAACTATAACATGATTTTTGTTGCTACTTCATAATTGCAATTTTGCTACTGTTGTGAATTATAATGTAAATATCTGATATGCAGATGCTCTGGGAAATGGTTGTTCAACCCCCATGGGGTTGAGAACTGCTGGTTTGAAGCAAAATGTCCATCTGATTTATGTAAAAATACAGGAATATTTAAGTTTTTTTTCTTTTTATCACAAACTTGCAGAAGACTCAGTGTAAAATCCTCTCTTCTGAAGCTACTGTGTAGACTAAAATTAGGAGGTAGTCTTTTACAAGGGACTGGCAATATGAGAGAGAATACCTGTGGGACTTAGTATTTGTAGTCACTGTTAACAGGTTGCCTTCCTTCTCCAACCAAAACAGGAGTGACTTACAGAGCACTAGGTGGGTCAGCGCTGAGCTATGGGCATCAGCTGGCACAGTGACTGCAGCTGTGTTTGACTCCTGCTTTCCTTGCTGCTTAACTCTTCATGTTTTCACTGGTTTGGAGAGAGGGGGTGTCTTTACCCATGTTAGTTTATACAAAGTGCAGACATGCAAAGGGTGAAGTTTATTTAGTTCTTCCAGGAAATGGAATTCTCACCTCAAACCTTACCCTTGCCCTCTGGGTGCCTGTGCTCCAGTTCTGGAAAGTGAGATTTATATCAAAATTTTTCTTAAATAATTTCAGGATGGCTTTGAAATAACTTCAGGATAGGAAGGAAGCTGATTTTTCCCATTTCCTATACACACACACACACACATACATACACATACACACACACACACACACAAAGCTCCTGAATTTTTCTCACCTGAGGTGTGGCTTTTGGCATTGACTTCTGTTCACTTTGGCACTTTGCAGGGAAATCAGGTCACTGAAATGATTACAATGGTTTTTGTCTTTGTATACACAAAATTAAAGATTAAAAAAATATTATACTTGGTGAGTATGTGGGGGTATACGGGCAAGGGTCAGAGAACAACTGTAGGAGCTGTTTGTCTCCATGTGGATCCCAGGGATCAAATGTAGGACTCAGGATTGGCACAAATACCTTTACCCACTGAGCCATCTTGTCAGTCCAAGTACTCTCCTTTAAAAAACAAAACAAAACAACAAAATCAAAAAACAGAAAGTTGTAAATCTGCTTGAGTTTTAAAAATCATTTCAAGTATATGGTTTGAGATTTTTGACAACACCTTGCAACACCTGAGATAGTTCCCTTCCTGGCCATCCCCAAGTAGTACTGACCTGATATTTAGAGCTATAGATGGATTTTATCTTCTGTAAAACTTCTTGTAAGTGGTGGCATTTAACTGTCTCCATGGCTTTGCTTTGTTTCTGAGATTCATGTTGTTCCAATAGTTTGCTTTCACGGCCTAGTGCTTCTCTTCTCTGTCTTTCTGTGTATGTGTAGGTCCATCCGCCTCCCTGTCCCCTGTTTGTTATTTTCTAAGTAGATACTCAAGTCATTTTCATGAAGGAGCAAAATTAACTAGAGAATAGAGCCAGTGAAATTTAATGTTATGGTACCCTGCCCCCTCACATTAGCTATGAGTGGGGGAAGGAAAAAAGAAAGCTTATCTACTTCTTGAGATATGGGGTATTGGAGTTAGTTTTTCCCATAGACTAGGCTGCAGTTTTCCCTGTGGGTTCATCTTGATTTGAAACCTAAACATTTAGAAAAAGAATGGCATTTAGAAAAACAGATGGCAGTGATGGAATGTTGGATGTAATGTGTACATCAGTGTTGGTCGTACTGTTCTCTTGCTCCCACCCCTACCCATCTTTTGAAAAATGTAAGTTTTTGGCAGCTATGGAACCTGATACGAAATTTGTTGGGTTGTGTGTCATGTCCGTCCCTCCATCTTTCCTGCCTCCACCCTTCCCTGTGCACCTTGGTTGTCCTGGGAAGTACCAAGTTGTCATTGACTTACTTCCTCCCTCCACCCCCGACTTAGTATCTTTGTGGGGTTAGTGCTGGGATTACAGCTGTGTGCTCCCCTTTCCAGCTGTGTTCTCCACTTATTTGCTTCCTTCTGCTGGATAGATAAAACGTAGATAGACTCAGAATGGCAAGGAAAATGGAGCCTTAAGGAAGCAGGCACATGTAATTTCTACAAATTCTGTTTTAGTTAATGGGAGAGTGCTATTCCATTGGATCTGTGTGCTTGGACTACATACATTTTAATACCTAATTTTCTCGTGAAGTTCAGTGTTGAGAACTAGTATCTTAAGGCAGTTTTGGGTGTGTGACCTGAGTTTGAAGTCAGGATGTGTCAGTTCCCCAAGGTGCGCTTAGGGCAGTTTTCGTAGATGATTGCATTGGTGACAAGATGAACCAAAGCTTCATGAATTGCTGTTCAAATCTTAACATGCAAGCATGGGTGTCATGGCAGAAAGAAAACTGTGGACTTGTTGAATTAGGAGTGTGATGTGCAAATGCAGCAATCTGTGTTTCTCTGTACTACTGGGTTTTTGACTTGCAAATCTTGAGAACAGGAGGTCTTGGTGGAAATGCTTTCAGGTCTACAGAAACTTGTTAAAATTTAAGAAATAATTACAGTCTGTAATCTGGAGTACCCAAGACTCAGGCAGGAGGATTGCCATAAATTTGAGGCCAGTCAGATCTGTATAGTGAAGGCTTGTGGTACTTGCACCCCCAAAAGAAACGTATTCACTTGTTTGTGGGCAACTCAGTTTCATGAATTTTGTGGTTCCTCTCTGACATTGCCTGGCCTGTTAGACAAGCCTCACCTCCTTCTGCCTAACTTGAGAGCTGGCTTGGCATGATGTTTCATGACTTGTTTCACTCACCATAACAACCGTAGTCTTATGTAGCTGTGTTGTTTATTGTAGAGTCAGTGTTAATCCTCACGATGTTTAGGAGCTGTCACATACTAGAGTGTAGCCAGGTTACCTTCATGACTGGATTGGACATGACTACAGAAGAGGGGTATCTTCAGTTTGTTCTAAGTCACAGAAATTATGGTGGTCCTGGGTTACTTTGAATGGAGTTTTTGCCCAATTCTTAACACATTTCTCAGATCAATTCAATTTTGTGTTTCATTCTAGTCTGTAAGCAGAATTTGGAAATGCATTCATGATGCAAGTGGGTTGGGCCCAATATGTTGCCTTGGTTTTTCAGTAACCACTGTTGGTGGTTTTGGGAACACACCTTTGTAATTCCTGAATCTATAAAAGAACTGATGCTTTTAGTTTCCATATACCTTCCTCTTAAGAAAATGTATATATGTGCATGTGAGCGCACATTGGTGAGTATGTATGGCTGCCTGCATAGGCTGGAATGAGACTGGAGTTACAGGCAGTTGTGAACCATCTAATCTGACATGGGTACTGGGATCTGAACTTGGGTCCTGAAGTGCTCTTAACCTTTGAGCCATCTTTCCAGCTTCTATATACCTTACTTATATTGTTTTCTTGATAGCTTTCTTTATACCTTCAGATTGGTTCTCCAGAGATAAGCTAGGGTCCAGCTTCCTGGAGGGGTTCTCCCCCACAAACAAATGACTTTTCCTGGTGTAAAACCTTATGTGGCAGCCAGAACCCTTGAAGAGAAAGGAGTTACTTAACTCTTGAATCAGTTCTGCAGCCCTTTGCTTCATGTCGTCTAAAGCCAGTTTCCATCATAAAAAGCAGTGTGCTGCATTTACTCCTTTCTTTGAAGTGAAAAACTGGTCAGTGAAGTACTGCCTTTTTGCTTTGTTTGCAGATCAGGTGAAAGAGGGCCTTTATTCTATCTTTTTTTTTTTTTAAATACATGCTGACTGCAGTTATGCCTTCCTCCACTTCTTCCAGCACCCTCCACTTCCTCTCCCCTAGATCCACTTCAGAAAAGAAGTTTCCCTTCAGAAAAGAGTAGGCCTCTGAGGGATATCAGCCCAATACAGCATAACAATTTACATTAAGACTTGGCATAAAGCCTGATATTGGGACTGTGCAGGGAACCCAGTAGAAAGAAAAAGGTCCCAATAGCAGGAGAGTCCGTGACAAAACCCACTCCCACTGTTAGGAGTCTCACAAAAACACCAAGTTAACAACCATAACATATGCAGAGCACCTAGGGCAGACCCATGCAGACTCCACGGTAGACATTTCAGTCTTTGAGCCTATGAGCCATGCTTGTAGTTGATTCTGTGGGGTGTGTTTTTCTGGTGTCCTTGATTCTTCTAGCCACTACAGTCCTTCCTTCCCCTCTTTTGTGGAGATTCTCTGACCTCCATGGGGAGGGACCCGATGGAGATCTCCTATTTGGGCTCTCTCTCCAACTAATGTTTGACCGTGGGCCTCTGCATCTCCTTCTATCATCTGCCAGAGGAGGCCTCTCTTAGGATTGCTGTAGGTACTTATCTGGACTTCTGACGGCCAGTGTGGCCTCTGGTAGAGTAGGGATCCACCCTTACTCTGTTTCTTACTAAATAATGTTTTAATGTAGGGTAAATTACTAATAAACACAGCAGTTGAAAAGTAGTGCCCTGTTTTGCAACGTCATCAGTTCTTTAAGAAGTGTAGCTGTCCACAGAACTGTTCTGTTTGGGGAAAAGGTCACACCCTGAGCTTGAATGTGGCTCTTGGAGTTACCTTGGGCTAGTCATTGAGCCAGCAGAGGAAGCATGCAAAGGCAAAAGCTGAATAAAGAGCCATAGTTTTTGGCTTATTGTAGCTGTGGTGTTTCAGTGACTAATACCTGCTATGGAATGAGTTCTTGAAGATGCTCTTAAGTATTATTGGTCTTGAATTCCTGTGTCTGTGTTTATTGCATATAGTTACTTTGAGCCATGAGATTTGATTTCTTGATCCTTAATGAAATCACCTTGAGAAAATAGCAAGACATAACTCTCAGGCCAGCCCCGTTCCCCCTCCCCAAAAAATCTTATCTGTAAAACACAGAAAGCTACTAACATGTCAGAAAATACACCTCTCATTTTAAGTAGTAATTTGACTTCTCCTGGTGTTTATGGTTTAATATAGGCCTATGTAAAGGCGATGTATGTATGGCCTGCAGGAAAATCATACAGATGTTTTTGTTTGAAATCACAAGCATTCAGCAAACATCCTGATGAGATTAATGTCTCCAAAATTCTCTAGGTGCCCCCTCTCAATTTTTAGGCTTCAAGCATGCTAAAAGAAAGCCCAAACAAACCAAACACGACAGCTGTGAGAGGAGGAGTGATTAAACAAACATTTTGATCTGCCTTTGTATTTAAACTTCAAAGAAAAAGCTGAGATTCTGGCCCAGCTGGAGGACAAGTGGATATAGCAGCCTATTTGGGGACAGTGGTTGGTGGACAGAGTTCTCAAAATTTTCCTGAAATGTTTACAGAAAACAGCATGATTCTGATTTTTGGACAGGGAAACATTTTACAGACCCATTAAGAATAAGCAAGATTGCTTGATGCTGGGTGGTTGGTTTTCTTGGTGGTTTTGCTGCCACCTGTCTTACAGCAGGAGAAATCCCCCTAAGAGATTTTTAAGTCCTTACTGAGGCTGCTTAGTGGCTGGGAAATGGAGCCTTGGGAACCACACTCTCTTGCTGTGCCACAGAACTGTGGCCTCACACTTCATAGACTACCCTGGTGCCTCTCAGAGAAGCATCTCTGTGAGTAGGGAAACAGGCTTGATTCATGATAATGGGGGCTGTTAAGTCTTTTGATCCTTTAGAGAACAGGATGTCTAGCATTTATAGCTTAACTCACTTAAGAGACTAGAGAGCTACCCTGTTATAGAATGCTACAGAATTCAGAATATTCTACATTAAAGACATCACTGGTTTGTAAGCACAAATGTTTCACTGTTTCTAGAGCGGTGAGGGCTCTCGTAGCTCTTGTATCTATCTTGTGACTATGCACTAGCTATGTGGCATGAAATATCAGTGGTCTCCAGACTAAAATTAGGAAAAATGAGACCCTTGTTTCAGGAAATAGCAGGAGAAGTTTAACTTGAGAAGAGCCCTTAACTTCATGGGGTAAAATACTACGTGATGAACAGTTGCAGGTTATGTAAATGATAAACAGTTGCAGGTTATGTAAATTATGTGCAGTCATCACTCTCTTTGCTCCCTGCATCATTTACTTTCTTACTTCTGAGATGTTCAGCCCCTTGACTCTTTATTGGAACTGTAGGTAGGCCCCAAGATAATTTGTCGTACGATGATTAGAAAGTGAATTGGGTAAGTATGATTTGGTTATTTTCACTGGAGGAGACAGTTCTCTTAGAACCTGGCTAATTTTTGTATAGCTCACTAGTTCCTCCGGTTGGCTTAGATTATTTTCTTAGTATGTTTCAGAGATTTAAAGATGCCACCCTTTCACATGGTGAGCTGACTAGCCTCCACTTCTGTATGGCTTATCTACTGGAAGCCTTAATGGGCAAAAAGACATAGGCTGTGGTCCTGGACGCACATGATGGGACTGGGAAATGGCATTGTTGTTTAATTTTCTTCACATTTTCAGGACGTAGTATTTAATTAAGATGTAGGTAAGGTCTTGGTGCTAATCCAAGCTTCCAGTGGATCTGATTTAAAACAGAGAAGCCTTGAATTTAATTAGGCAATTCATGGGATACAGGGATAGGAATAGAGAAGCATGTTGGAAGAAACTGAGTGCAGCCTATACTAATTTAGGATGCCTTTCTGGCTGGGGGAGGCAAAGGGTCCTCTGCTGTAAGTGGATTGAAGCAGTGCAGTCTGACTGTTGTTCATTATCTGATGGCTACATAAATGCGATTTGGAGGTTGTTTTGAAACCTACTGTGCTTTAAGCTCATCTGGTATTCATTATGTACAATGCAGTTCTTAAACAAGATGAAACTGTATTGCTAATGACATAAAATGTTTCCTCCTTATCTAATCAGGAATCTTTCTTGAGTATCTAGATTAGATGTTATTCAGAAAGGATAATATAGGGAATAATTAGTCTCTGTGTTTCATTTGTAGAATTTGCCATATGGTCTTTAACTCATTGCATACAAAAATAAAAATCAATAAAGGGCAGTTGATGGTATTTTCAGCCCGGGGCACATAAGAATATGATACTTTTGTTTTCTTAAGCTTGCATATGAAATAAGATATGTACTGTGTAACAATTTGTGGTATTGGTTCATTTGTTAATCTTGTTTGGGCATTACAAAATTTTAGAATTTAAATTTAGGAACAGGAGGCAGTGTAACATAAGATTCATTCAGGCTATATATGTATTGTCTGTACAAGGCATTACTTTGTGGTAGTATATTCTAAGCAAAGTGAATGTGCTAGAAACTCACAAGGAAAATAGATTTCTACAATTTCATATCTGAGTACTACCCAGTCAGAAAACCTGTTCCTTTCTCAATTATTATAACATTAATACAGGCAGACAGTTGTGTCCCTCTGTCCCTCCTTCCTTGTCTGTGCCTTTCCTTCCTTCCTTCCTTCCTTCCTTCCTTCCTTCCTTTGTTTTTCTTTTCTTTTCTTTTTTTTTTTGCATCTAGACATAAATTACTAAATCTTCCTAAACAGGTGCGGGGGTGGGGGGATGAGAACCTCTAGGGCATTGTACATGCTAATGCTTGCATTTCATCATTGAGATATATTTTCAGCCTCAGAATTTATAAAATTCTGTTTATGACACACCTGCTTTGTATATGGAGGCTAATTTTGGCCACACAAGTACTTGGATTATTGGTTGTAGTACATATTTCATGCTTTCTTAAGATTTGTGGGTTACAGCAATACAGTTTATTTTTTGAGACAGTATGGGGAAGGAGCATTGCTTTCCTTTTGGGATAAGGTCAGCTAAGTGCGTTCTCTGCCTCCTCGAGTTAGCAGGCTTTCACTTCAGCATCTGTCTTTTTTGTTTTCTGTTATTTTGCGTTTTTGAAACAGGGTTTCTCTGTGTAGCCTTGGCTGTCATGGACTCACCTTTTAGACCAGGCTGCCCTTGAACTCACAGGGTTCTGCCTGACTCTCTCTCCCTGAGTGCTGGTATTTACAGCTATGCACTACTGTTCCCAGCTTGGGTCCTGATTCTTTACTGGTAAAATTGAATGATTGAGATTTTAAAACAAAAACAAAACCACTTTGAGTTAAGTTTCTTTGTGTAGCCCTGTTTAGCCCATTTCCCCCCTCATCTCATGACTGTCAATTCAGTGTTTGCTGTATTATGCTGAGTTCAGTGGCTGTATTAACAACAATTACAGGTGGAGAATTTTAATAATAGATGAGTTACAAGAGCAGTCTAATTAGAAGAGGTTCTTGATAAAATAATTGCCCAGTGGATGGAAAATTGTTATAGCTCCTGTTGGGTAGAATAGAATATAGGTAAATGCCCCTTGTTATGGTAGTGAACAGCTATTAGAACATGTACCTTTCAGGCTGAGGCAGCACAGCTGCTTGAGACCAGGAGGCCAGCTTGGGTAATTCAATGAGACTATGTCTCTACCCTCAAAACAACCAAATAGTTAAACACAAATGTCATTTCAGAAGAATTAAAGATAATGTGGAAATGTATAATCTCTTGTGAACTTGGTTTTCAAGAAGCAGTATGACAAAACCCCAGTGGGGTAGATGGGGGACTGCACTTACTGCTTAAAGAATAGGACACTAATTTATTACTGGTAGCAAGTGTGGACAGTTATTTTCTCTGCACACACAAAGCTCTGGCCAGCATTATGTGCAATTGTAGATAACTAGGTAGTGGATTTACTTTGTCGACGTTGTTACTATGTTCTACATCTCCTTGGGTACTGGAATGAGGCTTCCACAATGTTCCACTTAGTTTTTGTTGTTTGTTTCTTTGCTTTAAGACAATGTTTCTTTTCGTAGACCTGTCTGTCCTGGGATCTGCTAGCTTGCGATCAAGCTAGCCTCGAATTTAGAGATGGGCCTGTCTGTGCCTCCCAAGTGCTGGGATTAAGGTGCGAGTTGCCACACCCAGTCTATTTAGTGTTTTAATGATAGCATGAGAAATACTTAAAATACTGCCTGGTACATTCTGTGTTTAATGACTCTTTCAGGCATTAGTTTTTTACCAATTTCTGGGCAATATTTTTAGCCAGGTGTCAGGAAACATCTGTATTAATCCAGTGACTGAAGCCAATTTAGAACAAACAAGCCCTAGCTAGTTTGGGGCTGATCCTTTTTTTGAGGACTGTATAAACCCTAAGAGGTAATGTCAAGGGAATTTAAAGATAAAGAAGCATAGCTGACTAGCTCCCAATATCATAACCATGATATAAAAACTGCAGCATATTCTTAATCCATTAAGAAAGGGGCGGAAGCTATTGTGCTTAATTTTGTTCATTGCTGTTGGACTGTATGGGATTTAATAGCAGGCCTGTGGGTTGAGAGGTTTCTATGTTTTGATATCCCATCAGAATCATTGTTGCTGTTTTTTTTTTTTTTTTTAAGATTTATTTATTATGTATACAGTGTTCTGTTGGCATGTACATCTGCACACCAGAAGAGGGCAACAGATCTCATAGATGCTTGGGAGCCACCATATGGTTGCTTGGAATTGAACCTTAGGACCTCTGGATGAGCAGCCAATGCTCTTAACCTCTGAGCCACTGAGCCATCTCCCCGGTCCCTGCTGTTTTTGTTTTATGCTTCTGAGCTGTAGTGAGGGCCCCCTCTTCCTTATCTGTGTTGGTGAGTGGACTCTTGCCCAATAGCTTGGCAGGCACTGCCTCATTTTCCTTTTTTTTTTTTTTTTTTTTTTTTGCATTTTATTGACTGCAACCATCAAGTCTACCTTCTTTGCTCTGCCTTTCTTATAAGCCTTGGGAATGGACCTGCGTTTATGTATATGACTCACCCTAGTCTAGTGAAGCACCAAGGAAGTCTTGGGGAATCTCATTCTTCTGATGTTTTGTTCCCTCCTTAATGGTGGTGTTACTTTACAGCCTATTTCAAAATACACATTCACACTTTGATTCTGGGGCATTAGAAACAAAGGCATGATTTTTTTAGAAACAAGACCCAGCCATTAACACTTTCTTGTTGCCGGATATTTGATCATGTACTGGGAAAACATGTTTCTAGTTGTGGTGTGTGTGGCCCAGACCTAGCAGACACCTTTAACCCAAGAGCTTTCTAAATAAAGCCAACTGTAGGTCAAAGGGCAGAGCAAGTAACCAGGAACATAAGCAAGCATGAGGGACATTGAGGAGGAAGGCATTTAAGAAGGAGAAAGGGCTTTTTTCTTCAGCTGAGTAGGAAGGTCAGCTGGGTGCTTTCTCTGCCTCTCTTAGCTAAGCAGGTTTTCACCGCAGCATCTCTAATGGTAAATTCGAAAGGTTGGGATTTTGTTTTACAAAACAAGTTTGTTATGTTTTTCATTCTTTTATATCCTTATAATTATGATCTTATCTTTATACATACAGCTGAAGATCAGAAATACTTAAAAAAAAGATTAGAAACATCATCTGTGGAGATGGCTCAGAGGTTAAGAGCACTGGCTTCTTTTCCAGGGGACAGAGATTCAATTTCCAATACCAGTATGACAGCTCACAAATGTAACTCCAGTTCCAGGGGACCTGGCAACCTCACACAGAAAAAACACCAATGTACATAGAAATAAATCATTAAAAATAAAAGAAAGATCACCTCTCCTGCTTCCTGTAGGAGCTCTATAAGTTTTTGGTTTTTTCTTCAATAATTTGGCTGTGACCACTGGCGGTAGTATTTGTTTGTTTGTTCATTTATCTTTTGAGGCAGGAAATCTCTGAGTAGCCTTGGCTGTTGTGAACTCTGCCTCCCGAGTCCTGGTGTGCACAACAACTGCCAATCAGTATGGTAATATTAAAGAGTGTGTTACAGGTGATCCTTAGAAAATCTAAAGAGCCAAATCTGTTCAGTTCTATTTTATGAATATTGGTACTCTGCATGTATGTCTTTGTGAGGGTGTCAGATCCCCTGAAACTAGAGTTACAGACACTTGTGAGCTACCATGTAGTGGATGCTGGGAAATGTACTCCTGTGAAAGACCAGCCTTAACTGCTCAATCTCTCTCTCTAGCCAGGTGATTTTTTTTTCTTTTTTTAAATGACCTATTTCTTTTGGTTTTAAACACCAAAGTAAATCTTGTACACTTTAATTTTAGTGCTGTTAGACTAAATTTTCTTCTCTCTCTAATTTTTGAGACCAGAGTTTCTCTATGTATCAAGAGTCCTGGGTGTCTTGGAACTCACTTTATAGACCAGGCTGGCGTTTAACTCACAGAGATCCTTCTGCCCCTGCCTTCTAGGTGCTGGAACTAGAGATGTGTGCCACCATGCCCAGCTTAAACTTTCTTGACAGTGTTTTCAGGTGGTGTGTGTGTGTGTGTGTGTGTGTGTGTATGTATGTGTATGTGTACGTGTGTACACTACTTGTTCTTGTTCTTAAAATGTAGGCCTTACCACTTCTTATTCTACTCCTGGTGGTGAGGTGGGGCTTTTAACCACACTCCTAAGGCCCTTAGCCTTATACATAATAACTTTGAGCTCAGTTTTTCAACTAATCTTACTGAAATTAATTGTTGTATATAGCCATTATTTCTGTTTAGTGTTGTTGAGGTACTGCCTATATTTGAGCCTGAAAATTCATGTTTTCAAAGTGTTATGGAGAGGAACTTGTCTGTGATAAATGTGTCACACTGATTGATGTATGGGCCATCTTAGCTTCATAATTTTTTTTCTCTTTCTGGCTGCATGCTTAATTTCATTTTTTGGGAATATGGTATTTTAAAAGCAACAGTTCACTATCAGCTATTGTATTTGAATATCTTCATACATCTTTTGTTTTTGTTTGCATTGTTGAAGATTAAACCCAGTGCTACTGCACAAGTTGCTGAGCCACAGTCCAGCCCTCTACATTCTTTATTTGGTTGATATTATTACTTTGTGTTTGAGGCAGAGTCTCCCAAGGTGGTGTAGAAATCTTGATCCATCTGTTTTTGTGTCTCAAGTGCTAGCACTGCAGGTGTGTGTATCATGCCTGGCACTGAGGGTCAGAGGTAGGGTTGTGTGCTTAGTTGAGGTCTACAGAGACTGCTCTGGTCCTTGGAGGGTCTGTTCTTTCTACCTTCTGTCCCATTTTTAGGTTAGGATCTTTTCCTTGGAATACCATTTTAATTCCCTATTGAACAGTATTCCTCCTGCTTCTTAGAACCTATACCTTGTACCTAAGGACATTGCTTTTGTAAACTTCAGCTTACTTGCTAATTTAATATTTGTATACACATACATTCAAACACACCACACCCACAGAAAATAAGTGGACAAATTTCAATTTAGTGTTGCCATCTAAGGCATGCTCTGATCTCTCTAGTTCTGGGGAATTTAATTGAAGAGTGCTTATAGCTAGTCATGGTTATATGAAGAGGAGGAGGAGGGTTAGGAGTCTAATGGTTACCTAACTGCAAGTCTGAGGCCTGTCTTCAATAGGAAGGGAAGAAGGCAAAAGATCCAGCATGTGCATTTTGGAGTGGCAGAAGTGGGTTTAGAAAGGGTTATTTCTTGAATAGTTACAGCCTGTTTTGGCTTTAGATTTGGGAATGTTGCAGGGTACTTTATATGAGCCTCTATCACACTTAATGCTCTTATGGTTCCAACAGACAATGGTGTTGAGGAATGACAGTATTTCCTTGCCCAATTGTGGTCACCTGAATCTTGTCACTCATTTTATTTCAGAAGAGAATGAGGAGTCTTTAATTGGCTTGGTGTCAACAAAATTAATATAATTTAAAAAAATTTCTCTCGTTACTTCTCAGTGGTTCTCAAAGTGCCATCAAGGGACCCATTTCTTGGCAGTTTTGCAGGGGAGAAAGAAATGCCTTAACAAAATATTATTTTCCCTCTGTCTTGAGTGTGCAGTAAGGATTTCCTTTTATTGCATAATGGAATTGGAAGAGCTGGCTAAGATACTCAGAAATTACCTAGGTGCAAGGGCACAGACCTGTAATAGCAACTGCTCTGGTGGTTGAAGTGTGGGATTTCAAGCCTTAGGCCAGCTTCTAGGCAATTTATTTACAGCGAGCATGTCTTAAAATAAGAGCCAGGGTTGCATCTTTAGTTGTACAGTGCTTGCTCTGAGTGTAACCCCTCAGTACTTGCACAAAAAGTTCATCAAGGTGGAAGACAGTGCCGTTTTGCACCCTAAAAATCTACAGCCCAAGATTAGCTATTCTTCCTTCATGCTGTATGGCTCTTCTGTGTGGAAGAGCGCTCTTCTCCTTCTGCATGTGTTTTCAATTTCCCATGATAAAATATTTTATATTATACCATGTATCCTCTCCTAGCCTTGGTTGGTTCAGTTAAGTTGTTTTTTTTTTTTTTTTTGGGTGTGTGTGTGTGTGTTTTCCTTTTTAAAATCACTGCCAGGGATGGAATTTACAGTCATGCATCCTAACCGCAGAGTTTTTTTAAAAAAAAAAAAAAAAAAAAACAAAGCAAATTTTTACGTATTTTCTGTATTTGAACATTATGTGTTGTGTGTGTGTGGTTGTGTACATACATGTTCCTGTCAAGGTATGCATGTGTATGGAAGTCAGAGGACATCTTGGGAGTCAGCTCTCTCCGTTATGTGGATCCCTTGGGACCACATTCAAGTTATCAGGCCTTATCAGCTGAGCCATCTCACTTGTTACCTCTTCCACTGTGGAAGCTGGTTGATAAATATCCATTGAGAACATTAGGACTAGGATTAAGAAAGAACATCTTGGCTCCTTGAAGCCGATGAAGAGATCTTGGGTAGTTAAGAGTCTGTAGAGGGGCAGTGTTATAAATTTAAGGAATTTGAATTTATACTGGACACAGATCCAAGAAGTAGTCATATGGAAGTGGGCCCACATTTTGAAGCCCACTCACTGCACCGTGCATATTTGAGGAATGCTGTTGCCTGTGTTTCTGTCTCCAGAGAATACACAGGCTCTGGTGATCTTGTTTCCATAGATAGTGTGCTCACTGTGCTGGTCTGCCATAGTTACTGGTTTACAACCAGAGAAACAGGACAGTGATGTGGATGAACAGTAGATTCTCGTCACAAAGGAGTCCCCCTGAGAGGAACAGATACCTTGCAAATGAGGTTGTAAGGGTTAAATGTCCTGCAGACCTCTGGGATAACTTTTAAGCTTATCTGTTTTAGGTCTTTTCACTGAATTGGAATATTCTTACCCTAAACTGTTTTCAGATTAAAATAGCTAAGAACTCTCCCTTTGCTGGCTCACAGTATCAATACCTGAGGAGCACTGTTACCCAGTTTGCTCATTGTCCACCAATGATCAGTCTTTCTCTGAACTTCAGCACACACAATCTCTATGAGACTGGGTGTGTGTTCGTGCATGCATGTGCGTATATACACCTGCCCTGGCCCCATAGTCCCTTCCTTTAACTGTCGTTGTACAGATCCTTGGATCTAGCCTGGGAGTCTCTGGTTGGACCATTTATTTCCCTTCTGGTTGTGATTACTCCCATTATCCCCTTGGGAGGGGTGGCCTAGAAATTCATCTGCTGTCCCTGGGCTGTTCTCATGGCATCTACCTGAATTGTTGAAATAGGTTCTCATAATTTTATCTTTTTAGTCAGAACAGGTTATGGATAAGGCCTCAGAGTGTATAGGTAGTATAAGTTAGATTGTATGATAGCCTCCCTATTTGCAACAGAGGGAATACACCTTAGTCTCCATTTCATGTAGGAGCTTTCATCTCATAAGCTGGTTAAGTGCTTTCTGTCTACTTTGAATGTCCATACAGCCATTTGGATTTTGTGTTCTTATACACAAAATACCAAGAGTTTGTGTTCAAATGTGGAGTTCTTTGCATCTTGTTTTCTTGACAGGAGCTACATAGCACTGGCTGGCCTGAGGCTGGCTGTATAGACCAGGCTGCCATGACAGAGATCTATCAGCCTCTTCTGTTTTGCTGGAATTGAAGGTGTAGACCCAACCTTTGGAATTTTAATGTGTTTTCTTCTTTAGCCCACCCATGAACAACTTTTTTAATGTTATGGGGAACAAAGAGAAAGACATGATGTATATAGATTTGCTAAACTTTATTCTGTGGGGAAAAAGCCTACAGCAGTGGATGTTTTAGTGTTATCCTTATGATTTAAAACAAACAAGTAAACAACTGATTCACATTAGCCTATGTCCTAAGCGTTGACGTGAATGTTCAGCAGAATCGGCCTTGTCGTCAATTTTCACTGGGATTCTAGCTTTTGCTGTAATTAAACTTGGCATTCATGTAAGGAGTGAGATGGGATGCTCTCTGGTCATGACCCAGGGGGCAGGATGTGTATGTACTCTAGGAGTGCTGAATCCTTGTGAGAAGCTTTTTATTTCCCTCTCCTCTTTGATTTTGCAATTCAGGCTGTAACTTTAAAAAGAAACTGTAGGAGCTGTTCCCCAGGTTATTCACAAAATGAGTCTTTGTCTGCCTTTTCATTCACCATCTGGTTAGAAAGCTAAATTGGAATCGTGCTTGTTTTAATTATTTTCTACTTGTGTGGCCAGGAGGTTATTTGGTCTGGTGAGGTTACATTATAAGCTCTTGTGCTCAGTGCTCATTAATGCCACTGAGTTCACATCCTGTGCCAGCACCAGAATGGTTAAGTGGATCCACTTGTGTGGTCAGTGCTTGATACCACACAGTGGCCACAACTAAATTACTGGAGGAAGTGTGGTGTCACTGTGTGGTTCCTTCATTTTCTGCAGTGTAATCACCAATAATGTTGATTCCTTAAGGGTATCTTTCTTATAGTAAAAGTATGACTACAGATGGCTTAGACTTAGGTAAGTCTTAGAGGGATGATATAGTTCAAAAGTTGCTTGTCATTTTGTATTAAAATAGAGTATACAAGTATATTACCATCTCAAAATGTAAATTGTAGTGAGGGAAATTAGTGCACTTGTTTTTTTTTTTTTTTTTTTTTTTTTTTGTGATCCAGCTAAAAGATGCAAGTCTTACAAAGAGGTATTGTTTATCAGGAGACTGACACCGAAATGTCTTCTTAAGGAGACATGTAGAATGTAAAAATTTACACATGTACATACAGGCGATTCCTCAGGTGCCCATTTTCCTTGTCTGGTAGTAATAGATTCAAAGAAACAAAGAAACTAGTATTTTTAAAATGTGACATTTAGAAGTTTTTGTGTGGCCAACTGAAAGTGGTTTTTCAAATTCAGAGAAAAAGTCATCTGTAGTGAAACTTAATTTACTTGTGACACAGTCTTAATTCTTTTGTTTTAGAATGAACACGTAAGTAGCAATTGTTCATTCCTACTCATTCATCATTCTATAAAGCAAAACTTGTGTTGGCCAATGTGGGCTATGGGATATATATATATATTAAAATCCCAGAATTTGGGATGCTCAGAGATTGGTTGCTAGAGGCAGGAGGACCGAAGTTTTCTATCCAGGACAGCCGGGGTGATGGTGAAACTGTCTCTAAAACTGTCTCTAAAAGCTGTCCTTTTCAGCAGTGGTTTCAGAACTATCCCAGCCTTTATGCTCTTCTTGGCAGGCCATGCTGCTTTGCTTGATACTGCTAAATAGGCTTGTGAAGAAAGTCCATTATAAACTTATAGTCAGGCAATAATCTGAAAACCTGGGCAGATGGGCTGTAGATAATTGTAGATAGCACATATTGGGGTACGTAGAGTAGATGTCTGCTGGTTAAAAAAAATAAGTGATGGCATTTGGCAGAAACAAACTAGGTACAGTCGTAAGGTTTTTTTGTTTTGGTTTCCATGGTGATGGCAAATGATAGTGGTGTGGGGAAACAAACTAGCCATTTAGCCTAGGAACTCAGTGCGCTCAATAGTGTATTAAGACTCAGAAATTAAAAACCAAACATTATTATTAAACTAATATTATCATTTAAAACAATTAATATTTCTCTTCCAAAATACAGCATAGCCATCTGCCCACCCCCTCTCCACTTAGAAAACATTTGTTATGGGAACAAATGAGAGGTGTGAGGCTGGGGAACTGCTTGCTTTTCCTGTGTAATGGGCATCTTGCCACTTAGAACTTGAAGGGTTTACCTGCTGAAAGAAAATAATATATGGATTTTTTCCTGAATTAGTTTTGTATATTCTTTTGTCCACTGCTCATTTCTTAACCCGCTTCTCACATGGCAGACTTTGTGGGGTGGACTTTGAGGTGTACAAGCCACAAACCGTAAAGTTCATCCTTTAAAAAACAAATTCAACTTCCTTTCTAAGTCTTACTGTAACTTAGCCACCTGAATTCTTTATCTACTGTCCTAGCCTGGTATTCTGTCCACATTCCCTCTCCAATATAGTATACTGTTATTTATCCAGTTGCCAGATTATTCTATTTAGGTGCCTAGCTTGATTTAGAAATGTGAGTAAAAAGTGTATGAGGTGAAAGTGAGTTTATGACAGTTAATGGATATTGATTGCATTAAGTATGGTCATACTTTGACACTCAAAGTCTGGGCAAGGGAAACAGATTAAGAAAGATGATTAATAGTTCAAGCAGGTACTTGCCTCCACCCCAACTGTGAATCAAGACTCACATGATACATTAAATGATCAAACCTTTAAAATGGAAGTGTGGAATCTATAACCCCAGAGGACATCTGACATGCCCAGCACACACAGGTGCTCTCACAGCATGTTTGAGTTGGTACAGACATGCAAACAGGAATTGGGCTGACAGTGTGAAGAGAGGAAAGCCTTTCCAATTAAAACCTTTTGATGACTGTGCTTGCTATAGTAAGTCATATTTTAACAGCGTGCCTCTGAAGAGGGGCAGTACAAGTGTACTGATAATGGAAAAAAAAATCTGATTTTGTAACTGTAGTGTTTCCTCTAGAGATGACTTATGTCACCATCAGGAACCTGAAGCCTAGTTCCTATCTCTGAACGCTTTATGACAGTTTTTTCTCTGAGGACATTTTAAATACATGGATGTGTATTGTACTTACTATGGGTGGACACTATATATCTGCATTGAAGGGAGTAGTCTTTTTCATACACGCTTCTGTTTCTTATGCCTCTGCTTTTCTGAGACTCTTTTAAGCAACTCTGGATTTGTCCACATTCACAATGAGTATATCCCTCCTCCCTCCCTTGTTTGACCACATGATTATTTCATGTCTCCATTTTGAACTTGGCATTTACAGTACCAATGTTGGCAGGCAGTTGGAGCAAATAAGGATGACTGTTGTTAAGGGCATTAGACAGTATTCTCTATGCCCTTTTCTTGATTCAGTACTGGGATATTAGCGCACACACCAGTACATACACAAGATCTTTTTGAGACTGTAACAAGACAAGAAAATTGCAGAGCATTGTGGGACTGATGGTAGTTCCTGGTCAGAATGGACTGGACAGGATGTGGTAGCATATGACCTCAGCCAGGCTCATGTCCTTCTTCTTTTTATGACGACAGGGCAACAAACAATGGGATACCCAAGAAAAGTCCCAGACTAATGATACATTACAATGATTTGGGCAAAAGGGTGTATTGTGTGACACACCGTGACATACCACAGCTTCTGCGGCAAGATTTTTTTGTTGTTGTTGATTTTTGTTTTGGGGGATGTTGCATGGGCAGAGGGCAGGTCTGGAGGGATGGAGAGATGAGTGGGATTTGGCTGCATGATGTGAAAATCAGAAAAAAATGTTTTGTGTGAGCTGGGCATGGTAATCCCAGCCCTCTTTGGAAGCAGAGGCAGGTAGATCTCTGTGAGTTCTAGCCCAGCTTGGTCTACAAAGCTGCACGGAGAAACTCTGTCTAGAAAATTCAGTGGTGTATATTCAGTTTCTTCTCCGTGCAGATTATTAAACCCTTCTTTAGCCCCCTTCTATCTTGAAATATGTTAACACGGCAGTTGAGTTTATAAAGCTGGAGGGGATTCCGCTAATTTGTCTTTAGCTCTTATTTTAAAAAATGACTTAAATACTGGGGCTGCTTTGCTTGATGCAGTTAAAGCACTGTCTGTTGCCCTAGTGTCTGTAACTTTTTAAAAACTACTACGCCCCTTTTTTCTTTTTTTATACCTCTTTCATGTCGTGTGGTTATAGGGAAGAAGGCATGTCAGGACATGGTGTAGTTGTAGGAGTTGGTTTTCTTGACCTTGAGGATGCCAAGATTGAACTCAGGTCAGCAGGCCTTTTTTTGGAGAGCACTTTTACTCACTGAGCCATCTAGTTCTTCCTTGGTGGCTATTTTGGTCCCGTTTTTCCTTCTCTGGTTTCCTAGTGTTCACTGCTGCAGTGAAGGACACAGGGTACCTTTTCTTTTTGCTATCTGATGTTATTGGGCATTATCTATTAGGATGGGCCCTGCACATAGTCACATTTGTCTGAGGTGACACAATTGTGGGATAGTAGTCAAAATTTGTGATAAACAACAGTGGTTTTTGAAAGCTCATTTGATAAGTTTCTTTTTGCTGACAAAGTAGCCCCAGCTGGCATGGCAATGTAATTTACTATCTAATCTCAGGCT
Source organism: Psammomys obesus (assembly GCF_907164565.1). Taxonomy (NCBI): domain Eukaryota; kingdom Metazoa; phylum Chordata; class Mammalia; order Rodentia; family Muridae; genus Psammomys; species Psammomys obesus. The sequence continues at coordinate 10,047,923 of NW_026596162.1, forward strand.
ATACTGAGATTCACTTGCCTCTGTCCCGCCTTATGTAAAGATTTCTCTGTTTTTAATTACTGTACAAGTATGTCAGAGGCCAGAAGAAGGTCTCTGGATCTCCTGGTGCTGGAGTTATTCAGGTTTTCAACATGGGTGCTGGGAACTGAACTCTGCTCCTGCCAGAGCCATATGAACTCTTTAACACACTGAGTCAGAGCCATCTTTTCATGTCTACAGTATTTGAGACAGGGACTCACCATGTAGCCCATGCTGTCCAATCACAGAACTATTTGCATGCCTCTCTTCCTTTTGAGTGCTGGGAGTTACAGGTATACACTACCACTCCCAGTGATCTTTTTAAAATAAGAATATTTTTAAACACTGATAAAGTAGTACTATTGAATTTTTTGTTTCGTTCACAGAGACAGGGTTTTTCTGTGTAGCCCTGGCTGTCCTGGACTCACTTTGTAGACCAGGCTGGCCTGGAACTCACTGCGATCTGCCTGCCTCTGCCTTCCAGAGTGCTGGGATTACAGGTGTGCACCACTGTGCCCAGCCCTACTGAAAATTTTGATTGCTTACCCTAGCTAGTCTTGAATTGCAGGTGAACTGTGTTGGGTCATATCTAATGAGTCAATAAGTAATCAGCTCTGAACTTGACACAGCAGACCACATACCTACTGATGATTACCTTTTAAAAGGGTGAAATAAAAAGAGACTGTTCTGGAAAGGAAGTCTGATTTTCTACCCACACTTTCCTGTCCCTGTGATGTTAGGAAAAATGTTAATCTGGTGGCTTTGTATAATTTTCTTGTCAGTGGAAAAGTGTAAACCATTCATGCAGAAATAGCAGCACTCCAGCTCCAGCCTATAGTATATCTTCTCCTTTGCTAGATAGTACTAGGGTTTCTTCCTCCCATACATTCTTTTCTGTTCCTGCTCATTTACCCTGGAATATTTGAAAGCTGTTCTTACATACACTGGAGACTTTTGCTTTGCAATAGCATATGTAAGAAGTTACAGGGAGAGTTCTCAGCTTCTGCAGCTAAGGGAGTGTGATCCAGTGGTTCTGAACCTGTGGGCCATGACCCCTTTGCCAAACCACTAGCTCTAAAAATATTTTATGATTCATAACAGCAGCAAAAATTACAGTTGTGAAGAAGCAGGGAGAATAATTTTATGGTTGACATTTACACACAACATGAGGAACTGTATTAAAGGGTCACAGCATAAGAAAGGTTAAGAACCGCTGGAGTAGACAGTCATCAGGATGGCTGCAGCCCAGGGTAGACATTTAGATATCTGGCTTTTTTGTTCAGGAACCTGCTGCTTTCCACCAGTCTTGCTACACTTGCTTGACTAGGTTTCCTCTCTGTCACCAGAAAAGGTTTTCCATCAGGAATTACTGAGATGCCAATTTTCTTACTTGGTTAGTCTTATTGTGTGTGTGCTCATGCAGGAGAAGTGGCTAGAGACAGGGTCTCTTTCGCTGAACCCAAGGCTCACATTTTGACTAAACTGGCCAGCCGGCAAGCTCCAGGGATGCTTCAGTTTTGCCTAGCCTTCTACATCCCGTCTGTCTTTGAGGAGCCTACATTTCCTCTAGGCTTTTACTTTGGGTGCTGCAGATCTAAACTGAAGTCTTTGTTCTTGCCTAGAAGTTTACCTTGTGAGCCCTCTTCTTGCAGTCCCGACCTTTAGAGAATGTAAACGAACAGTGGCAGAGTGAAGGGGTATTTGGATGAGCAGGGTCAAGTTGTACACTGCGCTGGCCATATAAGGGCTTACATGGCATTACCTGATGTTGAGACTGTGTCATTTGATGAGAGTGGTTGGATGATGAGAGGAACTGCAGAAAGAAAGAGTTGGAGAGTAAATAAATTGGCACATCTTGAAACCCTGTTTTGTGTTTGAAATGTAATTTGGTTTCATCTTACAACATTTAGAAATCATTGAAAAGTAGTTGAGGGCTGGCAAGATCACTCAGCAGATAAGGGTGCTTGCTGCCAAGCCTGAGTTTGGTCCCTGGGATCCATATGGCGGACAAGAAATGACCCCCCCGCAAGGATCTCTCTGCTCTCTACACCCACGCCCTGATGTAGACTGCTTGCCTAGAATGCATGAGGCCCTGGGCTTGGTTCCAACATTACGTAAACCTGGTGTAGTGGTGTATGCCTATAAATAGATACAGAAGTTTAAGGTCATTTCCAGTACGTAGTGAATTTGAGGCAGCTGGGATAGACAAATTATTATTATTTAAATTTATGTGTACAAGTGCTCTGTCTGCATGTACTCATGCTTACCAGAAGAGGGCATCAGATCCTAGTTGTGAGCCAGCATGTGGTTGTAACTCAGGACCTCTGGAAGAGCAGACAGAGTGTTCTTAACTGCTTAGCCAGTCATCTCTCCAGCCCCAGGATAACATCAAGAAACAAAACACAAAACAGAATTTTTAAAATACTTATCTTTCTTAATGATTATATATATTCTGTAATGCAGCTAAAACATTGTCTCTCCTGTCAAGCACTTTATGGAATATCTCTTGTTTACCATGCCAAGCTCCTGCACTCATGCCCATTTTAAACCATGGAATTATGTGCCAGAGCAGGGTATCTACTTTGGGTTGTCAGAAATCTCGGTGTCTGCTGTAATGTCCTAAGGTTTGCTCTAAGAATCTGTTACAATGGAATTAGAGTAGCGCTTCCATTGTTTAGTTCATCTTCTTAATGAACTGCTTGGTTACATATTTTCTTTTTATAAGCTTTTAAGAAACTTTAAAGTTCATGGATATGTTACATTTCTTGGGTACTAAAAACTGTATAGGAGGGCTGGAGAAATGGCCCAGTGATTAAGAACTCTTGCTACTCTTGAAGAGAACCTGGTTTAGTTGTCAGCACTGAGGTAGAGGCATACACCCACCCACAGTTCAAGTCCAGGGCAGTCAGTGCTTTCTTTTGCTATCTGTGGGAATCCAACATGGGAATACACAAGACAAAACACTGATAAAAAAAAATCAAAAAAATCAGGGATGTATTTACAATTTCTTATTGTGGGACTACAGATGGAAGCCAGGGCCACCTTGTGCATAGTAGGCATATGTGCCACAGAACTGCCATGTTTTTCATAGGGGTATTCCCATGTTTTTTTGCTTAAAAATTAGCATTAACTCTACTGTTAATTTGTCTTATTATTATGCAGTTATGTTAGTATAGTTATGTTTTAGTGATGATAAAAATATATATTTATATTCTTTTGGTTTTTCTGTGTAGCCTTGCTGTTTTGGACTTTGATCCACAGAGATCCGCCTGCCTCTGTCTACCTGAGCGCAGGTATGTGCCATCACACATGGCTTGTTTTAGTGATAATTTAATCATCAACTGAAAGTTTGTCTTATCGAATACAAGGGCACATATATAATGAAAAATAAACAGCTTAGATTGTAGTTATAGCCTGCCACCTGTATGTGAAATGTTCTGTAGGATGCTCTAGGAAGATGTACTTGCATATGCACAATTTTACTTAATCAATAAAAATACAGTAACAGGGGGTGCTGTGCCATTCTTTACTAGGTACACTGGCTTGGAACTTGCTATTTAGACAAGGCTTGCAAGCCTTGAGCTCACAGTCTCTGCCTTCCTAATGCTGAGATTAAAGACGTGCACCATTATGTCCGGTGTGACTGAATGCTTTGTTTTTGCATTTCTACTTTAGGAGTTTGAAAAAAGGCATGCCTTTCAAGTTTGGTTCTGTGATTTCCCCCCCCCCCCCCCCCCCACTGAACTTTTAAAGAAGGGTGTTATTAAGTTCCCTTCATGCAACCAAATGAGTCCTACAGTTTTGATGGGCATTATTATTACTGGTTGAACTCCGTGATGATGAATATCATGCTGTAACCTTCCCCTAAACTGGATTGCAGAAAAAACAAAACAAAGCCTAGGATATTGTACATCAGAGAGCGTTGGGCTACAGATGGTCAGGTGAAGGGGAGGAAGGGTAGTCTGATAGCCTGTCATCGTGGCCTCCAACATTTAGCAGACGTTCTGGGAGTTAATATTGCTTTTCAGTTATCTTTGAGAGAAGCAGGATCTGGATAAGATCAAGTTGTTTTGGCATCACAAGACTGTAAGCCAGCCAGACAAGGAGAGACTGGCAGTGAATTGTTATGTTAAAAAACAATGGCAGTCATAGAATAGCTTCCGTGCCTGGGATTTACTTGGGATTTTTCTTTCTGTATGTTAATATTAGGTTTACTTTTGGAGAGGACCTATTTGAAAAATAGCTTGGGAATATGAAGCTCCCTGGTGGTGTTGATCCTGCCCTGTAGATCAGGGTTGATAACATGGCTCTTAAAGGCAGGTAGCAGTTTGCTGGAGTTGTAAGGAATCACAAGGTAATTTATCATTACAAAGTCAAATTTGATTTTTGTATTTTCTTTCAAGTGGTAAAACTAACTAGGGCTCAATCCCTAAGGCAGTTTTGAAAGGAAAGATATTGAAATTTATTCAATGGATATTTCTTGAATGTGGTATATAATTTCTATATCTAGTATCTTTTTACCATATGTGTGTTGTGCTTTGTTGTTGTGGTGTGTGTGTGTGTGTGTGTGTGTGTGTGTGTGTGTGTGTTGACTTGGTCATATTCAGCTGAGAAAGAGAAATTACCAAGTGTTATCCTAAAATCTGATAAATCTGTCTACTTAAAAAGAAAAGGTTTATCAGGGTTCAGGCACGATGGCTCTGCAAGTGAACAATTTGCTGTGCAAGTCTGCTTACTTTTGTTTGAACCCTGGCACCTAAGTAAATGGACTGAAAGAACCTCGTCCAAAAATGGCGTGTTGTCTATGTCACATACCTGCACTCCTAGACTTCAGCATTTTTGTTTGTTTTGTTTTGACAAGGCTTCAGTGTGTAGTCTTGGCTGTCCTGGGCTCAATTCGTAGACCAGGCTGGTCCTGGACTCACAGCTATCTGACTTTCTGAGTGCTGGAATTAAAGGTGTGTGCCAGCACATCTGGCTTTCAGCATTTTTTTCCAGCAGTTTTTTTAGTTTTTAGTTTTAGTTTTTGTAGTCATTACCACTGTCCAATCATAACTTTCTCAGACACTCTGATTTTACAGATAACTTATCCATGACTTTTTCTATAATATATTTGTTATCCATGAATTGTGTGAACATACACTAATCTTGTGAATATATATGTTGATTGTAGTTGAGTTGACAACTGGATAGCCTTTTTATGCTACCAGTTCATAGATTTTCTACAGAAACTACAGTCTTGGGTTGATAGTCTACAGTTTTTTTGTAATGTCATTAGCTCTCAAAATTTTTCCACTGTTATAGATATCAACTAGTATTTACATTAATTTTATTAATAGCACACTCTGCAGAAAATTCCATTAAAATATGCTGTATATTTGAAGCATTGTGTCAGTACTTGTTGTTTTTGGTTATTGTTTTCCAACTTTTCGATGGATACTTGAAGATAGAATTTGTTTTTGCAAAAGCCGTAACGTAATTAGAGAGGCAAATTCACTGTAGTTTCAAGATATACATTTATATATCTATATAATTATATATGGTTATGATACATATATATGGTTCATGCCTAATGTGACTTTTCTCTGCTTTTTGGATGCTGCAGGTGTTTTCCAGGCTTTTTCCAGGGATTGTAGTCAGTGGCTTTGCCTACTGCTTTCCTGGGTAGTAGTCTGAAGACTTATTTCTAAGACTTATAATCCACTTATTACTTATCTATACATATATACAAGTTTATCTCCAGCCCACTTAGAGAGTTCAGGAATGTAGCATAGTTCACCTGGATGGCTTGGGAAGTGGACATTCTTACCCAACTCATCATGGTTTAGGATCACTCTGTACATGTATTGCTTTAACTAGTAGACCTGTTTTGTCTGTGAACACGAAAGTATGTATGGTTTACACAGTTTGTTACTGCCTGTTGCCTGTATGATTGGGAAAGAGCTTTCCATAGGTATTAGTATGTGGGATAATTGTTCAACATTGTAAGAGGAATTTTTTTTTCTGTGTCTCCCTTCAATTTTATTTTTATTTTCTGTGTGTGTTTTGCATTTATGTAAGCATATCACACGTGTGCAGTGCCCATGGAGACCAGAAGAGGGCATAGAGCTTGAGATCAGGTAATCACAAGCATGGCATGCCATGTCTGGAAGGCAACATTTCCCAGCACTCCTCCCCAAAGGATCGTAATTCTTTTCTGTCCCCTTACCCAGAGCATTAGAAACAGAGTTTGATATAGACATTCCATTTAGGGAACATCTCAGTACCTTTTTACATTAATTGTTGCCTACTGCAGCAGAAGTTCTTTTGTTTTGCCAAAGTGGAGGGTAGCACCAGTCAGTAGGTTTAGAAAGCGTAAGTATTTATAAGGTAACTTGACAGCATGCATGGTTAGGCTCCCCCTCGGTGTCTGTAATCTCGCCTTTGCCCATGTTTTCACAGTACCAAGCATACATTACATTTGTGGAGCAGGCCTCAAATTCAGTTAGAAAGTGATTGGTTACCCTGTAACTGGCAGTTATTGACCCAGTCGACAGTGCCTGGCACTGGGTTGTAGCAGTTAAAGTTCAGCACTGGGCAATGGCCTCCAGTGGTTCTCATAGCTTTGACACTATGAGAGATAATCTTCAGGGAGGAAGTTCTCAGTTAAGTTCCAGCTTGATTTTTTTTTTTTTTTTTTTTTCCTGGCTTGCAAACAAATTGTGTTCTGTGTCTTTAACAGTAAATTTTTTTTTTTTTTTTTTAAACTCAAAAAGGAGGCATCTCACACCTGACACTTTTCTGGGAAACATTACCTACATATGCATTGGTTTCGTGACTCAGATATCCGATTGCCTCTTTCTGCCTTCGTAGGGCTTGGTTTAATGGCATGTGCCCCCAAGCCTTAGCTGTAGTGCTTTTTATTAATGGCTTCTCATATATCTTTAAATCTTTATTTAGTTTTGGTTACTCCAAATTGTATTATAAATTAGTTGATGTTTTACTAATGTTGTGTTGTTAGGGATAAAATCAAAAGCATTTTAAGTGCATTTTATACTCCTTCTAGGCTTTATAAATTCATTTTTCCTTAGTACACATTTAGACTTTATTTCTCTGAGCTGGACATGTTCTGAAGAGGAATTCTTTTTCTTTTTGTTTAAGGTTGCCTTTCTGTTTAACCTAGCCTTTGGGTCCCTGCGACCTGTTGTGGGCTCACTTAGCCTTGTGGAGACAAAGGTTTGGCTGCAGTTTCCGTGCTGCTCTTAATCGCAACCTAGGCAAGTTAGCATTTTTTTTTTAATTTTTTTTTTTTTAAACCATGTTTCTGTTCTGAGAGTTTACTTGCAGTGGATATGAAGAATCCATTCAGTAGATGCTCACTGTTATTAAGCTATTGGCCTTTGCAATATTGTGAATCCTGTCTGGTGAAATCCTTCTCTTGGATTGTTGTCAGATGTAGATGGAAGCTTTGAAGAGGCTCTGACTCTTTAATCCTGGCAAATGTACACCAAATCATCTCTTTGCTGAAAGTGATTGTGGTCCATGAAGTACTTTTAAAAATTCCTCTCCCAAAGAATCTGGCTTCCACGACGAATTCATTTCTTTAGTAGGAGAGCAATTCTTTTTTTTTTTTTTTCCCCTCCGTCTTAATATTAGATAGTAGCAATGACAGGTATTGGAAACTCCTGTTAACACTAATGATAATCTGCATTTAATGTTTTCCTTTAATGTCTCTTGTCTGTGGTTTTCCTCTACTTACTCTTAATTGTTGCATATAGTGGAAGTAATTAAATACATGCAGCTCCTCCTCTTATGAATGTTTGCACCTCTTTTAAGTTTTCTTGGCTTTCCCACATTCTGGTTTCAATTATGCTGATGGGTCTCTGGTATGAAGGGCAGATTAGTGGCTTTGGTATAGCCTATTTCTTTTGGCTCTTCTGCAGTTGGTTGATGCCCTGTGTACATATCCTCTGGTCTGTTCAACGTTGTCACTACCACCGTGAGTGAATTCTGCCTCACTTTGCCCCACAGTAAACAGCTGATTGTAAAGTGGACAGTAAAACAGTAGACCTATCTTAGAATGCTTTTTAAAAGCTATGTTGCTCTCATGTCTCTCTCTCACACGCGTGCACACGCACACACACACTAGCATGTGCTTTTAACCTTTGAGCCATCTTTATAGGCCCTTTCCATTCTCTGTTTCGATAAAGGGTCTCACTGGACATGTAACTAGAGTAGGTGAAGAGCAAGTCTCAGGGATCCTCCTGTGTCCGGCCCCCTAGCACTAAGATTATAGTCTGTTGGCCAGCTTTGAGAGCCCTGATGCAGGTCTTCATGCTTGGGTGACAAGCTATTCACTGTAAAAGAACTTTTATTCGGCTGTTTCAGTTGTTGTCTTGCTCATCCTTTCTTATTCTTACTTAACTCTGGGCTGTTCAACTCTAGCCTTCTGTCTCAAACTCCTCTCCTAGCTGACTTATTCAGTCTGATTTAGCAATCTGAATTGCTTGCTCTGCTTGGCCTCAAACTAACTCCTACAGTCTTTTCTAATCTTCTTTCTTCTCTGGCCGGTTCTGTCTTCACCAGTATTTGTCAAGTTTGTTCTCTCTGTCTGTCTGTCTCTCTCCCCCTCTCTGTCTCTTGCCCTTTAAGTAGCTTCCCTTTTTCCTTTCTCTTGTGAGAGTTGGGTGTCTCCTGTTCTGTCAAATCTTTCTCTGCCACTCAATTACACATCACTTTCAAACATGGGTACTTCCTTCTACAAACTAACTTTACCTTCATTACTTTGGATTAAAGGCGTATGTCACCTGGCTTGGACCTAAGCTTTTCTTTACCTGAAACTTGCTCTAAACTGACCTTGAACTCAGATCTGTCTCCTGGATTAAAGGCCTGTTCGTATTCCAGCCTAGCAACACAGACCTAGAAGGTCTTTGGATGTTTTGAATAAAAATTTCTGTACAGTTTACTTACTAAGCCATTTCTTCAACACATATGTATTCTTAAATGTATTTTGTAGTATAGTCAGGCAAACAGGTGGAAGTTGAAGTTTAATACTGGTTAATTAAGGTGATGAAAACAGCATTTGGACAGAAATAGAATTTTAAGTTTAGGGATGGAAAACATTTCCAATGAGACTCCTTATATTTATTATAGCACAGCATAATGTTCTAGACCTTTGACCCCAATGTTTATATTGATTTCTTAGGGATATTTTTCTTATCCATTAGAGGATGTGATGAGTTATCGATGAAGGGTATAACTTCTGTTTTAGATCTTATTTTCTACTTGAAGATGGGACTTCCTTTTGGTGATGGGAGTTGCTATAGAAAAATGTTCCATCTGAGAATGGAACTTTGTGGGCAGGTATATTTTTAGTATTTCCATTTACTACCACAGTCACATTCTGTGTTCCATTTTATGCCTGCATGAGAGAAGTGGGCCTAATTGGGTTAGCCTGTAGAGTGGTTTCAGTAAAGAACTATTTCCATGTTGGAAAATGCCTATTTCTATTTCAAGGGCTTTTTTTTCCCTTCCCAGTCTGTAGGTAGAGGACAAATTAAAGACAACTGTTTTAGAAGTGGGGCTGGATTTTGGCATTGGAAGCTTGATAATGACAGCTTTGGCAAAAAGCTTTGAATTTTGGCTCTTTAGCCTGGAAGATCTCCTGAGGAAATGCTGAGGGATAAAAGACCCTGGGTACCACAAAGGGAGGAACTCTAAGCCTGCCTCAGGCTAGTGTTTTGTTGTACCAATAGTGTAGCTCCTCTAGGGATTTTCCACAAGAGAAAGGGCAGTGTCTCATTTTGGCAGTTTTTTTTTTCTTTTTCTTTTTTAAATGGATACACCATCATCGTTTCTAAGTAAAATTCTTAGTATTTTCAGTTCTTATCAATAATGAAGAAAATAGAGCTCACCTCAGCAAGTTTATGTTAAGCAATAAAGTGAAAAAAAATGTTTCTTAGTCAAACCCAGTTTCTGAAAGGTAATGAGTTAATACCACAGGTTCTTAACGGAAAGAATTGGGCTAATGAAATAGGTGGCCTTGGCTGTTAGTTTTTCCATGAACGTCTAACCATCATTTATTCTTTCTGGATCTCACTCGTGAAGTGAATTGGCATGTATAAATTTAGGTGTATGTGTGATATAGTGTTGTTCCTAGCAGGGTATATGTTCTTAAATTTTTTTTAAGTTTATTTATTTTTATATTAATTACAGTTTATTCACTTTGTATTCCAGTTGGAAACCCCCCCCCCTCAAACCCCTCCCATCCCTGCATCCCTCCCTCTGCTTATGTTCTTATTCTTTGATTCACAGCTATTTTCTTGTGGCCAAACCTTATTCCCTATCAATGTAATTTGTGTGCACATCCCTTCTTAGCCCCTAAGGGTGAACAATACATTGTATGGCTTGAACTGGGAAGTTATTTTAGGCTTCTTGCTGTGTGGTCCACTGATGCAGTTTAATAAGCTGGGTGCTTTGCTCCTGGTGCTTGCTTCAGTTAGCAAGAAAAGAGACATCCTGATGTATTTATTTGCTCTTTTTCAAGGCTCTCCAGACTCGTTTTTCTCTGATCACATCTTAGATGGATGCTTGGTTCTGTTTAAACTATATTAGCTCCATCTCACAGCTCATCCCACAATCCCCACTAGATGCTCAGAACCACAGAGCAGTGAATGTTTTCTCATGAATTTTACTTATCAGGAACAATAAGAGATTAATTATAGTAAAACATAACATTTATACTTTCGTGGAATTGGTATGAACGGTTTAGGCTGTCTACTGTGAAAATACTGGATAAGAGGATGATTTATTTATGTCCTAGGCAAAACTGCTTGATGCTGTGAGAATTCATTTTCTTACTAAGAATGTTAATCAGTTGTTTAGTTATAGAATTTGCTTTTAATCATTTTTGAGCACTTGAGACCATGGAAAATGAAACTTAAGCAAGGAGAACAAACTTAGTTTTGGCATGCTTGAAGACACTGATTGAGTTTTATCTCATGTGTATGGCATGTTGTGCCTGAATGTATGTCTGTGTACCATATGCATGTAGTGCCTGCAGAGTCCAGGGGAGAGCGTCAAATACCCTGGAACTGGAGTTACAGTTAAGTTGGACATGCTTGAAAATGAGTAGTATGTTTCCTTTTTCTAAAGAAAAAAATATTGTGCTGAATCAGAGAATGTGAAGTACCTCAAGTAGATTTCTCTTTTTCTTCTCTTTTGAACTATACTACCGATAAAGTCTTCTTTACGTATACAGAGTAAGTAGCACCCTTCTGCTCTGTAGCTTGTATAAGGGACAGGCAGAAGTATCCCCCATGTAAACAACAGTCTGCTTTGCTTCCTCCCCGTCTCCTGAAGTCTTGAACGCAGATTAATGTAGTAACATACACTTCATGTTTTGCTGAGAATTCTGAGGGAGACTAGGCGTTTACAAAATCAAAGCTTCTGGGATCATTAGATCATTAAGTTCATTCTAGGACCTGCATTAAGGAGACACTGTCTGTGCAGTTTCCTCACAACATACAAGCTGTCACTGCACACATGGAATGCTGCTGTCTGCATCCATGAAGCAGAGAGCGTGTTCCCAGGTTGGGAAGTCTGAGTGAGGTTTAGGAAGGAAGTGTGTGGTCATCTTGTGCTTCTTCTTCCTCTCTTGAATTTATCTGTTACTTCATGTGGTCGTCCTAACACGTAGGGAACAGAAAGTGGATGCTGTGGGTCCAGATGCAGACAGGTGAAAAGTGGCGTATTTCTGACAGTAAAGAGTGGGGAAGCTTTGTGAAAGCTAGCAGCACAACAGATTTTGGGGGAGTGGGGTTATGAAAGCCAGTTAATTACTAACATTTGGAGATTTCTTTGTATTGATGAAAAACATTCTTGAATTACAGGAATTCACATTTATTAGTTTGTGGACATTAGTGCAAATGGATTCTGGGTGGGTCAGTATGCTGTAGGCAGTGTGAATATATGTTTACAATGGAGATTTTTTTTTAAAATAGGTTTGCTTTTCTTCTGTTGGATTTGGTTTTGGTTTTGGTCTTGCTATTTTGGATTTGGTTTTGGTTTTGGTCTTGCTATTTGTATGGTAGCTCACGGGTACTCACAATAGGAAGAATAGCCAAGCTGCTTTTCAAACCAAAGCACAGTGTAGGAAGATATTTTGGTTTTGCTATTGGATGTGGAGTGTCATCTCTCTGTGATGTTGCTTTGAGTTTCTATCCACATTAGTGCTGTTGGGTACCTTACGGTGTTGCTGCCCATTAAATTTTTACTAAAAATCTTGTACCTGGTCTTTCTGAGAAAGCTCTCATCCACACTTTTATTTGGATTTCAGTGTTAGGACTGAAGATAGGACTTCAGAGATTGAAATGCACAGGTAAAATTTTATTTAAAAATTGAATACTATTTGATAGAAGTACGTCAACAGTGTTAATTGTCTGCCTAGAAGGTAGGGAGGAATCACAGTTCAGTGATTACCTTCCCATCCTCTTTGTTGAAAAGTGAGAGCAGCAGAAAAACCTTTGAGCCAACTTTATGGTTTCAGGGCAGAACCTTCTTCCACTTCTCAGTTAAGTAGTGTCTCCTGTTTCTAGAGAGAAACAAAGATTTAGGAATCGATGGTTCTATATTATTATGTAACTACCAGTTATTGTTGACCACCCAGGTGTTCACATTGCAAGATCCTCAAGGAACTGACTGCTTGAACTCAGCAAAATTAAAACAGGAGCTTGTGTCAGTTTTCCTCACGCATTGGAGGTGTATTTTACATACAGCTCCTGCTTCTTTATCCACAGACGTTGGGACCTACTGTAGCAAGTCAAAGAGGTTTTGTGCTTAGTTGAAGGATCAGAGACTGATTAGGAAGTCTTTGATAGTAGTCATCACAAAGGTCCTTACTTAAGAGCAGGGCAATCAGAAGTAGATATGTGCACTTGAGCCTAGGCAGGTCTGCAAAGCCTGGTACATAGGCAGCCACTGGAAGCTAAAGAGTGCTAGAAATTGGGTTTTCACCCCTAAAGTATTCATTCAACACCTAGACTGTAGCTTAGGGATTGTTGTTTTGGATTTCTGAAAAAGAATACTTTAAAGTATCTGGTAGGTACTTAGATAGTAACTGAAAATAAGGAGGCTAAATTTTATCTTTCTTTCTTTCTCCCCAGGATCAGAGGTGGCAGGTACACACATATAATGCTGTTTGTGCTTCTGATAATACATAAATTAAATGTTTTGTACAAAACCTGTATTCTTGAGCAGCAGGCACAACCTATCAGATGAGAGATGAGCATATACATAGATACTGGATCACGGTTAACAAGTAGCCATTTGGATGCCTTCATGACTTCACAAATTCTTAAAAATGTGATGTGGACCCAAGCTTGAATTGATTAGCTACTTGAGTTAGCTGACCTTTTTGAGGTCCCCAACACCTCTCCCCCTTTTAGGATGAGAAATAACAACCCCCTAAAGGAACAAGCAAATATTGAATATGACTGTTTTTTGCCACATTCCTGCTGGAATTCATCCACTAATTTAGTCAGTAAGCCATTAGGATACAGTTCATGTTTATGTAAATGAAGATTTTACATTTTATAGATGTTCTTAGGAAAGTTAAAGCAGTTATTTAAAATGTAGCTATAGAATGGCCAGAGAACACTTGGGAAAAGTAGTATTTGATTGAACAAGAACATATGAAGAGAAGATTCAGCTGAAGTAAAAGTATATATAGGGAAAGAAGTATAAAAGATAGGAAAGATGGCTTTACAGTCCTGCTAGCTTCAGCAAGAGAAACACTAAAAATAAAAGTCGCCAAGAACATTGTGTCATGAGCATGGGCTCCTCCTCGTCCATACCTGGTCACCAAGTGAGTGAATCTCAAAAAATCTTATCCTGTCATTTTAGAATAGCAGTTTTGAGTCTTAGCTTGTATGTGAGCATAAATTATGGGGAAACTGTCTGTTCTTAATCGTAGATTTAAACACATTTCAGATGAACTTGTTTTTTGTTTACAGTGGCAGCACTAATAATTACTTTGCACTCAGAAGTCTGCAAAGTTTAACTTGGTTGGAAGAAAGTGATTGGTTTTGCTTTGTGTACAGAGAGATGGTATTACAAGCATTATGTTTGTCAGCCAATAGAGTATTTTGTCGAACTTTTTACAAAATTTTTGGTGGGCTTAATATTTCGAATATTTCGGCGTAGTTTAAAGTAAAATTTGATTTAAACTGTTTTTATTTAAGTCAAATTAAGCTTTTATAGTTTCATTAATTTTTGATAAGTAGTTCATTGAGTTTTTATATTTCATACATTTCCACGTGCTTCTCAAATGAAACATAACCCCATTTCTGTGGCTTCTTATTTTCTCTCTCCATCCTTTGTTTAATAATAATAAGCCTAAATATAGGAGCAAATTGGAGATAAGGAATAAACCAACTTGTTTTATGCTCTGATATTTAAAATTCTTACTTGCACCCATGTATGGTGATGCACACCTTGAATCTCAGCAGCAGCAGGAGGATATTTAGTCTTCGTCTCAGATGAACATGAAACACTGCAGGAAAAAACCTGAACTCCTAAGCACTCTGCATTTGTGATGTTCAGAGTTTTATTCTGATATGTTCAAAGCCTTTGGCTTAACCGTTAGGGAGAAATACCTCCCAATGATCTTACATTGTGAGTGTTGTACATTTCTTCAAGTAATCTTATATGAATATTTGTTCAGACTGTGCAGAACAAAGTGCACTAAGTGCAGCTATAGGCATTTATAGTACAGGATTTTGCAGTTAGGTTAGCAGTATAGCTGCTGATAGACAGCCAAGAGCAGGTTAGTGGTGTATTCCTATAGTCCCCGCACTTGGGCCACCTGAGAGAGCCATGCAGCAGAAGGATCTTGAGCTGAAGGCTACCCTGGAATATGTGGTGAGAACTTTTCTCCAATGTCCTAAGAAAGCAAACAAAAGTAGTGAGGAGGATCTAAGAGGGGAGATGTGTAGACTTTCAAAAGCACTTTTCAGTCAACATTAGCTTTAAATCACAGATTTAGTATGGATTTTAATTTTTTTAAAACCCCTTCAATACAAACAAAAGAAAACAAACAAACAAAAAAAACTGTCTGGATATAAGCTGTAGTTTCTAGGTACAAGGGAACTAGTAACTGTCAGTTGCATTTATGGAGTTATGGAGAAGTCCTTTACACTTTTTTTTTTTAATAAATATATGGACGCTTTTTAAACTCCTTAGAAGAGAAGAAAGAATATTTTTATTATTTTAAGCTAGAGATTTGAAAACATTAATAAAAAAGTTTTATGGGCCTGTGAGACTGCACAGTGGATAGAGATACTTGGGGCTGCCAACCAAGTGTGAGTTCGTGGTTGGAAAAAAAGAAACGACACCCATCTCCCTAGTACCTGTTGGCATAGGTTGAGGGTGCAACAGCAATTGTGCACATACAAAGAACTTAATTTTGAAAAAAGTAATAAGAAGCTTTAAACAAATGTAGGAAAAACAGCACCTGGTGTGTTCTGTCTGTTGTTTTAAGTGTGGCTTGCTCCATGTGGGTTGCAGTTCACTCTTTGTAAAGCAGAAAATGATTTGGGTTGAATTCCAGTGTTTTCTCTTTAATAAGGCACGTAGGGCATCTTGTGTTTTTGCAGGCTCCTTCCAGCTCACAAGCATCTGTCCTGTGTCTCACTCAAGGAAATTTGGCTCTCCCCCACCGATCCTCCTCGTTGGTTGGTCACTTTTTGTGATGTTAATGTCACAGGTGCTTTTCCTAGTGTTCTGCAGTGTCACTCAGAAAGTTGTCTTCCTTTTCTGTTTATGGTAATTACTAAAGAGCTTTTTACTCTGGGGGAGTACCTGCTGGGTTTCTCTGTGGGAAAGTCTGTTCAAATTGGAAAATGGTTTCTTTGAGGTCAGGACTTTGATTGGGCTCTATCTGGGATTTAAAGTTTTTCTTTGTTAAAATAGTTTCATCATCATTAGTAAATGTAAAGGTAAAAAATATACATTTTTTTAACCATTTGATTTGCATTTAATTGCTGTTTTTGATGGAGTGCTCTGTCAAATCATTTTACGGGCTGGTGATAAGGCTCAGCGTCTAAATGCATTTGTGACCAGAGTTTTATCTCTGGAACACTCATGGTACAGAGAACCAATGCCTATAATATAAATTGTCCTCACACACAACACACATTCTGAATGAATGGATAAACAAATAAAATAATTATCAGCCTTTTCAAACTTTCTCCCTTTGATAGCATCAGAGAACAGTCAGTCCTGTGTACCCATGCTGCTATTCTGGCAATCACTTATCATCTTGTAATGTTGAGAGAACAGAACCTGCTTGTCACTGACTCGATAGACTTAAAGGCTAAAGGATATTTGTCTCATTCACTTGTAGCTGTGGAACAGTATATTTCAGCTCCTGAAAGATGGCAGGTGCTGGTTTTCAGCAAATAAAAACTTCAGTGTCATCTAGAGCCTTTGCAGGTGCTCTGCCTCCCCTCTAGATGCCTCCTGCATTCCACCCCCATTTAGGCAAATATTGATGTCTCATTTTCAGGCAATTGCTTTTGAGGAAATAAAATATTCTGGTAATCTGTGGTTTTATTTTAACAGTTATCTAAAGTGAGGGCCTGAACTAACTTCCTTCCTTCCTTCCTTCCTTCCTTCCTTCCTTCCTTCCTTCCTTCCTTCCTTCCTTCCTTCCTTCCTTCCGCTCAGTGTTGCTCTTATGTAGAACTAGTTGGCATCACAGAGATCCATCTGCCTCTGCCTGGATTCTAGGTATACACCATTATGCCCTGCTGAGAACCTGAGTTATTCTAGGTGTGCACCAGTGTACTGTGTCTGTAACCTCAGTGCTAGTGGAGATGGAGTTCTCAGGATGGTGAGCAGCTGATTCAGTGGAATGCTGTCTCAAAAAACAAGTGGAAGGTGACCTATACAGAGGGGGTGGGTAAGGCAGGGGCACAGGGAGAGGAAATAGAAAGATTTGTACAATAGTGTCTAATGGAACTAAAGTTCATCTTGAGATTAGGACTTTTGTAATATATAGGAAGTATATTCCTAATACAGCAAAGCTCTTGTGGTAAGGCTCTTGGCCTTATGAAATTGATTGCTTTGTCTTATAAAACCACGAGCCATTGGTAGGTAACTAAGATAGACATGGCTGGTAAATGAAACTGAATTGTTTCCTGTGTGTGTGCATGGCTGTAAAAAAGAATGGAGAGTGCACTCACTGTTGTCTTTGTTTCTTGAGAAAGTCCACTGTTGATTTACGGACCATGAGTACTCATCGCATTGGCTTCTGCTTTGATTTACAGTGGCAAAGATCTCTGCTTGAGATCTTGACACCTTGTCAATAAGGGTTTTTGTGTTCCTGTGAGAATCAAGTAAACAAAGAAGCGTTAGGTAGATCATAAAACTTGATGGGATCTAAGAACTTTGGAGCTCCCACCCCTGGATTTGCAGGTGTCTTGGGTCAGGCAGCTTGAGGTATATGGATATATTTGTTCATTACAGAAGAGTTGTTTTAGAGCATGTGAGGAGAGAAGCATATTGGGACAGGGTTTGGTTGGTGGCAGAAACCTTGTAGAGGAGGTTGCTTGGTGTTGAAGTCTATGTCTCATAAATTGAATGGCAGAAGACATTTCCTGGTTCCAAAATAAATGTAAGCTGGAGTCTGTAGTGTATACCTACAACCCTGCAGTATTGCCAGGATTTGTTGCTTACTCTTGCACAGCAGGTAGCAGGCCAGCCTCTTATCAAATATAGCACAACACAAAAGTGAACGTAGCAACAGCAGAGCTCCAAGTTTATAATACATAGGTAGCGTCACAGTGGAATAAGGCGCAATTTACCTATTTCTGTAACAATTAAACTAGTGTAACATTTAAGGTCAGAGTTTGTTTGTAGACTGATACTTTCTTTTAAAGATTTTTTTTTTTTTTTTTACTATTTATACAATATTCTACCTGCATGTGAACAAACAGGCGGAAGAAATCTCATTATAGATGGTTGTGAGTCACCATGTGGGTGCTGGGAATTGAACTCAGGACCTTTGGAAGAGCAGCCAGCTGTCTCTCTAGCCCTTGTAGACTGAGAGTAATCAGTAAAAATCTAATGACTGTTATAGTCTGTCTGGATGAACAGTCCCTTAGCAGTATGTGCTTGCACTGTTGCTTATTTTTGTTGAAGGTTTTCTGTCTAGCGGGATACTGATGGAGCCTTGGGAAGGGACTCCAGTAATGTTCCACACCCTGCTGGAAGGAGTGTACTAATTCTTTGCCATTGCTTAAAGGCCTGCATTTTTGGCTTACGTAGGGAAATGGAGTTTTAGTGGCCTCCTTCTTGGAAGTCTTAGCTTGTAGCCTGGTTTTTGGAAAGTAATTTAAAAGCATATGAAAGTATTGTATATATGCAAGGCACTGTAAACTGCCTTGTCTTGTACAAATGGCCTTGACAGTCAGTGCTTTGCCTTACATGTGAAAGCAATACACATCAGTAGGAGCCATACTTTGAAGAAGCCATACCATATCTCTTTAGATCTCTTTGCTAGAAATATGCTCTCTGATTTTCTTTTTAAGCCAGTTTGGGACTGCATAGGGTGCTGAGTTGACAAGATGGTTGTATGTATTCAATGCATTTGCTCCTTCAGTGTCTTTAACTTAAAATGGATTTAACAGCAGCATAATCTTCTGGGAGGGTTAGGGACATTTTCAGATCACTAAATACCTTCCCTGTAGGGTGGAAAGGCTTTATGTATATAGCAGGCAGGTTTGGAATCACTTGCAGGATTGTTAAGTGGATGGGCACATAGAATGATGTAATAAAATGCATAATCAAATAGCACATATGGTCAGTTGAAATCTTGTCTAGTGTCATGCATAGTGCTGTCTAGTACAACTCCCTATGATAAACTTTATATAGGTGAGTTAGCATTTATATTGTGTGAGTGTTTGAAGTGTGGCCAGTATGACTTACAGTGGCCACCAAGACTGATGGCTACTATACTACATAGTGCTATTTAGGACATTATATTTGAGGGATTTGGAATGTATTCCTACAGAGGTTACCATGCCTTCACCTTTGAAGTGCTGATGTTATAGGCACACACACCACCACACCCTTCCTTTTTTGAAGACCCAGTTAAATTTATTTCATCTTTAACTTTCTTCATTCCCTCTAGGGAAGATCAGTTAAAGTTCAGAGTTCTGTTGGGTTCTTGAAAATAATCCTTTTGTAGATCTGGCATCTGGATATGGCAGGAGACAAGATATTGGAGGGATTAGCCCTGACTTCTCTGTTCTGAATGCATCCTGTCATAGGACAATGTGTGGATATCTTCCTGCCATGCCACTGCCTTCCCGACAACGAATGCCTGACATGCTCGGATGCAAAAGAGCTGACTTGGCAGCTACCCAGCAGATTTTCATAAAAGCTCAGCTGGTGGCCTGAGGTGCAGGCTGTCAGAGTTGTGTTATGCAATAAATCGTTTTTCAGCAGAAGTTCCTAATCCAATTTCAACTGTAGCTTTAAAAAAGGCAGTAATCAAAGATAAGTACACATTTATTTAATAGGAGTAAAACACCTTGCGTTAGTTTTCAGTCCAGTTTCTTTAACTCGGAAAGTGTGTTTTGAGGAAACTTCATTATCTTTTTATTTTACAACCAAATTCAGGCTGTATATCCCCCTCTCTTAGGATGTTTTCTGGCTGGCTATTTTATTTTTGGGTGTGAACAATTGCTGTTCTTGTTTTAGATAAAACACTGAATTTAAACACATGGATTAGTATTGAATTGATCTGGGTGAACTCTGTGGAGGGGAACTTTTCTCACAAAGTGAAGAAAATGATCATGTCCCAAGTTAAAGTGGTAACTAACCTTTCGGCCTGTCTCTTGGCAGTGCCTCTCATGCCGACTTTCACTTAGTGCCAGGTGTTTACTAAACATTTGTTTAGTCCCTATCAAGAACTACTGGTGAGTTCCCAACCTGATTTTTATTTTATTTTATTTTATTTATATAGGTGTTTGATTGCTGCATGCTTGTGCACCACTTGTGTGTATAGTTCCAGCAAATCCAGTAGGGCCGGAAGAAGGCTTCAGATCCCCTGAAACTGGCGTGAACCACCATGCTTGCTCTTAGATTTAAACTTGGGTTCTCTTAAAGAGCAGCCTGTGCTTTTATCCACTGAGCCATCTCTCCAGCCACCATTTTAATTGTTTTCCCTCCAAACTGTTGTTGAAACCAGCTGGCATTTTCTTGAGTGGAATGATATAACTGCAGGTAACTGAAATATTAGTCAAAAGGCATCAATGAAGAAGTTACTGTTCATTTTACCCATGGAGGAGGAAATGGCCATCAGGCTTTCCCATTTTGTCTTCTTCAGTTTTTTCACACTACTACCTTAAGTGCAGATCTTATTAGAGGCTCATGGGCAGCTGAGCAGAGAAGTCACAATCACAAAATGCAGATAGATGTTGAAGGCTTGTCTTGCTATCAGTGAGCACCCAGAATTCAGACAACAGCATTCTTCATAGTCATCCCCCCTCCCCCATCTCCAAGGAGGTCATCTGTACCTGCTCTGCAAACTAAAGTCACATGGATGCCCCATCTTATTGAGGAATTGGCTGTCATTGGAGAGCAGCAGCTGGAACAGCTACTCAAGCAGTTTCTATATATCAATGTTGTGGATGTTTTGGTTTTTGAGGTCTAAACATGTTTTTGTTAAAATTCCAAGATGGGGATTTTAGTTTGTCCACACCTGTTAAGTGTCATGTGTGGAAATTGGTTTTTGCCAGCTGGAATTAGTTGAATCCTGAGGCCTTTGAAGGGGTATAAATATGACAGCCCAGAGGAAGAAGGTGCTGCTTGGAGGAGGACTGCTTGCTGCTGGTTCGTCCTGCTGCTGTATTTGCTGTTGCTGATTTGCTTGTTATCTGGACTTCTGGACTTCTTGATGACTGTTAATTGGTGTTGCTCCCAAAAGAATCCTTCCACCCTATCCAGAAGTAGCAGAGAAAACTCTGCCCCCCTGTTCCCACTTCTTTCCCTCCTGCCTGGTGTTGGTGGGTTGGAAGGGAGGCAGAAGCATTTAATAACTCTTAAAAAAAGTAGATTTCTTAAAAAAAAAAAATCTGTCATAGAAAGTAAAGTGATTTTCACCATGTTTACAGGGTTGGCTTGTATTGTATTCCCCTGTTTTCTGTTTGGATGTGTTTGAAAAATGTTTGTTTTTGTCATTTGGGGGTTGCTGATGCAAAAACAAACAAACCAACCAAAAAAAACTATTGCATTCATTTATTAGGAGATTGTGCAAGAGATAAATGTGTTACTTGTTGAATTTGTCCCTTTGTTGTAATACAATAAACTTCAACTCCTGTACCTCCTTGCACAGAGGATTGTTGTAGTCATTGTGATATCTTACTTAGAGTGCTGCTATGTTGCAGGATATAGTCAAATTTCGGGATGACTTTTGGGAAAGAGTTATAATCTTCATGCTTCTATTATTCCTGCTCTGAGAAAGAACTCATATTCTGAGGTTCATGTTTCATCCTAGGTGTCGATTTTAAAGGCAACTCATGGCATGTGGAATAATCAAAAGAAGGTATGACAGAGACAAAGAATGATTAACAGGACTTGTGATATTTCCCCTCTCTATTTGGGCTCTGTGATCACTTGAGAAGCCAGAGGAAAGACTTCTTAGGAATATTAATGTGGACTTTGTGGTTTCAGCATTCATAATAGCAACAGTAGATGAGCATTGGAAGCCATCTTTGATATGCTGCTCACTATTTTCTTACTTAGTCTGTGTTGTTAGAGAAACAAGAAAGAGTGTGCAGTTGACATGGGCTTGGGATGCCATTATGCACAGCAGTATTTTTGGGAGTTTACATACACAGAAGTCTGCTGAGAATTTGATTAGGGTGCATATGTTGAGACCTATATTGGTCAGGTTTAGGATCTGTATTTGTTAACAGCACTTACTGGTTAAGTCCATGTGGTCTGAGGTTGGAGTTGCAAGTATGCATTTTCATCTCTCCCATATATAGTGCAACCTTTGGAGAACTGTTTGTCTCTTCAACAGCATAGGATGCTTATTAACTGTTAGTGCATGCTCCCTACCCCACAATCCATTGTTCTTGCCACATGTGGGGAAGCCAGGGACACTTTTGTGGAGCTTGTTCCCTTCTTCCACCTGTAGGTTCTGCCAAATGCCATCAAGCTTCTGAGCTGTCTCCCTGGTCTGATGTGCCCAGTAACTTCTTTGTTAATGGAACTTGAATCAGCTAGGGATTTTGCATTCTAATTTTTGTAGAAAGTATTATGACTATATGACAAATTTTGCTTCCTGAACAACTGTCCTCCACCCCTTTAAAAAGTACATTTTATGATTGCTTCAGTGATTGTCAGATAAGTTGCTGTTTGCACTGTACTAGAAGTAGACACGTTGCTTGGATTTGTGGGATTTCTTTTCACCATTGTACTTCCCATAGACATGACAATGTTCTGAACACCTGAGACAGAGATAATGATTTTAGAAACTGATTCTGGGCTGTTTTTAGGTTTATGTGATAAAGGTTTTGGGGCTAGAGTATAACATGATATGCTTGGGAAGGTAGAGGAGCAGGAACTTATACATATGTGGTAAGAGCAGTAAGGGGTGAGCAACATTTGTCAGGAAGTACTGTGGTAGGCTTATTAGGTTATGTCCATGCCTGCTTTCAGAAGAAAAATGTCTTGATTCCGTGTAGGTGGGTGGGGTAGATTGGAGGCAATGTGTAAATAAATGGGTTGCTGAGAATGAGAGATGTAGTCAAGCTTCTGCATTAGTCCCTGTGGGAGAATATTTTATAAAGATAATAAAATTAATTTCAGGCACTTCACACTAGATGTTGTCTAAGCTTGAGTAGCAGAAAGGCAAGTATGGGAAAAATGAGAAGATGAGACTCTCTGTCTCTCTCTCTCTCTCTCTTTTTTGTGAGAGCAGGATGGCCTCAAACTCACAGAGATTCTCCCCCGCCTCTGCCTCTGGAGTGCTGGAATTACGGGCTGGAAAGCCCTTTATTTAGTGCTTTTGTATTCTCAGGTTTATGTCCTGATCCTGTCATTCTGTAGACCATTCTAAGGCACCTCACTCAGAATGAGGAGACAGTCACAGAAGAATGGGTGTGAGATATTCACAGCAGAATGAGTGGCTAACTAGGACTTATTACTGTGCGCAGACAGCTTTTTGGGTACTGCACATTTTCTTGCCTTTGCTCTGTGTACCCTACATTGGTAGGGAGCAACAGGATGACACACCGCATACAACTCTGCAGCTGTGAAAGGGAGTTTAATGTTGAATATTCTGTGTTATCACCTAACCAGCACAGTCGTTTTATTAAGGTCACAAGTTTGGTGAGATAGAGATTATAAAACAACAGTTAGCATGTGTGTAATTTTTTTTTCTCTTTTTATTGTCTAGTGTTTGAAACCATATAATTTATGTCATTCATAGGTTGCTTCTCCTGCATTTAAAGAATTTATAGGTGTAATAAAGCTTCAGATGTCAGCATCTCAACCTTGAATGTGGCTTCCTTTGTAGGCATTTCCATTTCACATGGCTTATACTTTAAATAGACTTCAGTTAAAGGTGTATAATTCTCTTATCTAGAGCCTGAGTCAGGATGAAGACTCCAGCCTTCACAGAATGCAGTAAATCTTTATGGGAGTTTCATAGACAAAACTATTTTGGGGATTTATGATTTATAAACTGTTGATGGAGGAAATAATAGTTTATAATCTCACGTCATTGTTTGCTGTGGAGATACAGATGAAAAGAATGGGAATTCCTTCTGGCAGCTTTAATGAATAGGTCCCTTCTGTTTTAAAAAGAGGTGGGTTTTAGCCTAATAAGTCTCCCACCTGTGGCTGCAGGTAACCTGCTAGGGGAGCTTGCATGAAAATTCTAGGGAAAATCAATTTATCCACATTTACTCTTCATCTGTTATGTGTCCACATAATCTACTTCTTGATTAACTATTTGTATTCCACAAATGGAGTCTTGTTAAAAGCCTTCATGTTTCTGGTTCTACTCATGATTTTGAAGGTCCCTGGTGACCTGAGCCTCATTAGAGGTTTAGTAGTAACTTGTGTTCTTCTGGTTAGATTGGCATAGTTTTTGGCTTCTCTTGGTCCTCTAAAGTTGCTGCCCTGCATCAGAAATATCTTGGCAACCAAGAGTGAAGGAGGGCTAGTGATGGAAGGCAAGGTGGAAATCATACCTTGCTTCCTTCCGTGGGCTATTACTTTCCTCTAGAATAGCTTTTCTCAATCTTTGGAGGACAAATGACCCTTCCACAGGGGTTGCCTAAGCCCATTGGAAAACAGATATATTTACATTACAAATAATAACACCACCAAAATTACAGTTATGAAGAACTGTCATAAAGGTTTGCAGCATTAGGGATGTTCAGAGCCACTGCTCTAGGAAATCCTTGAAGCTTGATCAGAGTGTAGCTGTATGTAGGACTTAAAATTTTTATGTGGTTGGACTTCTTTCTAAGAAGTAAGCTTGTGTTTATGCAGAGCTTAGGAGTTTAAGAGCTGGATAAGACTATAGTATAGTCTTCTCATTGAGTTCTGTGGAGATTTTACATTATCTGTTGTGATGGGAATGAAAACCAAGTTCTTCCTACAACCCTTATGCCTTGGATGACAGTTCTGAGCTATTGTGTATGTTCTGCTACAGGAGAAAGAAGGATGGAAAAAAACGTGAGTGTTTTGAATAGTGCTTTTACCTAAAGATCTGTTTTTTCTTTATTCCTAGAGGAATCATCAAGTTAAAGCGTTATAAAATGTTCTTATAGGTTGGTGTGTGATTGTTAGCTTATCAACCTACAGAGGTTCATAGGACAGAACTTCTAATGTTCTTAGCTAGCAGATTCTTTGCTGAAAACTCTTTAAAATCTAAAATCTTGTTCCTAGTTTCCTGAACAGGCATTTCTTCCTAGTTTCTTAGTAGCCACTGGTTTCATATGCTATTTCCATGACCCACAAAACCGAGGGCCTCATGCATGCTAGACATGTGCCCTAACCCTCAGTAGCCCCTCGGGCCCTCTTCTTGTGTCTTTATAGTAACACTGGTTCTTTATTTCCCCACCATGTGGTTTTATTTTTTTTTCTTAAGAACAAAGAATTATACTTTTATTTTCATTTGAGTTTGTTTGATTTAAATGTTTCTGCACACATGTAGAGTTCAGAGAACAGTTTTTGAGAGTTGGTTTCTTCCTTCCCCGTGGGTTCTGGGGATTAAACTCCGATCATAAGGCTTGTATAGGGAACTCTTACTTGCTGAGCCATCTTGCCAGTCATGAGTTGTAGTCATTTTTGTAGCTTGTAGCTCTTTGGTTCAACTACTGAATTGCATCCTTCGCCATGTAATATCATTGGGTTAAAAATTACTACCTCATTTGTACTTTGTAGAGCTTGTTCTCTTCATTTGTCCCTTAGGGTTAATGGGTATCCAATTCAGCTTTTGATAATGGAATTATAAACTCTTTAAAGGCAACAGTCAAAAATGTACAGTATTCTACCCACGTCTCAAGGGAACACTGCTTATATAGTGTCGTGTACATACATGTGATGTTGTTTATATATAGTGTGGTCTTATTTACACCTGGTCTTGAGGTTGACAACTCTTTGCTGATTCTTTTTCTTTAAAAAAACAAAAAAAACAAAAACAAACAAAAAAACCCCCCACAGTTTTTCTTTGTTAGGAAAAATTTAACGTCAGTATTAATTTTTAATAAATATATGTAGATATTGGGGTTACATGAGGAAATTAGGATGTTTGCATTCCTTCATTGGAGGATTAGTTTGGGATTTGTGCAGAAGGAATGTATTACCACTTTATACTCTGGTGCTGGATCAAATAATCCTTGTTAGGAACAGGACACCCAAACCCCTCCCCCAAAGATAAACAAGAACAAGTAATGGTTCTGGCTGGCTAGGATTTTTTTTTTTTTTAAAGATTTATTTATTCATTATGTCTATGTTATTCTGCCTGCATGTATACCTGCACCAGATCTTATTATAGATGGTTGTGAGCCACCATGTGGTTGCTGGGAATTGAACTCAGGACCTTTGGAAGAACAGTCAGTGCTCCTAACCTCTGAGCCATCTCTCTAGCCCCCTGGCTAGGGTCTTGCTATGGTAGATCAGGATAACCTAAATCCCTCAGAGTTCCACCTACCTCTGCCTCCTAGGTGTTAGGATTAGTGATGTGTCCACCATACCCAGTTTGAAATTTGAGTCTGAATTAGTGTGCCTGTTTTTTTTTTTTTTGTTTGTTTGTTTTTTGTAACTCCCCTTTCATTTTTTTTATAGGATGACAGCGATGGTATCCCATGGTCAGAAGAAAGAGTGGTACGGAAAGTCCTTTATTTGTCTCTGAAGGAATTTAAGAATGCACAAAAAAGGCAGCATGGAGAAGGCATTGCAGGGAGCCTGAAAACAGTAAATGGTGAGTCAACAGTAGAAACTGGATATGGTCTCTTTGTATTGCCACGTTATGACTTGAGTGGGCTCATAAAAGCTTAAGCTTGCTGGGCTAAGGAATTTAGGCTGTATAGATATACATTTTGGACAACCTATTCAATTTATAGATTTATTTTATGTTCCTTTATGTATTGCAAAATACAATTGGGAATGTGCTTTAATCTGTTTTGGAGGTCATAAGCTGAATGTGCTGCATATATATTTAAGGCTTCACTTTTTTTTTTCACTTAGTTTCTTGCTCGTGTGTGTGTGTGTGTGTGTGTGTGTGTGTGTGTGTACACGTACTCAATCTACTCAGCATGTGCACACAACCCTTTAATGATCTTATTGTAATGTGGAGCCTTTTGTCCTGGTTATATAAGGAAATATCCTAAAGGCCTACTGTTCCTTGTGCTCTGTCCACCAGCCCTGTGAGCATGCTCTGTCTTCCACAAGACGTGGGTGTGCAATGGTTAGAACCCCCAGTCACACTAGGATGCTCTTTGTGTGTTTAATTGAACAGATCTGGAAAATCTGGAGAGAACTGGCTTTCATGTTTGTTACTTTCTCTGTCATTCAGTAGGATTCTAAGAAAACAATTTCATTGTTGTCTGTCTCCAGCTGTGGTACATTTCATAGTCTATGGCATATATCTTAATTGCTTATAGATTATGGAATGAATTGTTTATGTTCCACTTTGTGCAGGAGGAGACCTTAGTGTTGGAAACGAATCAGCACATATAGCGTATCCGGTGCCAAGTGATAGTTCCCATTTGGTTTCCAATTTTCTCCTTTCTCCTCTGCCTCCCTATACTTCCTCTTTCTCATGTGTGTATATGATGATTATGTGTGTGCAGACATGGAAATCAGGGGGCCTTAACTTCCTTCCTCCTTGTTTGAGATGGATCTTGTTTGCTCCTGTGTTGCCCCAGATTTCTTTTGTTTGCCTTAATTGAATACCTCATGGTTTCTTGTTGGAGCTAGTATTTACAGAGTGGATCTATTTTTGACTGACTTCCGTAGGGTCATGGGAGGGTTTTCTAAAACCCCCTCTGTGAACTCCATTGTGCACCCAACTTGCTTTGCTGTCTTAATCTGGTGTTCTGTCTTCAGTTGGGGTAACTTGAAGGAAGACACAAACTCCACCTGGTTGGTTTACTTAATGTAGGACTTTCCTTATGTGTATGTGTGGTTTTGCCTCCGTGTATTACATGTGCACCATGTGCTTACCTTGTGCCCAAGTAGCTGCATATGGATTCTGAATAATAAGCACTCTAAACCCTGAGCTACCTCTGCAGCCTTGACTCTACCTTTTTCTATGTATCTCTGATTTCTTTTTTTTTTTTTTTTTTTTTGTCAATGCTCTTCTGAGCCAACATACATTTGACAGGTCTGTTTGGAGAATTATGTAAGTTCTAGAAGCCATTTTCTCTTCCTTCGTTGCAGTACTGTAAACTCTAAGCCCTCTGTAGAGTTGGTTTATTATCACTGTGTAACATAGTATTTTGTCAGATACAATACTGTGTATCATAGTATTTCAGGAATGTCTGAGCACAGAATGATGAGGAAGAATTGGATTGAAATCCAGAGCAAGAGTAGAGGAATAGCAGCTACTGATTAGATGTTTTATGTTTGTAAACAGGAATATTATCCTATCCAAGAGTAGCAGGAAGTGCCTTAGTATGATTCTATATTTGTCCATTGTTAGAAATGCAGTATAATTTTTCCTAATGGTAAATATTAGACATTATGAAAAGTAGGTAGACAGTTGTCCAGAGCTTAGTAATGATATTATTTGGATTAAAGAGCAGAAACTAAAGATAGTCATTGTAGCAGCACCCACTGCTGCTAACCATCTGGCTAAATTTAGCTTTGACTTTGTAATAATTAATGTGAAAATACAGAGGGAGATGCTATAATGGCAGCTGCAAAAGGCATTCCTATTACGATTGAAGCTCTTAACTTGGCACCATGTGCGTAGTGCAAGTTCAGGTTTTGTCAGGACGTTCTGCTTTTACGCTTGACCCCAAACTTGTGGTGATATGATTCTCCTGCCTCAGCCTGACAAATGCTGTCATTATAGATACATGGCAGGTCTGTCCACCCACCCATCTGTCCAGTGTGATCTGTTTGTCTCTATCACTGTCATCTAGTGTGTTGGAGGGTGTGAACTTGGTGGTCAGCGGATAGCTTTTGGGACTCAGTTCTCATCTTTTGTTTGTTGAGGCAAATAAGAAGCGTTCATGTTGCTGATGGGCTATGTACTTCAGACTAACTAGACATTCTGGGCAATTAACTGTCTCCCATCTTGCTTAGAGGATGCCTTTAGGTAGGCTCGCTACCTACTGTGGGTTCTGGGTATCAGAGAATGATGCAGGCATGTGCATCTAGTATTTTTGACTGTAGAGCCTTCTCCATGACCAGCTGGCTTATTTTTTAAAAGATACTGTTATAAAGATTTCAGTTTTGCTTGTTAAATTGCTGTGAATATGCTAGTGTCTGGTTCTTCTTGATGTCTTCCAAGACCATTTTTGTCACTGTACAGTAGATCAGGTTTTTTCAGGGCTTTTGAATTTTGAGTTCCTTGTTGTGGTTGTGGTGTTTTAAAGAACTTTTTCTCAGCACCGTTCACTCCCATCCCATAAACAAAAAAAAAAAATCTTTCTCAGAAGAGTAGCTATTTTATTGAAAGTAGGTGCTTAAGCAAAGTTTGGCAGTTTTATTCGGAAGAGCCAGAAAGTAGAATTACCACAACAGGAATAGCTCCTTTTTTTGTGAGGGTGTACTTCTCTCCACTTACTGGGAATGCTCTGTGAATCTCCCCCTTCCCCAACAAACAAAAAAAATCGAGGATTCAAGACATTGGAGTCTGTTGAGAATAGAGTGACTTGTCATTGCCTGTTGTGTGTGACAGGAAGGAAGGGTTTATTTTGGTTCACAGTTCCTAGGGAGGCATGACAGCAAGAGCATGAGGCGGCAGCTGCTCACATTGCATCTATAGAACTAGAGAATGGATAGGAATTGTGGCCAGGCTGGGAAACCTCCAGATAAGCCCATCTCCTTCCACAACCTTTCAAAACAGTACCAGCAGGTGAGGACAGATTTTCAGAAAACCTACGTGGGGATCTTGCTCATTTAATCCGGAACGATTCTTATAACAACAGCCTATTCCAATAGAAACACTGTGTTCTGTAGATCATATGCAGCTATGACATAGGTTAGGGGGGTGTGGTGATAAAGTAAGTGATGTGTTGGTTTAATTGACAATGGTTAGTGACGAGATTTCTGTCAGAGAACTACAGCTCATCTGGCATGTTGATGTATCTCGTAGTTGCCTGTGACTCCAGCTCTAGAGGATCCAACACCCTCTTCGGTAGGCACCAACACACATGTACATATACATTTTATAAAGAAAATTTGACTTAATTTTCAGCACCATATGAAATGGTACTCCAGCTTTTTTTATTATTATGGAAATATATATGGTAGCAATAAAGCTTTAAGATCTCCTATTAAGACTGTTAAGTATACAGCTTTTACTAGGACGTGAAGTGTCTAGAGGTAGGGTGGTGTTTAAAGACCTGTAAGCTAAAAGGTATGGATAGCTCAGGTAGCTATGGGAGGAGGGGAGGTGGAAAGATAGTTCCCCCCCAAAAACATCCATTGAGATGTACTTTTCTTTTTTCTTTTTTTTCCCTCCTAATTTTTGTTGTCATTGCTTGGTTTTTGGTTGGTTGATTGGTTTTTTGTTTTTTGTTTTTTTTACATGGGCCAACAACTTCTGGGCTAGGGACTTACCTTGAAGTGTGGTTGATACAACTATTGACACTCCATTGAAGGATTTTTTTTTTTTTTTTTTTTTTTTAAGTTTGCTGCCATTTCAATTGCATTTAGCTTCTTGGTTAGGGATTAGAACGTGTCCAATTCCCCCTCTCAGTGCTTGGACCTCTTCTGGCCTGAAAATCTGTGGATGTCTTATGAGTGTGCCTTACTTAGTTTGCTTTTCTGTTGCTGTGAAGTGACAATATGACTTCAGCAACTCTTAAATTTAATCGGGGCTGGCTTAAAGTTTCAAAGGTTTAGTTCACTATGGTCATGGCAGGAAGCATGGCAGTGTGCAGGCAGACATGGTGCTGGAAAAGGAGCTAATTACCCAGATCTGCAGGCCGCAGAAGAGAGCTAACTGGCTTGAACTGAGAATCCTCGTGACACACCCTCAGCAAGGCTGTCCCTCCTTATAACAGTGTGCTACCTCTATGATTCAGACCACCACAGGCTTGCTTCCACAGCCTATTGTTTCTGTTAGAAACTGGTCGTTTTCTTTCATTCATTCATTCATTGGATTTTTTTTTTTGTTTTGTTTTGTTTTGTTTTGTTTGTTTTGGAGTCATTCATCACTTCTGACTCTGTATTTATACCTTTTAGCTTGGAAGTATTTTGTCATCACATGCCTTTAAGTTCTGATAGTCTTTAAGCTGAGTAAAATCATCTTTTGAATGTACATGTGGTAGAGATTTTGTTGAGTTGCATAGGCATGTATTATGTAGGTAGTAGCAGGGTTGGAATTACAGTTAAAGTTAATGTAACTGATTTCAGATGATAACATGCAATCCAGAGCACATGAAGCAACATTAAGTCTTTGAGGTTGTGATGCTGAACACAGTGTGTTTTCGTCGTATGTCATTTTTATCATTATTATTGTTAAAGCTTTTGTAATTTTACATTTTTTTTATTTCATGTGCATTTGTGTTCTGTGTACATGTATGTCTGTGAAAGGGTGTGTCAAAAAATACCCTGGAACTGGAATTACAGACAGTTGTGAGCTGTTGTGTGCTGGGAATTGATTCAGGGTCCCTTTGGAAGAGCAGGCACTGCTCTGAACCACTGAGCCATCTCTCCAGCCCCTTCTGTCATTTTTTTAAAATTTTGTTTATTTATTATTTACACAGTTTTCTGCCTACTTGCGTGCCTGCAGGCCAGAAGAGGGCACCAGAGCACATAGATGGTTGTGAGCCATTATGTGGCTGCTGGAAATTGAACTCGGACTTTTGGAAGAACAGCCAATGTTCTTAACCTCTCAGCCATCTCTCCAGCCCC
Source organism: Psammomys obesus (assembly GCF_907164565.1). Lineage (NCBI taxonomy): Eukaryota > Metazoa > Chordata > Mammalia > Rodentia > Muridae > Psammomys > Psammomys obesus. The sequence goes on from NW_026596162.1 coordinate 10,079,540, forward strand.
CCTCCTGTCATTTTTTAAAACTGAGATGCTTCCAAACTATTTCTTCTTCTATAAGAATTTCTTAGAAAAATTCAATTAAAAAATCTAAAGCAGTCTGTTTTTTTTTTTTTTTTTTCCCCTTCACATTAACAGGGGGATGTAGTTGACATAATTTTATGTAAAGACAAATACCTGACTTGAGATAAGTTACTGGCATGTTAGCATGATGGGGGAGCAACCCGTTGTTCTCACCATTGATGTGGTTGTCTGCTGTTATACAGAGAATTAACATAGATAGGAACTTACGTCTGCTGCACGGCTAACCCTTCAGCTTCCCACTTCCACAGATCCTGTAATAACCTAAATGGGCACAAGATATTAGAGACCTCATTTTTATGTCATAAAATTATGTTCTCCACGCATCTTACTTCGGTGCTCCTGAAGTGACAGGGACTGAAAGGTTTTGTCTTCTTAAAGGAACTACATAAGAGCTTTGTACAGTGTTGTGGATTGGCTGCAGTATTTTACGTCACTATGGCAGCTCCTTGCTACAGCAATACACCCGGGTGGAGGGATGAGGCAGTATTAAGATCTGCTGATGGTGAGCCATCTGTCCTTCCTTCCTGCTGTAGATAGATAATGCTGCTTTCCCTGGATGTAATGAAATGACAAAGGTTTTCAAAAAAGCTTGCAGAGGCTGGGACCTTGGCCACTCTTTTAAAGCCCTTGGCCTGCTGGGGCTAAAATTAGAGACATTTAAGTAATAACATGCTACACAAATAACGAGTACACATAATTACACCATGAGAGAGGGCCGCTATTAGCTGTATTTGAATTTCATTTGCTTCCTATAAATGTCATCTCAGATCAGCAAGCCCTTTGGCCAGCAAAACAATTTTGAGTAGATTTAATGGAAGTTGGATCTCTTACAGCAGGGCAGGAATTGTAGTATTTAAGCTGCTCTTCGCATTTCACAGTTAGTGTTGGAAGAAGTAGCTGGTATTCGTGCACTCAGATCATAAAAAGATGATACAAATAAGGATGGACCGGCAGTTTGCTTATCCATCTTGATCCTGGTAGTATCAGGATTTCAAACCCAATTCCTAGTTTATTTCATTAATTTGCCACTCAGATAAATAGAAATTATTTTTGAGCCCTCCATGAATTCATAAGACAAGTCTTGTTTTCAAAGAAGCTTCTCTTTGTAAATTAAAATAGCATTTAGCATACAAGTTATTAAATGTCTTGATTGCATTTTTAAAGGATTTCAGTGATTCCCCCCCACCTTTCCCAACCCTCCTGCTACTCTTCATCTTCTCTTGTACCCACGAATCCTCCTCCTCCTCCTTTCCTTTTTCATATCCTTTTTCATGTGTCATTTTGTTCATCCTACATTGTGTATTTTACCCTCTCTTGATATCCTTTCTAGTGTTTTAGGTTCAGCTTTGAAGGAGGTAGGTGAAATAGTTAATTAGGAAAAATAGCTTAGGAAGAGGGTGCTAAGTATTTACGAAGTTACCATGTTTCTGGGCTTTTGTAATTGAATTGACAGAAGCAATAAACACACACACACACATACATACACACACACACACACACACACACACACACACACCATCCAATGTTAAGTCATAGACACAAATGCGGTCAGTCACCTGGTGGTTAGGTGTGTGTATGAATGAGTATGTATCTTTCAGGTTAGTCTAGAGCAATGGCCAATCTGCCTCACCTTCTTTTGTGCTGGGGTCACAGGCAGGCACCACCATGCCTATTGGTGCATGTACACCTGTTTTAATGATTGTCACTACTTTGACAGGAAAGAGTTTTATTCCTATTTTTTTTGGATGAATTTGATGTGTACCCATCTATGATACCCAAGTTGAAGTACTTTGGAATGTTTCCTAATCTCATGGAACATTAGCTGGTTAAAAATAAGTGAAGCAAAATTATAAAAAAGATTCCTATAGGATAATTAGGTCACAAATCAACATAGAAGGCTGATTGTCTGGAGTGAATAGGCTATCAGGAAGGCAGCTGATGTCGAGGGACCATTTGTGAGCAACCAGGAAAGGCTGCATTAAGACCTTGCAGAGGGTCCTTAAAGACTCAGAGTAATGATTTTAGTGACAGACACTGGGAGTAGAAGTTAAGTTCTACCAGAGAGTTGGAATTAGATCCAAGTAGCTGCCATGACAGATTTCTTCGACTGGTACACATGTTCTGACTGTCAGTAAGGTTCTTCTCAGAGGTATGTAGGAATCTTCAGCCTTGATGAGGAGTTTAATTGGAAGGAACAAATCATGCCTAAGATTGACTAGAACTAGAAATTCAATTTAAATGACAGTGAAGTGCCAAGCTTTCCAGTTGTAGCATTTACTAGTAGCCTGGAGTTTTTAGTCTGAAGGATCCTTTTCCCTTTTACTGTGCTAAGTCACTCTGTCCCCATCTCCTAAGACACCTTTCTTCATCATTTTTTTTTTTCCTTTTCACCAGTATACGAAGCATGTGTCTTTTTTTTCAGAAGGGTAAAAATTAACCCCCTTGGTCTTGTACTTAATGATACTTTATCACTGTCTTATTTTAATGGAAAAATTCCTCAGAAGAAAACATCTGTCTTTAACTCCAGTCCTGGGGAGGTAGAGGCAAGAAGGATTTCTTAGTTTGAGTTCAGCTTAGTCTACATAGTGAATTCCAGGGCAGCCAGAGCTACATAGAGAGACCTTGTCTGAGAGGTGGGCATGGGGGTGGGGGACAATGACAAGATAACCAAAATTTTGAGACAGTGCCTGCTTTTATTTTCCTGCCCTGGTTCTGACGATTTTTATCATGCCCAGTGTCTCTTCTTTCAGTTACACCTCTCATGCTGAACTTCCCAGGATATTTCTCTTGCCCCTTCAGTTTTCTTGACTTCTCATGAGTTAAACCTCTTCTGGGACTGGTCAATATTGCTATCTTTCTTTGTAGGAGGCTTTTATGATTCTACATGGCTTTCCACATTCCTTGAATTCAATGGAACAGCAAAGGCCAGGAGACCAAAGTATGTCTTTTGCCACTGTTTATGTAGGCACTTGGCTGTGTTGGAACGAGAGTCTCACAAACAGAAAGTTGCCATGTTCAGGGATCCCTATGTATTTGTTTCTGTCTGTCCCTGCATGCCCAAACATACACACTTTTACATGTATATATAAATTAATTTGAAAGCCAGAAGGGCATAGTCAGTTGCTGTTTGTTTTAGTAGGTCTGACTAAATAAAATCCCTAGAGATCCTTTTGACCCTACCTCCTTATTGTTGGATTTCAGGGATGCATTGTTGCCCACTCTCCTACTTGTCTCCTTAGGTATACTAGGATGCAAATTCAGGACCTCCTGTTTATGTAGGGAACACTATACACACTGAGTTGTCTTCCTGAATCCCCAATTTGGCCTGTAGTTATGGCTCAAACTATGCAATATGAGCTTTTTAAATTTATCCTTCAGTGACATTTTTCTCCTAGTATCTTTTTCTTTAGTATATTAGACAAGAAATGGATAACACCCCCAGTTGTACTTTAAACAAACAAAGATTCTGCCCTTGTGTGCTAATTTGTTTACATAAAGGCCTGTGATACACCTTCTGGCCTTGCAGAGGGGTATGGTAGCAGTGTGGAGGGACTGCTGATCATCATCCTGTGGCCAAGGTAAAAGTCTGTTTCATTCATCGTGCTGTGCCATAACAAGATGCTAAAGCGGGTGGCTAGAGCAACAGCAGTGTCTTAAGTTGGAACCCTGAATCCAGACCCTGCACTGATAACTTTGTTCCTGTTGAGTGACCTCTTTATGCTGAGAAGAAAGCATCACTTTAGGACTAACATAGTAATTTACCTTTTAGTCCTTTTTCACTGACACAGACTAAGGGCAGTCACATTAACATCAGAGAATTTCGTCTTCATAAAAACAAATAAAACCTATCTTCCCATTACAGTCGGGTAGGACACACAGGGGCAATGACAGTAGGACTTAATTTCGATGGTGGATTATGTTAGTTTTCATGTTAGTTAGTACACATTGTATTTTCTTTTGTGCTGTGTGACATTTTCCTGATAAGGTAGCACGATGTTTATACATTTCAAAGTCGTGTTCTCATTTGGATGAAATCTCTCAATGTAATTGGAGAAAAACAGATTCACAGGCAAAGAAAGCCAGTATAGAAGGCAGGATGACTGAGCACCCCTGGGGCCATACAGTGTGTTCAGAATGATTTATGTGAGTAAAATGATTTACCACAGAATGATTTACCACAGGTGAGAAGAGGGCTTGATGCTGAGGTGACCCTGAAGGAAGATCCTTTAGTCTTGAGATCATACTAGCAGAATTCTGTGTTGGGCTTTTGGGGTAAAGAAACCCTGCTAGCACTTACCATCCATTTTCTCTGCTCAACTTGTGTATAAAGGGCCAAAGCCCTTTGGGGTCATTAGAGAGTTCTTTATTCAATGCTGAGGTAGATAGTTCAAGAATAGAATCTGCTTATTAGCATTCATTCTTGTAAAATGATGATGTCACTACAGGAAGACCACATGTTCTTTTTAAGCCCAACCCATTTCATACTTTGAACTCTGATATTTGTATTGCTAGTGCCTTAAATACTATTTACTACAATGGACTTCTTAGTGTTGCTGTGTTTGCCAACCCTCCCCCTCATCTCCCTCAAGTTGAAAATACTGTGTTATTTCTTGAGTCACATTAAATGTTTGAAGCCCAATATACAGTGTATCTTTAAAGCCAGTAGAATGATTACTAGATACACTTCTGGAAACTACTTGTAATCTATAAATCCCTTAATTTACAATTCATTTCTTCATTTCTTCTACTGCCAAAACTCACCTGTCCTACTGATGTGCTTTGTAGATTTGGATGCTCTTCTAACCTTAGGTTTAGTTTCATAACTTTTCCCCAAAGTTAATAAAAACATATAGCTGTCTCATCCAAGGTAGCTGGGAGGATGATAGGAACATAAGCTATTTTATAGTTGATGCCTTTTGTCATAATGGAGAATAGTCAACAGTCTTGATAAATCAGCAAAGTGAACCTTGTGTGGTTCCTTTTTAGGCTCTTGGAAACCCTACCCCCCAACCCCCCCCCCCCTTTTTTTTTAATACACTCTCGACCTGTATCTAGTATTGTATCATTTCATGCTTTGGTTCTTACTGCTGATTTGGGTCTTGGGAGAGAGTTGAAGTTCTCTACTTAAGCCCCATTCATTTATTATTATTATTATTATTATTATTATTATTATTATTATTATTATTATTGATTTGGGAATGTTTTCAAAGGGATTATTAATAAATAATCTATTAATAAATCTTTTTGAAAAGCTGTGTTTTATTTGGGCATGGTGTCACATACCTATTCAATAATCTCAGCTACTTGGCAGGCTCAACCTGGGGTTGAGGAAGGGAGGGAGGTGGATTGCTTGCCTAATAGCCTGGATTTAGTTTCCAACACTTTTCCCTCTGTTCCCAAAGACTCCCTCCCATGAGATTGCATCTTGCTATCTTTTTTTTTTTAAACAATGCACAACTCTCTGCATCCCTAGCTCTACCTAGAAGACAGTCTAGTTAGTGTACGCATCATCTTTAGACATGATTAGGGCGTGTGCCACATGGTCTCATTGATGGTGTCCTGCTAGCATCAGATGAAGGGGTTTTACTCATATTATACATGACCCTGGCTCTTCATACAGAGTAGGTTTTTCTGTGCTTATGGTCTACACCGTTCGTGTCCAGTGTTAATTTTGAAAAGGGCTGTCTCAGTTTGCTCCTGGAAAGTGTTCCACTGTTTTAAAGGGTGAGCTGGGAGGCTCCCAGCTATCAGGTTATGAATGTCCCTCTATGGAAAAGATTGACAAACTCTTAATTCTGTGTCTAAATCCTCCTTATAAATGGAGATAACAAGAGCAAGAAAGCCTTTGCATTAGTTAAGGTTGAATATGGGGACGATGTGCCATTATTTATTTTATGATCTGATAGCATCTCCTTGCAGTGTTTCTCCTCTTTCTCCTCTTCCTCCTCTTCTTCCTCTTCTTCTTCTTCCAATGTTCTGTCTGCATGTACACCTGCATGCCAGAAGAGGGCACCAGATCTCACCATAGATGGTTGTGAGCCACCAAGTAGTTGCTGGGAATCGAACTCAAGACCTCTGGACAAGCAACCAATGCTCTTAACCTCTGAGCCATCTCTCCAGCCCGTTTTTCCTATTCTTTATGGCTAATACTTATTTACAAGTGGGTACATACCATGCTTGTCTTTCTGAGTCTGGCTTACCTAATTCTTACCTAATTCTGGATGGTATTTTCTAGTTTCATCCCTTTGCCTGCAAATTTCATGATGTCCTTGCCTTTTGATGAGACTGGTTTACTTTGTATTTCTGTGCCTCATTCTTCCAAATGTTATGGTAGGAACAGGAGTGTGCTGTGATTATTATTGTCTGTTACCATCTGTGACTTGATTTTTAAGTTATTCTGAGAAAATGTAAAAGCCTCATGGTTTCTATTTTTTTTCCTGAACTGTCTAAGGGACATGTAGTTACTTCCACCAGTCCCTATGGAGGTAGGGTTATACTTTAGGTAAGGCTAGAGTCACCTGTTTGCTGGCTTTCTCCTCTTCTCATGGCTTGCTACACACCCAGACTTAAGTGGAGAGGCCCTCTCCAGCCCCTTCTAGACCGAGCAGCTCACAAATGTTGTAGCCTTCTCAGGGTTTCCTTGTATTGAAGACTTCCAAGGAAATAGGTTAAGATTGCCATCAAGTGGCCGCTGTTGGTAGTGGACAACAGCATGCTGATGGTTCAGGTTTTTTACCTATTCTCTGTGCAGGTCAGTGAAGCTTGGGAAGATTGTTGGAGGAGTAAGGAGTCTGCTCTTACTTGGGTCTTTGTAATTCCCAATCGTGTCTTGTATCAAAGACAAGTACAGTTGAGTCTGCCTCAGTTGAAGGCCCTGGAGCTATGATGAGTACAGAAGAGATAGAGGTAGTTCACCCACAGCCAGCCCTGGTCAGGAGGAATTATAAGAGGATCATACTGTCAGTCCTCAAAATGATCATCCCAACCCAGATGCAAAGAACACACAGAAGGTGTGACTCAAGATCCGGATCAAAGGCACATTGTCTTCCTGCCTCAAGATCTGTGTCACAGGCATGCTCTCCATTTCTGGATTGTTGTTCATTCCAGATATAGTCAGGTTGACAACCCAGAATAGCCAGCACAATCCACCCCTTGTCAACTTAACACACAGTCTTATCTCCTTATGTCATGCATCATCAATTTCAAAAAAATAGTCAGGTGATAATAATGTCTCACATGACACAACTATCCCTCACATTACCACAAACACATTGTAAATTTAGAATAGGTGGCAATATCCCTTGGAATGTACTTTTAGTATATCAAACTTGAGTATGATAACCATTGATGTTAATGAAATTGAAATAAACACAAATGTATATACAAATGCATTCTTTTTAAAAATATTTTATTTATTATGTATACAGTGTTCTGCCTACAGGCCACAAGAGGGTACCAGATCACATTATAGATGGTTGTGAGCCACCATGTAGTTGCTGGGGATTGAACTCAGAACCTCTGGAAGAGCAACCAGTGCCCTTAACCTCTGAGCCATCTCTTCAGCCCTACAAATACATTCTTAATAGAATGCATTTATATGTAATAGAATATATTATATAATAGAAGCACTTATGTCAACTATCATTTCTGTAATTGTTCACGTGGCCTTAAATGATATTTATAACCACCTTCCTCTACTACCTATTTTTTATTTCCTCCACCCTCTGTGAGTACCTCATCAGGTCTGGCCTCAGTTTCTGGAGGAGTAATCCGCACCTTCACTCCCTGACCAGTCTGTGCTCTCCATCATCCTACGTGGATTAGACTGTTATAATTCCCTCCTAACACTAATCACAGGGCGTGGTAGCACCAAGAGATGCCCTGTAGGACCTCCTGCACTCCTGACAATCCTTCCCAGGCAGAAAGCCCTGTTTGGCTGCTGATATTTACTATTTCTGGAAGTGAGGTAGTAATTTTTCTCTCAGGAGCTGCATTCTCAGGATTGATGAGAATGAGGATTTACAGTCTTTAGTACCTAGCAGAAAGTAAACATCTAGAGTATCAATGCACCATGAAGCAGACCACTTGGAAATTATGTTCGACTAGGTGTACCGCATTTGAAGGTTCTGAATATCAGTATCTTGGAATCAGGATATATTCTAAGACCAAAAGCTGTAGCGTTGATCCAGAGACCTTCCATTTTCCCTACCAAGTTATCCTACATGACATGGGTAAGGAAGGGGACCGGTCCACAGGAGTTGTTTGAATCAGCAGGTGCTCCCACTACTGTACATTTGGGATATTTTTGGAGACTTTAATTGGTTAAACATTACTAATCAGAATATCTGAAGTCCATCTTTTGATCTTCATAAGGGTTTTTTGGCTAGAGACATGGCTCAGTGGTTACAATCACTTTTTGAGACATGGTTTCTTTGTATAGCCTTGTCTGATCTAGAGCTAGCTCTCAAGACCAGGCTAGCCTTGAACTCACAGTGATCTGCCTGTCTCTGTCTGCACTTGTTTATTTAGATAAGAGGACCCAACACCCACTTACATGGCAGCTCACAACTGTCTGCAATTTCACTTATAGGGGTTCTGATGTGTTTTTTTTTTTTTTTTTTTGTTTTGTTTTTTTCTGATCTCCAAGTAAACTAGGCACACATGGTAATACATACATACAAAACACACACACACACACATACACACACACACACACACACACACATACACACACACACACACACTTATATCTTCAGAATAAAAATACAAACCTAGAAAAATGGGTTTGAAAACACTGAAGAATCAATTACCCCCTCCTGTATAGTGACTTTGTCCTATTGGGTTTAACAGAGAATGACTTTCTGGTATTGACGGCATATTGTATATCTTTCTTTGTGTCTACATTGTATTGTCGGGCAAGGAAAATGTTTGTGTGTTCTATGGCGTGTGGATGAATCCCGGCCGGGAGGCCATTCTGAAACATGGTAGTATGGTGTGTTTGTCTCCCTAGTCTGCTGGTAACATGAGTGCTGGCCGATCTGTATCAGTTCAAGTGGCAATGTGGTCCAGGAGTGCTGGGTGACTTCTCAGACCAGGAGGTAAAGGCTGTTACCAAGTCAGTTATGTAGAGTGATTTTCAGTAGGCATGGATTTTGAAGCTATCTTGATGTGGCCTGAGAGTAAAGGATGGTCTCAGAAGTCACAGTGGGAACCCAAAGAGGAGATGAAGACAGTATGCCATGAACACCAGAAATAGTTAGGAATTGTGTTAAAATCATTTCTTAGTATTAATTTCTAAATATGACACTACTGAATTGTGACACTGACTTGTCATCCATTGTATTCTGGAAGCACATTTTAACAATACTGTAATTGTGTATAAGTGTGCATGTTTGGTTTGAATATGGATAAATACGAAGATCAGAGAACAGCTTTCCACTGCTGTTTCTGGCTGCCATTCTTGCATCAAGCAAGTGCCTTCATCTACTAAACTGTCTTCCCAGCCATCATTCTTAGAATGTTTTATTAGTTTAGGATGATACTACCTGTGTATGAGGGAATCAAGTTAAAAGAGTCTTCAACAATTTTCAAGTGAAAATTTTTTATGTTCAAAGGAGACATTTCTCTTTTCTTTTTATTCCCTCCAGCAGCCCCACAGTGTATTTATGAATGAACTTTGTTTGCTTGTATGATATCTTGTTTTAAGCATTCTCAAACGATTAATCATCACCATCTTAAACTTGGTATGGCTTCTTGTTTACCAGTGGTTTTCAAATATTTTAAATACAGTAATTTAAAAAAAATTAATCTCCCATTCATCCTCTTCCCTCATTTAAAATGTGTTTATTGGGATGGTTCCCACTCAACCTTGATCATAATGTTTTCTCCTGAAGGACCATCCTTGGAGAAAAGCATGGCTGGCAAGAGAGAAGACTGTGGAGTAGTGCCTAGAGGTCCTGGCCCTGGCCCCCATTATTAGACAGTTTTAGCTTGCTTGGAAACTATGTAGATCAGGCTTTCCTCGCAACAGCCTGCCTCTGTCTCCTGAGTGCGGGCACCAAAGGCATGTCACCATTACCCACCTGCTTTGTTGTTTTAGTTACAGTTGCAAGAACATGTTGTCCTGTTCTTCAGAGATAGCATCTTCCCAGAGAGATGATCCCCTGTTCTTAGCTAAAAAGTTTTGGTTCACTGGGCGTGAGGAGGCAGAGGCAGGTGGGTCTTCGTAAGTTCCAGAACAAGCTGTTCCACAGAGAAACCCTGTCTTCAAAAAATAAAACAAAAACAGTTTTGGCTCACTTTAAGCTTGGAAGCTAATTAATCAAACATAATGTCACAGACTCTTTTTATGTCTCTGCTGCTGTTCTGCCTAGTAGGCAGAGTGTTCCTGAGACTTGCTATAAGACTTTTCAACCAACAAGGACCAGAACATTCTGCTTCTGCTTTTCCTGTTGTCTGTTCCCATCTATCCTCTTCTTAGAGAAATATCTTTACCAGACTACACCTCCCCCCCCACCCCCTTTAAATGCTGCAACTGCCCAGAGGCATCTTTTTCAAATTATCCCATTTTGCAAAGAGCTCAGGCATGTTTGAATCTGGCCCAATGCTTTGTAGACTACATTGCCGAGGCCAGCTTTAACACACTGTTACTCTACTCCTTCGTGACTGTAAGACCAGCATCAAGATTGAATGGGAAAGGGAACATAGGGTTAAAAGGGATTCTTGATGAGTGTTATCTTTTCTGACTTAAAAAAAAAAATTGAATGCTCTAGTTTAATTGATTGTAGTGTTGGTTGTAGCATGAACAACCAACTTAGTTTTATTAGTTTAGTCACTCAATGTGGACCATTCTCCTGAGTTATTGCAGTTACTGGCATTATTTTGTAACTGAGGTGTGACCCTGATGTCACATTGGTTGTCAGGGCAACTGTGCTTATTACGTAGTACATTTTGGCATTTTAGGAATTATCAAGGCCAATTGGAAGGGTCCAGACTTGTGTATATACCTAATTCTGCTTGGTATAGAGCCAAATTTTGTTTAAGTAAAAATCTTAACAAGTAACACTTAATTAATATATAATCCTCACAATACCTGCACTTTAATAATCATAATGGTTCTAGTATATTTAGTTATTATTTATTATATTAGTCATGATATACTATTTTACTTAGTATATATTAATAAAAGTCAGATATTAGCACAGTGTCTCACTTTCACTTTGATTTTTTAAAATAAATCACACCTCGGTGACAGGAACAATAAAATGAAGTTTTGCCATAGAACCAAAGGCGTAGGCACCCATTAAGACACTGTTGTGGGATTCCTTCAGATACCATAGCTCATGGAAGTTCTTTTGTGAAACTAGCCAAGCATGGTGCCTTGTGTCTGTAATCTTCACTACTCAGGATGCAAGACAGCAGTTCAGTTCCAGTCTGGACAACATGCTGAGTTCCTACCTGAAAAATAAGTGACCTGTGCCCATCCTTCTATACTCGGGTCATTTCTCGGTTATGTCACTAACTCAAAGTAAACACCCTATAAATAGCTGTGTTCTCTTATTGTTTAGGAAATTAATACTAGTACAGATGCAGGCAAGATTTATTTTATCATTTTTATTTTTGGGTTTGGAAATCTGCTTGCATGTATGTCTGTGTACCATGTATATGTAATGCCTGAGGAGGCTAGAAGAGAGTATTGGATCCCAGGTGTGAGTTGACGTTTGGGTTCTGGTGATTGATCCTTGGTCCTCTGAAAGAGCAGCTCAGGCTGTTGAGTCATTTCTTCAGCCCAGATGTAAATTTTTGTCCTTAATTCCCCCCTCCCCTCCAAAGATCTGTGACTGGTTGACTCCACGGATGGATTGGATAGATCCATAAATCTATACAGTCTGGTCTTTAAAAATCTCACTTTCTTTTTTGAGAATTCTCGGCTCCACAGCCTGTATCATCTCCTCCCTTTTGTATGGATTCCTTTGTGGGTATAGTTGTGGGGACTAATTGCACAAACCCAATGTTAAAATACATGTGTCTATGCACCTTGCATGTATAGATAGCTAGAATTAGAAGAGGTATCGCCACTGTACCTTAGGTTGTGAAAGAATCTTTCCTTAATGTACTATAACTCCCAAGGCTTGCATTTTTCTCTTTATAATTGCGTATCAATGTGGACTCCATGGTTTTAGTTGTTTGTGTATTTAAGACCAATTTTTAAGTTATATGGCTCAGGGTAGCCTAGGCTTGAACTTGTGGTCCTCCTGTCTCAATCTTCCCAAATGCTAGGATCACAATTGTAAGCTACCACATCCTGCTTAGCTGACTTTGAAGTAGCTCTGAAGCAGCAGGTTTTTTAATTATATAGTAGTTTTAGGTCTGCAAAGCTGAGTAAGACATGCAATGTCTTCCTCTCACGAGACAAGAAATTGTATGAGTTGGAATTTACTCTGGTTATTTATTTTCAGAAGCTAAATGCACCTAGAGAATTTGTTGGAGTTTTCCTAACTTGGTAGCAATGTACTGGTAGAAATTATTGATTATGGAAGAGGCAAAATATGCCCTTAAGTGTCCTGAGGTTTAGGTGATAATTAGGTGGAAGACAGCATGTACCTGGCTGGTTGCACAAAAACGCATTGGTATGAGATCATTTCTGAAATTGTAATCTCTTCAGAAGTAGCATTTTTGAGTGCAGTGTTTTGCTTTCTGGTGTCTTGGAAAACAGAAGGTCTTCATGTAGACACTTGATTACTGTGACAGCATACTGGTGTGCGTGTAGTGTCTGACACCTGCTTGTGCCACAATTTGTCTTTCATTCAACTTGTAAATTTGAATATTTTGTGTCTGAGGAGTTCTACTAATTCTGCTCCTAGATAGGTATCTAGGAAAAATTAGTTCTTGCTTTCTGGGACTGCCACGGAGGAATTGCATCATGATGATATATAGGTATACACTGAAAATTTCAGTGCTTCCGAACAAAGAAGTCAAAATAAACCAGAGGGATAACTGAAAACTCACTGTTGGGTATCACAATTCATTTCATAAAAGAGAAAGGAAGAAAAGCTGGTAATATTTGGGTTTAAGATAGAATATCAAACTCAAGACAATGATGACTTATTGTAATAGGAAAAAAAAAAACAACCCTTTCTCAGTTTTTCTGTCATCTCGTATATACTTAAATTGGAAAGGTTATATTGCAATTCTTTAGCACAGTGCAACCCTCTCCCACCCCCCCCCCCCCCCCCCCCCCCCCCCAGTCTTCCAAAGACTATTCCTCTCAACTCCTACTTCTGGTGATCCCTCCCATAGGATAATGGGCCAGGATTTTATCTAAATAGTTGCAGACCTACTGGTGTTCATAAATAGTTTTCAACTCTTTATGCCTCAGAGCCACATAAAGGCTTTAGTGGAAGTGGGATTAACTTGTACCTGAAGACAGATGATAAATGTAAACACCTGGTTTCTTTTAGTTTCTGTGAAGAAGACAACAGCAGCAATGGTTGGGAAAGGCCTTCTTAGAACTGGGGGTTGTTAAAGGAAACTAAAATCTGTATATTATTCTCTAACTTCATTTCTCTCCAACTGTATATGTCACAGGTTCCTCCTTACGTCATTTCCCCAGAATTGGTGCTCACCAAAATATCTGCCTGTCTTTCTAGTTCGCTGCTCTGTGATAATTTTTGAAGAGCCTAGATAAATCCTATGAAAAGGAAAAGATGCCCATCTCCCAAATGTCCTTAGTTCACTGTGTATGATTTATGCTGCAAAGGGACTCATGCCAAACACTTGCTCAGTGTTATAATCTCTGCTGGAGAGATGAGAGTTCCCTCTGTCCAGAAGCTGTACCAGCATGTCAATGCAGGCCAACTCTTGAGTGGCCTCCTCCTGTCCAAGGAGACATAGTGACTTGGAGTATGGTTGGAAACCATACTAGCCTAAGCCACAGCTTTCTCATCTGTACAATAGAATTGCACCAGACCTATAAGGCCCTGATTGTCATTCTCATTTGATGAAAGTATTTGGGTATTACTTCAGAGTAGCTTGTCACCCCCCACCCCCATCCCCAAGGTTCTGGGTTTAAGTATGTCTAGTTATGGTGACTTAAGAAATGACCATGGTAACTGTGAGGCAGCTGTATCATACCTCAGGAAATGCTAGTAACTGCCTTTAGCATTTGCAAGGTTTAAATTAAGTTAATGCTTGTGTTTTAGGAGCCTAGAAAGATGAAACAACAGAGTCAAGTTATTAGGATGGGGTTTCCCAGTGCCCTGGATATAAATCTTGTAGTGAACTTTGAGTGCGGTTCATGAGCTCAGTCTCCCATCTTTGCTTTCCTTGGAAGGGCCTAAAGAGAAGCATGTGCGTAGTATAAAGCATGTGTTTTGCATAGCATCATTGCCAGATGAAGTTCAAAAGCTTCAAAGAAAATGACTTTGAAAATCAAAAAAGAGACATGCACTGCAGTTATTGGAGGCCAGTTGGATGCCTGCCTTTTTCACCCCTCTCAGCAGCTGCCAGGCTACAGAGCCTGTTTTGTGAAAGATCCTCAAGAAACAATGAGGGAAAACAGCTTCAGCTTGATTAGATTAGATCAATTTATGTGCCATAGGGAGGTGCCTAGGCAGGACTGGGGGAGGGGTATCCTGTGCTGGCCGTGGCCTATGCCTGCCCATTCGGTCACTTCATAAGTAATGAAGCTCCTGTGGTGGCTGGAATTACAGAAAGGGGGAGGGAGGGGTTGGAGGAGGAGCGTATGAAGAGAGATTTCTGCAGTCTGTCTGGAGAGCTGCCCAGGTTTCCCAGCCAAAAAAACAAATAAAAATAAATAAAAGGCAAGTGCTGAATGACACAGATTATGATATTTAAAAAAAAAAAAAAAAAAAAAGGACACAATTGAAACAGTGCCCTGGTTCCTGCTGTTGTTGGAGATGGGTGTGTGCAGGGAGGAGGGGCTGGCTAGTGTGCAGGCCATCCCTTGGACACAAAAGTCTGTACAATTAAATTGTGACTCTCCCTTGCCAACATGTCCCCTCCCCCCCATGTGCCATAAATTCTGTAATTTTGATACGTCTGCATTGCAGGTCGTGGAAATGGCAGGATGTAAGGCTGGTTTCTTTTGCCTTTTCTCATTTTAATTTATCAAGATGGTAAAAACCGGGGAGAGGGAAAGTCAGCCAGATGCCCCCTCCTCTCTTCAGTGTTCGATTCTCTTCCAGGCACATAAATAATCTTCTCTCCCGACTGTCTCCCCTCCCCCTTGGTCCCCGCCGCTGTTGGGCTGTCCTATTGCCGCTCGGAATCTGCACTGCCGCTTGCTTATTACGTACAGGGGAGGATTGTTGACAAGTGCTCGGGAGCCTGCCTCACTGCGCTCTCTCTTCCTCCCTCCCTCCCTCCCTTCCTCTGTCCTTCTTCCTCTGTCTCTGCAATGATCCAGCTCTGAGGATGGCTGCTCCACGGGTCTGTCAGGTGCAGTTTTTGGTGGCTTATCTTGAGGAACCTGGGATAGAAGGTCTGTTCCTATAAATAAAAGAAAAAACAAATAGCTGTGATTTGTTTCTGTCTGATTTGGCTTTTGTTGGAGAAATAGGCCTTTGTGGGTTTTCCTGCTGGGGGTCCTGATTATATATATCTATTATGGGTGGCAAGGGACGTGTTTGTACACACACACACACACACACACACACACACACACACACACACACAGTATTTAAAAGTGTTTGGATTTGTTTAATATTATTTTAGATTTTATATCTTGCCTAAGGGCAATGGTGGCTCCTACTAAGATACCGTGGAAATTTACAAGAGAGAATCAATGTCGTTCTTAGCACATTAAGCTCTGTTGACCATTTTGGCCAAGTCTGCAGTTTTAATCATGCTTGTATGAATTTAGACATTTCTCTGGGGACTGACCAGCTATTCAGCAATAATATTATTAATTAATAATAATTTGCCAATGCATTTGTTTATTTGCCATCATTTAAAAATAGATGCTTGATGAAAGTTAAGTCACTTCATTCTTACCCTACATCTAGTTGCTTTTATAAATTGTATAGCGTGTTTGGTTTCATTTCCCTTATTCCTTTTTATGTTATTTTTTCCTTTAAAATGGAGGAAACTGAGGCATGTAAATAGAGGGCGCATCCTCAAGTGATTCTGATCATCCCAGAATGCTTTAAACCCAGTGTTCTTTATTTTCCCTGCATTTGGTGCATCATTCTATATCTGCATTCATGTGTATACAGTCAGATGCATATTGAACCCCATCCCTTGAGGGGCAGATTATGGCCACATTCCTGTAGTCTTGCCTTGTACAGATTTTCATCGTATATCAGTATTGGAAAGACTGTTGCTCTGGGAAGCAGTAGGCTTTGGTGAACTTGTTTGCTATCAGCGGGCATGCTTCTGTTTGGACTCTCAGTATAGTCATCTGGAAAGTGGGTGGGCAATTGATTTGTTTATATGCAATTGAGATAATGAGGGTCTTAGAAAATTCATATTCTTTTTCTCCCTCCCTCGCCTGCCCTTCTTCCCTCCAAACAAAATATAACTTGGAACCATTATGTGTTCAGTGTAGCCAAAAGGTTTTGATAAGGGTATTGCTGTTAATATCTATAAATTGTGTGGGTCATATACAGCTTTTGCAAGGTGTAAGCAAAGATTAGTACACAAAGTGGGTAAGTTTATGATATTCACTGATGGCCTGTAACTGAGATTTTCATTTTGGAGAACTGGTTTTATTTTGGTACTCATGTTTGAGGAATAAATTCAGTGAAATGAAACTTTGAAGATCTCAACATCTGCACACATTGTAATTTCTTGTAGAAATCTTAAGCTGTTTGTATGGATCACCAAGCTTTGCCACATGTGTTTATCCCAATATAAAACTTTGTAAACAGTAGTCTCATTGATGTAAAAATAAAGCTCATAACTCTGAGTTCCATTGTTCTGCAGCTCATTGTCCAGAGTAGCCTAATAAGCCCAGTCATGCCTGTTGTGTGCTTTTTCTTAATATGGAAGACAGCTTTTGACCTGAGAAGGTCAGCACAGGGCCTTAAATGCTGGGAAGCCAGTTTTTAGTAGCTGGGAATTCAAGGATCTGCACTTGTGCTGGTAGCTTTTAAGTAGGTTGCATGGTAGGCATATGCTTGACCTGTTTGTCAGTATGAAATGACTGATACTGGATGCTGGATGGATCTAGGATTTAGAGCTCGACATAGTAATGATTTTATACAAAAGTAAAGCATGACGTTACAGTGTGCTGAAGGTGTTTGAGGGCAGTTTTGAAGTCTACTTGTTCTGATTGCTGTGAAAGTAATGATTAACATGAATGAGTGAAAGGGAAAATTAATATAGTGTGTGATTGAGCTTTGATCCAAAGAAATAAGGGTTCATGCCAAAATAAGTGCTCTGATAGTTAGCCTTTGTGGTGTTGCAGAATTTTTTTTTTCTGAAGATCAGAGATTTAAAAGAAAATGTGTATATAAATTTCATCTGTGAGCTTTGTTTTGTTGGGTATTTGTTGTTGAATTTGTGATTGTTGGTTAAGATCTTGAAGAGGGGATATCTTTTGTCTTTGGGTGATGTGATTCTTTTTCATCTAGGGCTTAAGTCATGCAGACTGAGGCCCATTTTGTAAAGGTGCTACCCTATATTGAGATGGCCACAGGGCCTTTTGGTGAGGAATACCATTTAAGGTGAGGAAATGTTTTGCTGTCTCTGGCACCTTTTATACTTTGCTTGATTAAAAACAGCTTTCCATCCAGTAGCCAAAATTTTTCCAGTCACCATGTTGGATTATATTGTCTTTTATCAAAGCACTGGTTTTGCAAAGGAGGTTTTAGATTCCTGAGGAATAATGGGTATGGTGACTGAGATCGGTAGTGGGTAAAGGGCTCTTCTTGTAGATTATTGGTATATAAATAAGAATTTATATCTATGTATCGGGATAGCACAGAAATAATCAAAACCTAGCTTTACCCTTCTGAAGTTTGATCTATTTTGAGGTTCCATAGGGGCTAGGATTTTGATTACATTTTCTTGACTAAAATGGGAAATTTCTAATGCTGATTTGACAGTAGACAAAGGGGAGTCTCAGTTGGCTGAGGGGTTGTTCTCATGAGGGAGAAGGATAATTATTTTCTGTAATCCGGTGTATGAAGCCATTTTCATTTGCACCTCGTTGACCATAAGTGTCACTTACATCCTGCCTTATGACTCTCAGCCACATCTGTGTGGATGTGTTTTAAGCATGTCAATGGACAAGCCAGGGTTGAGTTTCCCAGTCTCTGCCCTGCTCACCCCTGTCCACCTCGTTGTGTTGGATGTTCACTGCTGACTTGCAGATGTACAGCTGAGGATTAATATCTACATTCATGTGTGAAGCTGGCCCAGTATCAGAATGCCTGTACTGTTTGAAAAGCAGACAATCCAATGTTTTTCAGAGTCTGAGGGAACCAAGACTCCATTTTTCACTAGTAATGGCGGCAAACCATGCATTCTGATTACCTCAGAGAGGTTCCTTGCCTTAACCAAGGAGGCTGCTATTATGTGTTCACCAACAATAAGTGAACACATATGTGTGAGCACATACAGAATGATAAATTGCTATTGAAAACAAAAGCTCTTTGGGTGCTTTACTGTTTAATGTGTAATGTGATACCTTGTATCATAGTGACAGAGTGGCAGACGGCATTGGCTCTGTAACACAGAATCACCTTTTGTGCATACTTCGTACAGGAAAGCAAAAAACATTGGATCTCCCTAATATGCTAATAAGTTTGGTGTGCTCCAGATGTTTGAGAAACACTGGAACAGCTTCAAAGCCCTCCTTGTTTTCATTTCTTTTGGCATTGCCTTTGTGGAGTAGAATTTTCCTTTGGTTTTGTATTCTGCCATGCCTTCTTTGTCTCTAAAATATAAAATCATATTCTCTCTATTTTTTTTCAAGTGTTAGAAAAGAACTATCTTGTGTTTCTGCATTGTGTTTTGTAATCTAGAGTTACCATTTATTGCTTAAAAATTCTTTAGTTGAAGAAGGCTTTGCATAAATTGTTTCAGTTTAACTATATTTTCATGTAAGGGCAATAGGGAGAAAGGATTACCATGCACACAGTATTTCTAGTTTTCAACATGATTCATTTTGTTCTTCTCTGCTGCTGTTCCAGACCCTTGTGTGGTGCTGGAAGGTTTTTCATTTGTTGCTAATTTTGGAAATGAGATGAATAGCTACTGAGCTTTTAGAGATGCTGGTAGCAGCATGCTCTTGTGTTTAATATCTTGGGATGGTTTTCTGGGTGTATGGCGGTGGACAAGTGGTGTCCAGGCTGTATCACATTGTTGATAGTGTCTAGCTGAGGTGGCAGGCCCAGTCCCCAAGCTGTCTTTATGTCGGTGATTTTGAATTTTTTGTTCATATTTATTGCTTTTGTGAAAGACAATAGACTGGTTTAATTTAAGTTCAACGTACTGAATATTAATGGAGGAGAACAAATGTACAGTGACTAGATATTTGGGCCTTTCAGTTTCTTTTCTGTTTAGCCTCCTCTCTCCAACAAATGCTTGTTTTAGCATTTGTTTGGGGTTGGGGGAGGGTGGAAAATTAAAAATGGAATGTGTGTATAGGAAGGGAATACTGTTGCATTATTTCTCCTCCACTAAAAATAATAATTACTACATGGAAGGAGGGCTGTGTTAAGCAGGAGAAGGAAAAGGCACCACACATTAGCCCGTCTAATATTGCCATGATGGCTATTCTAATGTGAATGTCCCCATCACATTCTGTTCTGCTGATCCAGCTCTCCTAGCTCAGGCAGGCTCTGTGATTTAGTTTAAAACATTAGAAATTAAGTTTGATAGTAGGAGATGTGAAAAAGAGTAAGTAAATAGATCGGGGGAAGGATGCTTTATCCAAGCCACATAGACAAGGAAACTAGAAATGTGTAATTTTTCTGAATAATTTTTATACAGGATGGGAGTACTTAAATTGAAACCGTTGATCATGTACAGAATAACGTCAGCTCTGCTCCCTCATAAAGGGTCTGATTCAAACACTAGGTCTGTGTTGCTCTCTCAAGTTCAGGTCATCCTCATTTTGTGACTTGGAATGGAAAAGGCTTGGAGTGCCCTGAAGGTACTAGTTTGAGGCCAGTGGACAGTGGAGCTCCCACTTGTATTCCCATTAATGGCTCGATCTTGCCTTAGGATCAGATCAGCTTTATTCCCCCTTGTGCATAATTTCTGATAAAATTCTAAGGGACATCACATACAATTTCCCCATGCATTCCTCTAGTATTTGTGATTAGTAGTTATTTTTTGGAGGGCTCATTTTTAGCATTTTTATACTTAGAGATGTGTACTTCTTCCCCCAGCTCTTTCCTACTCTGGCTGGTGGTTTGGTTTTTTATTTATATCTGTCCTTGCACCTAATTGTTTGTAGGCAAGCCTCCTAATAGAACTATTGGGAAAAGATGGAGAGAATTTGTTGCTGATGGAGGCCTCTTTGAAATATTGTCCATAGTTATATTATAGTTAGTTGTCTGGT
Organism: Psammomys obesus; assembly: GCF_907164565.1. NCBI lineage: Eukaryota > Metazoa > Chordata > Mammalia > Rodentia > Muridae > Psammomys > Psammomys obesus. The sequence continues at coordinate 10,100,151 of NW_026596162.1, forward strand.
TTCTTGTTTAAGCTTACCCCAGTTGAGTGGTGATTCAGGAACAATAGGTCTTCTGCCAACTGACATTAGACATGGGCTCCAACTAGCTTTGCATCACCTGGGAACACTAGTTGTGTAGAGTAGGGCACATGTGAATCTGGGACAGGCTCAAGTTGGAGAATTTGTTGTTCATCCTGTGTGGGGTTTCTGGAAAGACAGAAAAGCTGCAAGTTTTTCACATTAGTCTAAAGTGTCATACTCAGAAGACCACTTCTTACCCATTCCTACCTAGTGGTATCCCATCTTTCCTTAGTTTCTTTCTTTTAAAAGCTTCCGCTTTTAAAAAGGCTTACTTACTATGTCTACATTGTGCTGCCTGTATGTATGCCTGCGTGCCAGAAGAGGGCACCAGATCTCATTATAGATGGTTATGATGGTTATGAGCCACCATGTTGTTGCTGGGAGTTGAACTTTGGAAGAGCGACCAGTAGTAGTAGTCTCGCATTCTTTTTTAAATGTGTTGATGATTTTGCTCTTGGCTGCTCTGCTTGTCTGACTGAACTGACTTGCGTTACCTTGCTTTCCCCTATCACTGTTCCTTCCTGGATGTGTCAAGTGTTCTGTTTTCTGTTTGTTTTGGTTTTGTTTTCATATGACTAGTGAACACAGGTGTCTCTTTGTGTCCATATCCTAAAGTACCCTGTCAATATAATAGATATTTTGAAAACCTTAATCTCCCTTCTTTCACTTTTTTCCCCCTGATGAATTATGCTTTATCTACACATACACACTATTTAATCATAACCAAAAGTACACTTGGCTATCCTAAAGTTTGGGAGGGGCCTCATAAATTTTATTCCTTAGTCCCCCTCTCTTGCTAAGGAATTGAACTGGACTTGGCTACTGAACTGGCCCCAGTCACATTTCTATTGGGTTTTGAAAGTATATTTGTATTTTCCAGTGATTTGGTATCCTACCCATTTCTGTATTGGTGTGTCAATGTACTGCTAGTCACGATATTATTTTAGTTATATTATATATGCAATTCATGTTTTTAGATTCATAGCCAAAAGACATTTAAATAAATAGGTGAAATTACAGTATACTTAACAGTGCATTATGCATTCTGCTGCTACACCTAGTGAATACTGTTATCGTCCCTGAGTGGATCTTTCCATGTTTGTGTCCACAGGAATACATCCATGTGTGGTTCAGTACTGAAGATCTAGGTAGCTCTTGTTTGTTGAGATCTGGGGCAAGACTAGCTAAAAGCTAAACTAATGGCTCTATAGGATTTTCCAGTTTGCCTCTAAGATGTTATGATGTTTCTGCATTTAGCTGTTAATTTTTGTTGTTGTTGTTGTTGTTATAGTTAGTAAACATTTACTCGTTACTAGTTATTTAAGAAAACTAGTGGGATGTTAAGATAATTGAAGCTCTTTAAAATGTATTTTAGTTTAATCCCTAGCATTTTAGAAGCTGAGGTAGGGACATCACTCATTGAGGCCAAACTGGGCTGCATATTGAGACACCGTCTCTGTACCAAAACCCAAAACCATCTTCATCCCATTTTTGGCCCCCCACCCCCCCAAGCAGGTGTTGTGTATGTGTCACACGCACACAAAATTACATCTTGACTTTTCTTATGTTAATTGTTTTTTGTAGTTAGGCTTTTGAATCTCTTGTGAGTCAAATGAGGCTTAATTTTTCTTCCTTCAAGAGGATTGTATGTGCTTGTAAGTTTTCTTCTGCCCTCATCAGCTGTTGTATGGGATTGAAGGAAAACTGCTGCTCCTAATGTAATGTATTTAAGTGTTTGTCCCTTTTCTCACCTGTAGGGCTCCTTGGTAATGACCAGTCTAAGGCTTTAGGACCAGCCTCAGAGCAGTCAGAGAATGAGAAGGACGATGCATCCCAAGTGTCCTCTACTAGCAACGATGTTAGTTCTTCAGATTTTGAAGAAGGGCCGTCGAGGAAAAGGTTAGTACCCAAGGCTGGAAAGTATTAGTGATTTAATCATAAATCAGGGACTACAAATTCGGTTGGTAATATTTGCCAAATGTGGACAAGTGTGAATCTACCCACATAGTCCTGTTTGTGTGTGTTTTTTTTTTTTAAGAGTTAGAACTAAGGCTTTCTTAAGTATTTCCCAGTAGTACAAGGAAATGAAAGCTGTTATGGCCTGAATTAAATGTGTTCCTGCCATGCTTCTTACCATCAGAAATTCTTAAATATATCTTATATGTGTTTTCCTCATCTCTGAAGAGAGAATTTTTTTCCAAATTATTAGAAACTTCATATGGTATTATTTATTGAAAGGTGGTATTATTGTCATGAGACTAGGAATCACTGCCTATGATCTTAATACGTCTGATTTTAGTCAAACTGTAGAATCTGTTCTTCAAATGTAGCATTGTTATTTCTATATGATTTTCCCATATGACTTAAGATAGTTCAGTAAGGTGGTATGCTATAGCTGTTTCAAGATTATTGGCAGTAACATTGTATAGCATGTTGTTCTAACTGGACCTTTAAAAAAAATCTCTTTGCCAGTATTTACCAAATTTCATGTCTTATTGTTTACCCCGTTTAAAATTTATTTTTTGTATTATCTTTATGACTATAATATTAAAAGGAAAAATTCTCTTGGTTTGATCTTCTTAGTTTGATTCATCGTCTCTAGTGAAGAACACTGAAAAATTAAGGGGAAGAAAGTTAGCTATATGTTTGTGCTTAATAGTTCCTGAGCCTGAAGTTGACGTACATAGCTCAAATTCTTAATTTGTCTTCCTTCTTCCTGGTGTCTAATAGCATATGGTCTGTATTAATAACTTGCACTGTCATAACTGGCTGTCTGATGTGTTAGTATAATGAGTACACACATCAGATGACTCTGTCAGCACACTGTGCTTGTTCTTTTTAGAAAACAATTGAGAGATTCAGTGATGAGTTTGAAGGGGACCATCACTGGAGTAGAAGGCTGAAAAATATATTCAGTAAATCCATTGTCATGTGTGGTAATATCTGTGCCTTCTAGAATGGGTGGTGCCCATGCCTCTGGCATCAGCTTTTGCCTCGATTTGGAGAACACGTTCTTTGATCATAAGCCAGCATTCACTACTGTGTGACTGACTCCCCCTCCCTCCCTGGTGTCAGTAGGTCTCATTTTTATGGATGACAGTACTGGTGGCTTTCTTTCTTTGCAAACATTGTATGGTTAGTGTAGCTGAGTGCAAAATAGTCATTTAATCTGAATTTGCAGGTCAATAGAAAAAGGAAAAACTTTGTAGAGTTAAATTTTAATCACTGCAAATCTTTTTTTGGTTGTTGTTGGTGTTAAATATCTTTTCTACTAAAGAATTTATTGTAGGATGCTAGTGATGGTTCAGCAGTAAGGAGCACTTGTTGCTCTTGCAGAGAATCTGGGTTTGAGTCTCATAGCCACCCATAACTCCAGTTCCAGGGGATCTCTGCATGTGGTAACTTACCATACATGCAGGAGAAACAGTTATATACATAAAATTATTATTATTTTTTTAAATTAGAGCAAAATATTTCATTGTAGTAAGAGAAAATACAAGGGGAAAAGTAGAATCCATTGCAGCATCTTTTTGAGCTAATAGTCAAATTCTACAAGTAAAACTTAATAGGTATTTGTGTGGCTTAAGTATAGGGTGCACCAAGTTTTCATCACTAGTTTTTAGAAAAAGTTTCTATAATTTAGTGTACATTGGTGTTTTGCTTTCAAGTATGTCTGTGAGGGTGTCAGATCCCCTGGAACTGTTGCAGACAGTTGTAAGCTGCCACGTGGGTGCTGGAGGTTGACCCCTTATCTTCTGGAAGAGCAGCTGGTGCTCTTAACCACTGAGGCATAAAACACTCAGATTTTATAATTTTTTTAATTACATGTATGCATGTGTGTCTGTGTGGGATGTGCACATGAGTGGAGGTACCTACAAAGGCCAGAGTTGTTGGATCCCCCTGGAGTTGGAGAGCATCTGTTGTTGGTGCTGTGAATCAAAGTTGAGTCCTCCCAAAGAGCAGTACACTGTTGCAAGATATTTGATCACACTGTGATCCAGATTGTGTACGGGAAAAGCCTGTATCTAGTTGTGGTGTGGCTCAGCCTTATCATACACCTTTAATCCTTGAGCTTTCTGTAAATCAGATTAAATAAAGTCAACCATAGGTCAAGAGGTGGAGCAGGCCACCAGTTGATAGGGAGTGAATATAGGAAAAATATCATAGAAAGTAAGAAAAGGTCAGGAGGATGGATAGAGAGATACACAGGAAGTAGAAAGGAGGGACATTCAGTTTGAAGGAGAAGGGGCTTTTTTTTTTTTTCCTTCTTAGACATCTGCTAAATAGGAAGGTCAGTTGAGTGCTTTGTTTGCCTCTCTGAGCTAGTAGGCTTTCAGCCCAGGATCTGGTTCCTGAATCTTTGTTGATAAAATTGAATGTTTGGGATTTTGTTTAAAAACAATAGTATATGTTCTTATCCTATTTTTTTGTCCTTTACCTAGTCCCAATGCTAGTTTTTGATGCTGGTATGAGATGTCCTCATTTACTTAAAGCTGGAGGTTTATCAGTAGTCTTGTTAAGGCATGCATGGCTTTGCAGTGTCATAGGATAATTCAGGAGCTTTGATATAAGTAATACATTCTTAATAACTTACATTTTTAAGAAATCCTTTGTTTTGGTTTTGTTCTATTTTTAGTGGGTTGGGTTTGAACTTTTTTAAAAGCAGAATTGATGAGTTGGAATTGGAATTTCTGCAGATTGCTCAGTATAGTGTTTACAGTCCATTTGCATTGTGTTAGATACTTAAAATTTCTGGGACAAAATAAATACTCAATCCTAAAAGTTCAGGGTCATATTTGTATATTTGCTTTGACGTTCATCCTATTTTTAGGATGATCTGATGTGGTCATTGGTAACTGTTCTTTTACCATTTTGTTTCTGTGTGTATGGTCTTTGTTACTATTTCCCTTTTTGTCTGTTAGCTGGAAGAAGAAGAAACAAGAGGACAGTTTGGTCAGGCTGTTAATGCCCATATCCTGGAGTCTATACGCAGTGAATGCACCTTATATTCTGACCTTATGTGGGCTGACTTTCTCCCCAGGGAAATCGCTTTTTGTTGTGATACTTCTCACATGCTTTAAAAATGGTTTTGATTAAAATGACCTTGCGCTCACAAAATGTTCTCTTCTAGACTCATGTTAAGCTGTATTTGCTCAATATGCCGTGCCATAGTTGTTCCCTGACATATAGAAGACAGAAAACAGTAGAATTCATAGCTCTTTATGACTCCTTTCTCAGTTTTAATTCCTTAGGGAGAGTGGGTTAGAGACTAAAGTCCTAAATGTCTTTTATCCTACCTGTTATAGGGCAGTCTTTGTAGAAGACAAAGCTGACTGGGAGTTTTCTCCTTGTTTGTGCAGTGACTTCTAAATGGAAAAGCGAAGTAGATGAGGCACTTGGCATAGCTGATGGCTGGTGTGTGAGTCTTTATTTTATATTTACTGAGTGAGGCAGGTAATGCTGTCTGTTATGATCCTTCCCTCAGCCTCCACAGTGTCATCACAGGTACATGTCCTTGCTCTTGACCTTCCGTCTTTTTATTTTGATTATTGTGGTGGGCGATATAATACACATCAGGGTTTTCTGTTGAAGTATTTAAGTTGGAAAAACTAGATGATGACTATGCCTAGGCCATTCCTGTAAGTTGTCTGTTTGATTTAATTTATGTACCCTTCTGGAGCAATCAGAAATTTAAAAGTAGCTTAGTGTTTGTAAAAAACAGAAATGGACAGATTTAGGCCAATCCTGTGCAGAGTGGTAAGAATAACGTTTTAGAGGTAGAGTTGTTAAGGTAAAGATGTATCTAATGAGTCACTAAGTTTTGAAGAGAATAAAGGTGTACGGTACATGTTCTATGTGTCTGATATCACTCTCAATCATCAATAATTTTGGTGACACCTGAATCTTCAAGATCACTGGAGAGACCTGTTTTACACATTGTGATATGTCTTTTCACCATTCCAGGCACAGCAATCTGTAGGCACAAGGAAAAACATGGACCTTTCTCCCTCTTTTGAAGTCAACTGAGGTCCTGGAAAAAACACCTTTATGGTGAACAATAGTGATTTTCTGTGTTGAGCGTAATATGCCTTCAAACTTCAGGAGTGGGACCATTTGTTGATAAATAGGTTCTATGGAAACTATTCATACCTTACTCATCTTTTCAGCCTGCGTAGAGGCCTCTATCTAGATCATAATGCCCAAATCTATGGCAGGAAGATAGTCTTCCAAAGTAATTCATGCAGTTGCTATAACATACTTTTCAAAATACCTGTAGATAAAACCAGATAAAATAACTAGATAAAATAATACCACTGTATAGGGTATAGAACAAATGAAATGCTTTTTTAGATTATTCAGTTCAAGCTCACTTTTCATATAAAGATTCCTGGGTTTGTGTGAAGTCATGATTGAATCCAGTTTAGTTTCTGGATATGAATACCTGTGAGCATTCAATAGTACACTAAGAGATTGAGTCTGCAGTTTACTAATTTGTACTACTATTACTATTTTTCTGAGATATATTTTGTTATAAATATTTAAATGTATAAATATATATTTTGTCTCTAGGTTTGGAAGGGAGAGAGAACACCAAATATATGGGAGTGTTGCTGCACAGCATACAGGGCTAAAACTAAACGAGAGTTTAAGAATTTAAAGTCCTGCATTGAATAGTTTTATAGCATCCCTTTGCCAAAACATTAATAGTATTGTTTAAGGTTGATGCACTAACTTATTGGCACCCCACAAACAAACCCGAACATTTTTATTTTCTTTATACATCAGCTAACTATGATATTCCAAATTCTGTCACAAAATTGAATAGTATTTTACAAACAAAGTCTGTACAAAGTTAAAATTTTAGTGCTCTATTGACTGAAGAGTACTTCATACTCATTTGTCAGTTGTCTCTTCTGGGGTTTTAGTTGTTACGTGCAGGCAGAAGGTAAATCCTGACTATATTCCTTTAGCTAAAAGCATGCATTCCTTTTATGTGTGTGAGAGTAATCACCCAACAAGGGGATAAAAAAATTCAGTGTTGGCCCTTTATATCATTAGTCCCAACCACCAGCTTTTCATGTAGTTTAATGAAAAATAATATTTGAACATTAACGACTTGTAGGTGGCAAATCTCATCCCATAATAAAGCATATGAATCTTAGAAATGTTTATGTCTGTGATAAAACTGTGTCTAAAGGAGGCTTTACATTGATAGTATGATATGGTGCTAATTAATAAAACTGCCTTGGTTCTATCAATCTATAAGATTTTTAGTTTTTATTTTTACAGCTGCACTAATAAGATACAAACCTAGTACTCAAACTGTACTATGTTACTTTCCAAGTCATGTGTGTCAAATGTAGGCTTTATTCTTGAAGATTTTTTCGTTGGCCAAAAACAAATGGCCCTTGGGAACTGAGCCATGGTGGACCCCACCCATGGACACTGAGCACTTTGGTCAGTTCTGCCTGTCTGTGGTCCTCACAAATCATGTGCACCACTGTGTGACTTCCTGCCAAATGGTGTATCCCTTTTATATAATGAACATTTTTAGCCCTCATAAACTAACCTTTAGCTTATTCATGCCCTGTTATGATCTCCTCTGCTATTAGAGCTGCTATCTCATGTGTAAGAAAAGCTCCTCTGAGGTGTGAAAACCAAGAGAATGGTTCTTCCTGCTGGTCTTGGTGGTTCTCCAGGAAGGTCTTTGGTAATGTTGTGACTTTAGTAGGTTGTTCCTTTCCACATGGGAGAATATTTGTTCCTATATCTCATCAGTGGAAAGAACATATTTGTGGTTAGACGGCAAGGATATAGGTTTAGGCGGTCTTATTCCTGTTTTGGGAAATGAGTATGTTTTGTAGGAGTGTGTGCGCCTTAACCTCAGACTTAAATTTTTTCCCTAGAGATCATGCTTACAAGGTGAAAGCAAGGCCTCCAAGTCAGTCTCTCAGGTGCATAGTGCAGAGCAGGTGAGCTCTTGGTTTCTCCAGTGGAGTGTACCTGCTGTGCTAGCTGGAGGCCTTCCCATGTTGCTTACTTAAATTCCAGAACGAGGTTTTCCCTGGGGACTTTTGCTCAGACCTCAGTCCTTTGTTGTCACCACACCTCTGATTCCCCATCTTGCAGTAGAGAGTCTGTGCAGCTTGCAACTGTTGAAGCAGCCTCGTAGGTGAAATGGACCCATTTCTGTCTTGGAATGTTTAACTGCTTGGCCGATGATTGCCCAAGGTTCTGTTTTTGTTTGTTTGGTTTTGGGGGCATAGGGTTGAGTTATGGAAATTTGCCCATTGCTTCTATCTGTTGAAGCAGATGTTGAGCCCACCTGTATTTTTATCATAAGTCAGGCCTATTTTGTTCTGCATAGGCAGATTTCATCAGGTCTTAAGATGCAGCTCTATTTTCTATTGAGGGAAGGATATGCCAATCAAGGATTTTTCTTGTCAGATCATGGTGTAGGATGATGGTTATTGGGAGTTAAGTTCACCACTCTAGAAGGAAGAGTTTGGAATTGTGGTGTGATTTTCCCCCCTTCTCCCCAGTATATTTGAATGCAGAGACATTGAGAGTGGAACTCTTTGATAGGATTAGAAGGATTAGGAAGTATAGCCAAGTTGGAAGTATGTCACTAGGGGGTGGGCTTAAACCTATGTCAGGCCCACAGTCTCTCTCCTGTGGATCAGGATGTAGCTCCCAAGGACTTCAACAACCTGTCTGCCAATCTTTCTACCATGATGATAATGGACCAAGACTTTGAAATTGTACTTTTATAGGAATGGCCCTGGTCATGGCATCTCTTTACACCAAGTAGAACTGTGATGAAGAGGTGTGGTGAATGCAGTTTGTTGGTGAAGCTATTTCTGGGTGACTAAGCACAGGCAGCCTAGGACTAGGATTTCAATTTAAGACACACTCTATGGCACATGGAATATAAGTCCTCCTATGTACCCCGGGCATGCTTCCAGCCCAAGCAAACTGTTATTGCCCAGATAAAGATGATAATAATGGGAGCTGCTGCTTTGCTTTGCTTTGGCTGAATGCCTCCATCTTTCCTGGATAGGAAATCTGAAATGTAGGACTTGTGGACCTTAGTTATTTATGTCCTTACCTTACTCTCCTTTCTTTCCTTGGGGCCATGGTTGGGAACTAATGGGAATGGCTGCTCTTGACCTTGGGTGGGTTTTAGTTGTTCTCTCAGGGTTCTCCACCTTTGAGAGGATTTCATTTATTCTATTCTTCTGCTATAGGTCCTTTTATCCCATTCTTGACTGTCTCCTCTTCTCTCTTCTCTTCTTCTTCTCTTCTCTTCTCTTCTCTTCTCTTCTCTTCTCTTCTCTTCTCTCTTCTTCTTCTTCTTCTTCTTCTTCTTCTTCTTCTTCTTCTTCTTCTTCT
>NW_026596162.1:10109613-10136918 GCF_907164565.1 Psammomys obesus
CTTCTTCTTCTTCTTCTTCTTCTTCTTCTTCTTCTTCTTCTTCTTCTCTCTCTCTCTATATATATATATTTGAGAATAGTACAAAGACCACCATGAGTGCTATATATGTGCAGCCCCAAATAATTCTCACCACAATCCCTTAGTTCTTGATTATTTTAACAACAACCCACTTCATATACAAGAAAACAGGCATGAACAAGAGGGTCTCTTCTATATTATTCTGGTACATAGAAAGAACCCAGCACATGGCTTCTACTTACCTTGAGTAGATCAGTAAAGGACAATACAGTGAAGGGATATGGAAGTGTTCTTGTTTTGTAGTTTCTGAGTGTGACCTTTAAGGAGGCGAGGGTGCTGCCACATGTGGAAATAGGTGTTGTGTTACAAAATCCTGCACACTAGGCGCAGCAGTGAAGCCAAGAAACTCAGGGTTATTCGTGCTTTCCACGAGTTAAAAGTCACTGTGTTGGAAACGTAATTGCTAGTGTGGATGCTAGAGCAGAGTTTTAAGACCAGGAATATGATACTTTGAGCATACATGTAGGTCATGTGAGTTCTCCCCTTTTGAGTGTTAAATTAATTCCCTTCTTGTGATAGTGGTTCTGTGTTTTTTTTGTAGCATCTAGTGTGCTCCTGCTTTACTATGATTATTAGTAAGAATATTCTCACTGGATGACTGCTCTCTCTCTATCTTGGGATAATTTATTGGTATTAGGTATTCTTTAATAGGAAGTCTGTCTTGTAAAGAATGAATTGATAGAATCAGTATAATGTTTGATAACTGTGTAGAACTTGAAGCACCTTTTTCCCTTTAGGGAGGGCCTGTAAGAGTGAAAGAGCAGGAGACTGTCATTCTTGCCCTTCTCTTTGGCAAGTTGTTTTTCTGGTGTTCTGAAGTGGGTTTTTTCAGCTTGTGTAGGCACTAGTGGGCCCAGTAACCATTTCTAAATACCAGGAGACAGGCCTAACACAGCTATGTAAGTAATATCAGGAGCTTATGTGTGCTGGGATTATGCTTGTAGAGCTGGAAGTTTGGAGCTGAGTTATTGTGACCCCTGTAATCCTTGAGTGGGCTTAGGCTGATATCCAAGGATTTTTTGTTTGTTTGTTTGTTGTTTTTGTTTGTGTTTTTTTTTTTCCCTGCTTCTCTGACAGCATGCTCAGGCATGCTTTCATTATGAGAGGTGGTGGGGGTCACAACCTGTTTCTCAAGCCAGGTCCAGCTACCTATCCTTAGTAAGCCAATTAAAAGACGTAAAAAATACTGGGAGTTAGAAAAAGATGGGGCCTAACTGGGAAGAGGGTCAGAGGAGTACAATCAATTCCAACCCCTAAAAGTTCTCAACCTTCTTAGTGCTGTGATTCTTTAATGCAGTTTTCCTCCAATTAAATTATTATTTTTTTCAATCATTATTTTGTTGCTACTTTATAACTAATTTTTGATGCTGTAATGAACTGTAATGTTTGTAGCTGATATGCAACCCCTTTTGCAATTCACTGGTTGAGGAACCTCTGGTGTAAAGGTTTCCTCTAAAGTGAGATTAAAGGGTCCAGGTAAGCCCATCAGTTAAAACAGTTCTGGCAGGGTATGCTCCTGCCTACCATTAACCAATCATTGACTGGGGCTCAGGCTCATCCTTTAAGATGGTCTGACAGTTCCAGTTCTGTGACTGCTTTCCATAGAGGGTTGGAAGAGGCTGACAGCCTTTTCAGGAGGCAGGAGGGTTTGTGGGAGCCAGAGAATCCACACAATATATTGATTTAGAAAATTAGCTGTAGTTTGAGCAGGGTGTGCTCCATATTCATAAGTACCCTCCCTAGGAACATAGAAGGACAAGTTAGGGGCCTGCTACAAGCTGCACAGGGCAGTCTTGAACCACAGCAGCCTCGCTAGCTTTTGATTCCATTACCCGACAAGGGACTGCTGGAATATTGTTATCAATCTTTATTTCCATCTAGTCCAAGATGTTCTTCAAGGCAGTGCAGTAGCATTTGAATGAATATAGAACATAGCTTTCTTCATCTGCAGGAGGGAACAGATTCTGGACAGGGTTCTTTTCTCTATATAGAAAAAAATGTGATTGATCGATTCTGTCTGTCTGTCTAGATTTATTTTTAAAATTCTTACCAACATGGGGGCCCACATTGGACAACTCTGATTTTTAGTTCTCTTCTTTAACCTTTATGTGGGTGTCAGGGAACCAACTGTTACCTCCTGAGACAACTTCCCATCTCTAAATTTCTTGTTAGAGTTATTCTTAATTATTTGTGTATGTGAGTGCATGTGTGAGTAAGCACCGGGGTATGTAAGTGGTAGATTAGAATTAGAGGACAGTTCTAACACACACACACACACACACACACACACACACACACACACACACACACGCACGCGCGCAGCCATGTATTGCCAGCACTTAAGAGGCTTTAAGGGAGGAGGATCTATAGTTCCTGCTACCCTAGGATATATAGCAAAACCTAGGCGAGCAGCTTTCTATATTGTTTTTTGAGTAAAACTGGGGTCTTTATGTTAAGTTTTTCTTTCTCATAAAAGTAGGGCTTCACAGATCATCAGAATGTCCTTGTTTTTGCACATCTTAAACATGAGATGGTGGAAATGCAAGTTGACATTGATGGTTTTTACTTAGTCGTTAGTTATTGCCAATAACAAATTTCTAGGCTCTTATAAGAATGTATATTTATCCCTATAATTTTCTTAAAGTCCCAAGTAAACATAGACTTGTTTCTTTGGTTTATTTAAGGAAAATTGTCAGTACTTCTGACACAGTTATTATTGAGACCACTTCCTTTTTGTTGCTCCAGAGATCAGATTGCAGGGTTATCAATTCCACCTCCCATGCAAATCAGGGTCTAACATGCTTTGGGTTTCCATGGAGACTCCTGGGTACCAGTTTCTTTCTGTCTTCATTTTTTTATGGTTCTTTTAAAATGAGCTGATGTCACATGCTTTTGTCCTTCTTTGCATATCCCCAAGCAGACAAATCAAAATATCACTTTGACATCTCTGAATAGATTGGCCATCCTGGAACATATGCTGAAATTTAGATTGGATAGATTCACATTCAGATGAAAGACACTAAAGATTTGTAAGGTTTTAGAGTTACCAGGATTGTGAAGGAGGTGACAGCCATAAGTGTCACTTGTGAATCACATGAGTGTGTTCATGTGGGGGTTGCTAGACATGCTTTTTTGTGCTTGCAGAATGCTCTGTGGTGTTAGTGCCTCACATGGGTAAGTTCAGTTAATAGCAATGTAAGGGTTTAGATTTAGACTGAGATGGTGAGCACTCTTTGATGCTCCCCCAACAGTGGAAGGCAGCAACCAGAGAGTGACTTGTTTCCTGTAGTGCTTGACTCATTTCTGTAATTTAAAAATCAGAGAGGAGATAGAAGATGGTGTGTGGGGTGGCGGGCATGCTGTGTGTCTCCCCCCTTCCTCCCCGTATTTATGATAACTACCAGGCAAGACTGTTTTCTCCTTTGCTTTAGGCTCATTTCATTGGCTTTGTTTTGCAGAGTAGAATCTTCATAGATTTCCTTAATACATTTGTCTCCCAATAGTTTAATGCTTATTTTACAGTATTTTTATTTAAAATCAGTATCACCAGTGTTTGATTCCTGTATTTGTGACAGGAGAGGAATGGGCATGGCTGTGTCTGTCCTTGATGCTCAGGCTTTCAGAGTGTGGCTCTTAACTTCTGGGCACATGGAACAGTCTTTGTTTATATTTGCATCTCCAGTGCCTGGTAAGAGTATCTGGTGTGTTATAAACATATGTATTTTTGAGAATATAAGAATTCTAAAAGTAGCTGGGCAGTGCTGGTACACATCTTTAATCCCAGCACTTGGGAGGCAGGGCAGGTGAATCTTTGAGTTCGAGGAAAGCCTGTCCTACATAGTGACAACCAAGGCTATACAGAGAAACCCTGTCTTGAAAAACCTAAAACAAAAAAGAAAATACCTAAAAAAGGACAAGAAATGGAAGTGTTTGTAAAAGAGTCATAATATTACAGAACTACACAATCCTACCTATAACAATTCAGCTCAGGACAGTAAGTGCTATTACACAAAGAAACCTATCTTGGAGGATGGGACAGTTCAGATCTTTGTCAGTCTATCACATTAGAGGTGTGTTCTTTTGCGTGTATTAAGTTGCTGGTCTTCTGTGCACTGTCACTTCTGACTTTCTGTTGACACTGTGTTCTCCCATTTTAAAATATTATAGGTCTCTATATGTACACCAAGATGGACCTTGTAGATTTAATTTTATTTGTAGAGTCCCTTTCCTTTCCTTTCCTCCAGTTCTACAGCAGGCTCTGTCCTCCTGGATGAGGCCAGAGACTTGCCCACAGCCATCTTTACTTAGTGATGCCAATAGAACTTGCCAACTTACTGTCTTGGTGGTCCCATTTTTTTTTTTTTTTTTTTTTGTTCTTCTGACACACTAACTTAAGGTGGACTTCAGCTTTCTTGTTTATTATTTCACTTTCCTATTTTCCTTTAATTGTGCTTTTCAGGATAGAGAAGGTATTAAAATATTTGGCCTGGTGCCTTGCTAATCAGTCAGTCAGTCAGCCAGCCAGCCAGCCAGCCAGCCAGCCAGCCAGCCTTCTTGCCTTCCTGCCTTCTCCTTTCTGCTTCCTGAGACATTCCTCAGACCTGCAGTGATTTCTTTTGTTGCCTTTGCCTCTGTGAGGCTGTAATTAAAGGTGTGCATCATCATGCCCAGCTACCTACTTGTATTTTGAATTTGTTTGTTTGTTTTTGAGACATAGTTTGTCTGGGCAGCCCTGGCTGCTGCATAGCTGTTAGGATAACTTTTTCTGAAGAATATTTCTTTTTGCCCCAGATAGACAGGGCAATACCGGAGCACAGAATCACTTCCACTCATGTCCAGCTAGGGAACCAGTGAATGAGCATGGGGGACACTACGTCAGCTAATTTAGTGAAGAATTGCACCCTATGAAGCAGGGTCCTCTTTTCTATAGTTTATTGCTTATGTAATCTTCTGAGAGGCCTTTTGAGTTACATGAGTCTCCTAAGTCCCTGCTCCCTCACTGAAGGAATGCCTCTGTCCCAAGGAAACAGCTACATGTAAAGATCTGATCATAGACCTGTACAGAGAAAAACCCCATGACTTATAGAACACTAGTCAACTGAGCCCTCACAGTTAGAATCTATAGTAATGTTACTAAGAAGGTAGGGATCAGAATGTACAGTGTTTTGTTTTGGCTGAAATTTGAATGAGTGCCAAAATTGCATCCCCACCCTATTTATAGTTTGTTTAGTGTGGATTGTGAAACTGAAGACCGAGGAGAGAAGAATGTGGTAAATGCTGCTCCACCGTTTCAAAGACCCTTTAAGCAAGTATCTTTATGATACTTGAAAGCTTGCGTCTCTTGTTTCCTGTCTTTGTGAATTATGCAATTGTCCTCTGGTCCTCAATTTCCAAAGCCCACCCCTACTCACTTTTTGGGGAGCAGTCATTGCTGGGGGCGACTGTGTATATCTTGATTTGTTGAGATGGGCTTTGGCCTAGCTTAGGCTGCCCCTAAATTCACATTTGACTACCATGTTAGGATTACTGGTGTGGACCACCACACCTAGCTTTTGCTCTGCCCTTCTCTCCCTTCTTATGTGGGGTCTTCTGTGTCCCTAGCTGGCCTCAAAATCATGACTTTTCCTTCTAAGAGCTGTGATTATAGGTGTTATGCCACTACACCCAGCCAGTGGCTCATAACCTTTTAAAATTGCATATCTGCAAAACAGAAACTATCCCGGGGCATATATACCTGCAGTGTTAACCCTTGAGAGGCTGAGGTAGAAGGATCGAGAATCGGAAGCTTGTCTGAGCTTTAGGTAGAGAGACCTCAATACTTAAAAACTTTTAAACAATTTTAAAATTATTATACAATCAAAGTGTTTGAATTTTGTCTTTTAAATTTTTTACTTTAAAAATATGCTTATGTACCCTGTGTGTACCTAGTTCTCAGAGACTAGAGGATATCAAATCCCCTGGAAAATGGAGTTAAAGACAGATGTGAGCTGATATGTGGGTGCTGGGAATGTGGGTGCTTTGGAAGAGCAGTCAGTGCTCTAACTGCTGAAGCCATGCATCCAACAACAAGAATATCTTTCAGAGAAACTACTGCTAAAACCCCTTCCCTTAAGGAGATGTATTTAGCTCCTACCTTTTCCTTCTAAGTGCTAATGAAAATTCAAAGTAAATTTTACTGGCAAGTTCATTGGGTTTACTTGCATAGAATGGATGATAGGTTGGTTATGGGAGCATGGGTGGCCACATAGCCTCACTGGAAAGTTTTCACCAACATGGATGGTTTCTGCATAACCACAAAGATAGAGAACCCTCTTTTCTAGTTTTCCCTGGCCTATATATTCTCCAGCACCTCTTTGAACTCCCACCCCAAGGCCACTGCATTTAGGGTAAAATTGCATAGATACTGTTTTTAAGGGGGGACTGGGTACTCAGTTGAGGAATTGTTAACAATTCACAGGCCTTATAACTGATACTAGCTGCTTGGAGGATAATACAATTCAAGAGTAAGTAAAGGCTTTTAGGTAGATAGGAAAAATAACCTGTTCTCTACATAGCATAGTGAAATAGTTGTGCTTGATAACAACTGTCTTTCATATTTTGAGAGTAAATGTCTTCTTACAGAAATTTAGAGGGGTCCAAAGAGATGGCTTGGAGGTTAAGAGTGATGCTCTTCTAGGAGACCCAAGTTTGGTTCATAGAACCCTGCATTGGTACACAGCTACCTGTAACTGTGGCTACTGGACTCTGGCACTTCCCTCCCCACACACATAAATGAACTAAAAACTTAAGATTTGAAAATCAGCTATGGATGGACATGCCTGTAATCTTAGTACTTGGAAGGAAGAGAGGAGGGGGAGGGGGAGGGGGAGGAGGAGGAGGAGGAGGAGGAGGAGGAGGAGGAGGAGGAGGAGGAAGAAGAAGAAGAAGTAGTAGTAGTAGTAGTAGTAGTAGTAGTAGTAGTAGTAGTAGTAGTAGTAAAGAAGGTGGAGGAGGTAGGGCAAGTAAAGTTCAAGGCCAGCGATACCTGACTCTGTCTCAAAAGAAATTATAAGAGTTTTAGGGTGGGATATAGCCAATTATGCTGATCTGTTTCTATATACACACATTGAAATGCTGATTTCTCTCATCCTATAAATTTATGCAAGTACAGTGTCACATATTAAAGAAATCTGAAACTGTTGGAATCTTAAGATGTCAGTTTGGCATGCAACCTCAAGAACATGCTACTGCTGCCTTTCTCTTTAGAATCATTGACTGAGAGCTGTGACAGTTGGTCCTGCATCTTGTTTGTTTGTCGGGGGAGGAGGTTTAGGCCAGTTAGGTGAGGTAGGCCCACTGTCTAATGTCCAGATAGCTTTGCCAGGCTAACTAGCCTGCACAGTTCATACAACACCATTGCGAGCTCAGAGTTGTGACTATGTTGTTAAAGTCTACTGACTATTTTTGAGTCCTCGTGTGTGTGTGTGTGTGTGTGTGTGTGTGTGTGTGTGTGATTTCTGATTAAATGCTAAGGAGTTGAACACAGACACTAAACTAAGGTTCTGGTCTATCATAAAAAAACTCATTCAAGCAGAAAGTGTGATTTTGTTGTGGATTGCCTTTGAATTTTGTCTTCCTAGGTTTCCAAAGATTATAGAACCTTGTACTTCTTTTGTTGTGTACTTAGTATTCATGAATTACATTTTTGTTGGCAAGAATACAATATACATCAAATTTTTTTTTCCCTCTCAAGTAATGTGTTTTTTTTTTTTTTTTTTTTTTAAATAGCCTTGACTTTCCTCATAGTCTCCACCATTGAGTATGTGTGTGTCTGCGTGGTGATGATAGAATGGATTGAGACTATTGTGTGTCAGGACACTTAGTCTTTAAAGCTTTGGTCACACATTGCCTTAATTTAATATATATCTTTGGATAAATTTACCCACCAAAAACCACACCTCCATTCACCTTGCCCCTCTTTCTGCTGTATTCACAGTGGTTTCTGCTTTTCACAAAACAGATTTGTTGTAGATTTTAGGAGGAATAACACTGTAGCTGTATCTAAACACACAGAATTCATAGTTCTAGTCCCATGTGCTGTGTGACAGGCAGTCCCAGACACCCATCATTTTCATGATGACCTGGCTTTTAAATTTTCTTTAGTCTATGGTGCTATAAGCAGTGAGGTATCTCTTCATTGAAGATTGCACAAAGATGGTGAAGGAGCAGCTCCCTGGAGGTGGAAGAAATACTTTCAAATTTTCTTTTTCTTTTTTAAACAATTTATTTAATTTTATTTTCTGTGCATTGGTACAAAGGTATTAGAATCCCTGGAACTGAAGTTATAGACAGTTGTGAGCTGCCATCCCATGTAGGTGCTGGGAATTGAACCTGGGTCCTTTGGAAGAGCAGGCAGTGCTCTTAACCACTGAGCCACTTCTCCAGCCCTCAAATTTTCTTTTAAGAGTGGATAAGGTCAGTTTTGTGTCTTTGGTTCTAACAGCTGTGAAGTGTTGTTACCTTGTTAGCATTGTGACCTAAGTATAACTGGGAATGAATCCAATTCATTTGTTTGTAAGGGCTTTAGAATTCCATGCCATTATTCCTTGGTTTGTTAATTTGCCTATTTTGATAGGTATTTTGTGTCTTTTCCAATAGTATTCTGTTGTAGCTTAGTGGTGTTCTAAACAAGTCAGTAATAATAATATTCCAGCTTCTGCAGTTTCAGGAGGCCACAGGAAGACTGAGGTACACAGCCATTGCTCTCAACTTTCTGTATTGAGAGCTATAGTGGAGATAGCATCACTCAGCAATTTTTATATACTCTCTCTCTCTTCCTTTTGAACTTTGTAACTACCAACTACTGATTGACAATTGTGTTTGTTTTTGTTTCTCAAGACAGGGTTTCTCTATGTAACCTTGGCTGTCCTTGACTTGATTTGTAGACCAGGCTGTCCTGGAACTCTCATTGATCCACCTGCTTCTTCCTCCCTCTCAGAGGTGGGATTAAAGGCTTGTGCCTGGCTTCTAGCAAGTGTTTTTTTAACCAATATATTTGTTTTGAGAAGAGGTCTTGCCTTTGTTAATAATGCTCTTTTAAGACTCATAGGATCAAGCCACTGGCCTGCCTGCTTGCTTTTTTATTTCTATAAGTTCTCATGGGCTTGTTCCAAACAGGTTAATGTACAGGTAGTGCTTTCAGTGTTAACTGTTTGCACTGGCAACACCTCCCATCCCCATTCCCCAGTTTTGTGTAGGTTGGAGATGAGCTTAACTGGTCCTTCCTTGCCTTCCTGTGTAAGACATGGGCTCTTGTTATAGTTGCTCTGGATTTATAGACATGTGCTATGTGTCCAGTTTTTCACATGGATTCTGGGGATCAGAACTAAGGTCCTTCAACTTTTATACAACTGCTTTTCCCATTGGTGTGGCTGTTGTTTGTTGAAACATTAGTGACTACTTGGCTGCTAGCTTGGTTTTGCTCACCCAGCCTTATTTTATTATTACTTTTGGGTAGATGGTTTCATGGATAGAGGTGCGTGCCTGTGTGTGTGTGTGTGTGTGTGTGTGTGTGTGTGTGTATGTATGTTTGTGTATGAAATTAAGCAACTGTGCTGGTAGATATTAACCTGACCTAAGATACTAATATACAGGTTTTCTTTTAGATTATTTATATTATATTATTATTATTATTTTAAGATAGAGTTTCTAGGTGTAGCCCTCTCTTTACTAGAAACTCACTCTGAAAACTAGCCTGGCCTTGACCGCAGACATCCTTCTTCCTCTTAGATTACTTTTATAACTTCTGAGAAACCATATATACTCCTTAAGGATGTTAGATTAACATATTAAAGGCAATGCATTTTTTCTGGGTTCTGGCAGTGGTTGAGGAGCCTTGCAGGTTTAAATATATGCTTATCCCCACCTCCTACCCCTGTGTATATGCAAGCACATAGGTAACTGAACACAATTATGAGGCTCCATTCTCTTCGTTTATGTGGCTTCCAGAAATCAAAGTCAGGCAGGAAACACCTTTATCTGTTGAGCTCTCTAGGCCTCTGGCTTCTTTTGTATATTTTTTAGTCCTTTACAGTTCTAGGGAAATGAAGATCAGGTTTGTTTGGCAAAAATGGCTTGATTTCACTATATAGCTCTAGATTATAGCTTTCTCTTAGGTTTCCTCAGTAAGCATTGTCCCTTTCTTTTCTTTTTCTTATATCTGCATGTCTTGACCTGTTGTCTTTCTGGCTGTGTCACATTTAGCTACATATTGTGGTTTTCTCTACCCACCACCTCACTATAATTGCTATTCTGAGAAGTGTGATGTTAGTTGAACCATTCATTGCAAGTCTCTTCAGATTCCAGGGTTAAGGTCAAGGGATGGGAACTAACTATATCATAGGTAGCTTCTGCATGAAGTTTCCTGTAATGAATGATAGTACTGTCTCTACTGTTTACACATTTAATTATAATAAGCTCAGTTTATTGGAGAATGGGGTCTTAGGGTCTCTCCCTCTCTTAGATGCCATGATTCCTAAGTACGTAGGATTTTCTTTTGTTTCTTATCAGAAGGGGTTTTGGTGTTTTAGTTGTTACTTTCTTTTTTGTTGTGATGAAATTCCAGCAGGAAGCAAGGAAGAAGGGTTTATTGGAACTGATGGTTGCAGTTCTCCATAGTAGGAAATTTAGGTTGGAAAGTTCAAAGCAGTATGACTATTTTTTATAGGCATTGAAAGTAGAGAATATGGCTGGAAGCTGGTTTGGGCTATAACTCTCAAAGGTTTGCTCCTAATTGCTTAAGTTGGACAAATAACATAGAGGAGTGTTGGGTACTGGAACATTATGTAATCTAACCATAACTGAGTTCTAACTAGAATGAACCCACCACAAGAAGCCCTGGAAGAATCCAGATGTGCATCAACCCTTCTGTCTACCTTGCCGGGTAGATTTATTGTTTAGGTAAGAAGCCTAGACTATGTAGAACCAAGAGCTTTAGCAATACATTTTTTGAGAAGGACCTTTTAGAAGGCAATGTAGGGAACAACAAATTTATTAACTTTACTCCTTGAAAGGCTCTTTGTGTTTTGTGGATTCCTTCATTGATTTTTTTTTCTTTTCTTTTCTTTTTTTTTTTTTTCCTGCAAGATTAAGCTAACAAGACAATGGCAGCTAGCTTGCAAACCTTTGGTCATTTTATGTTATCATTATATGATTCAATTAGGCTGCATTTCATGAAGTTGAAGCTCCATGCTTAGGTCTGGAAAGCAGCGTGTTGTTCATTTCTATGGTGATTTTTAGACCTCAGCCTACCTTTGGGTCTTGGCCTTAATTACTTTCATTGACTTACTGTTGTGAAGCATCTACACACACACCTCCTTGCCTTCCCTGCCCTCCCCAAACCTTACTGGGCTTTGTCTGGGTATATATCTCCATATACACTTGCTTGGTGAAATCCTGGGTTAGATACCAAATACTACAAATAAAATAAAATAAAGAAGTTACTGGGTTTTTCATATCTTTAATGGAGAATCTGAAAACAAGAAATAAGTAGATTTTCTTGTTAAGTTTGAATTTGCCATTCAGTCATCTGCTTACCTTTTCACTGTTTTTGCCACCCATGAGCTCAGGTTTGTTGGTGATTTTGCATACCCAAACTGAGAACTCATGGAAAATAAAGAAGTGAACGAATCTAGTGGCATCAAAATGCAACAAAATAGCCTATTTACACTTTTAGTACAGGTGACCCAGGGGTCACAGAAACAGGATTGCTACGTTTGAGAGCAGTCCAGGGTACATTGAGAGACCCTGTCTCAATCACAAAAAGATTATGGAACAAAATGGAAACATAAATAAAGACATTTGCTGCCAGGCTTGAAAACCTGAGTTTAACCGCCAGAGTTTAACATGAAAGGAGAGGACCAACTAGATCCTGTAAAAGTTGTCGTTTGCTCATTTCTGTTTACACACACCTGTGTTAAAATTTGTTGGAAAAGGTTTCTGGTCTCACTTTGAGTTATGCTCTGTCTCTGTATGTTCATTGCTATGAATGTACTGGGTAAAATACAGTGCTGGATAACCTATATGAGAGTGTCAAGGAGGGGTATAAACCTCTTCAAGGACCCAAGAGTCAAGTCACAGGGCCAAAAAAGGCAGTTTAGCAAGAAAAACACAAAGCTAGGTTGCTGTTTCCAGTCCTGATTGGGAGGCAGAGAGCAGGGAAGAAGAGCAGATTGCTTCTGGAAAGATAAATGGGTCTTCAAGAAAATGTATTAGAGATTTTGATAGTATGTGACATAGTCTCCAATGCATTCAATGCAATATATTTTTTATATTTTGGCCTTTGAAGACTGTACTGAGGTGGCCTTGAACTTAGCAGTCCTGCTTCTGCCTAAATTTTAAAAGTGAACCAGCATGACTGTCTTTGTTTTATGATTTATCCCAGTCATAGTAACACATACACACTATGGTATCATACCTTTACTCCGAACACATCTAAGAGCATGACCAGTTAAAGACTAGCCTGAGCTAGTCAGCTAGAGATACCTTGTCTTAAATGTAGGCAGAAAGGGTATCTTATCCTATACCTCTTCAAGACCATTTAGTGAAAGAGCAAGGGAAAATAATAAGCTGGGAAAGGCCTTTCTGTAGACCAGCAAGAATACCAGGGCCGGGGCTTAGCTGCTCTCTGAGGGCTTTTTTCTTTTTTTTTTTTTTTTTTCTTTTTTTTTTTAATGCCCAGCTGGAAATGATCTTTCTTAGGCTTACTTACAAATTGCTGAAGGTGGAGCCACAGCCACATTTCCCAGGACAGATTCATGGCTAGGAGTGTGGGGTTTGGCAGCCTATTGACACAGCTAAAGATGGATGCTTCTTGGGTCAAAGGCATATGTTAGGCTGGCAGAACTGAGGAGAGCAGTGAGAGCAGTTAAGTTCCTGCTAAAACACGCCTCCCCCATCTCTACAAGAAAGATTCTGCTTTGGCCTTTTTTGCTGTCAGAAGAATTTTGTTGAGGCCAGCAGTAAGAAGAATGTCAATCAGGAACTTTCAGAGTAGAGAAGCATGTCATTGTTTCTATGATTGCTCAGCATTCTTTCACGTTTTGACAATTTAATAATGTATTTTGGTTTTCTTACCACCTGCTTCATCTTTGTTCCTACTTGAAGGCTCTTCTCCATGTTCTTCCTGGGAAATACTCTCCCTTCTCTTCTGAGACACCTTGCCTTGTGCAGTATAGTTTGAAAAGAGCTGCAAAGCACATTTCTTCCATAGCATGTTTTTCATCTTCATTGGAGTAGTTTATTCTGATCCGGGAAGACGAGAGCTATGGGATGGTCCAGTATGTACTTATAGGAAGCTTCACAAAAAGTTTCCTGCTTTTGAAGCATTCACTAACACTGTGTTTGAGATTGGGATGAAAGATGTCTTCCCTTTCTCTGTGAGAGTAAGTAAACAGAGCAAAATGACTGGGCTTCTGTTGAGGGGACTTTCGTTGTTTGTGGGGCTGCAGCCTTCCTTGGAAGTTTTATTGTTTAATGACTGCATACAAGGAAATAGGCTGAAGTGGAAATGAATTAAGAACTTGGCTGAGCAACAAGTCTCTCAGCCATGCTGAAGAATGCATGGCTGCATTTATCTTGAGCCCTGCTTTAGGTATTTGGTCTTCTGCAGATTTTTAACAGAGGCCAGAAATTATAACAGAGGATTAGTGTGCAGGACAACACTGACTTCACTGGTGAAGAGGCGGCCTTGGTTTGCTTTAATCATGCTCTAGTCTCATTGCTAAAGACTTCACAGAACTAGTGGATCTGCGGCCTCAGGGTTTCTCAGCACAGACAGAGCTCTTTGGAAGTGAGGCATCATGATCTCTCAACAACAGAGCTGTATCTTAGTAGAGATTTGATGGTTCAGTGACCGATATATGTGACACCCAACTTGTGTGTCATCATGTAATTTTGTTTTCATTTTGTTAGAAAACATGAAAAGCAGCACACTGAATCTTTCTGAATTTTTTTATTTTTAAGCTGTGAGTTTTGGTCGGAAGACACTCGAGTAGATCCATCAGTGAAGTCATGGCTACCTAGGGTGATCATAGTTGGAAAACACATGTTTTCTGCAAATATATTGCTGCTGTCCACAGATTTGACCTTTTATGCTATAGTAGCCCTTTTTATATTGTTTCTTTCCATAAATTCAGTTATTTCTGATCTCAAATACTGAAAATTGTACAGTTGTTCACTTCATGAGTTTTAAATGCCACTTCTATTCCAAATAGTGAAGTGTGCACTCTCCATTTTTCTTGTTGCTTGTATCAGATAGTCTTTGTCCATACTACTTGTCCATTACTTATTATCTGTCACCTTGGTAACCTGTAAACTGCAAGGTCTGGGTTGTAGTAACTCTTATTTTGCTTTATAATAAAATGGCCTCACTATAGAAGAGTTGTAGTGTGACAGCTTGAATATGCCAATGATTAGTCTTAACTGAAGGAAAGAAACACCTCGTATGCTGAAGTTGTTGAAGAAGAAAACAAAACAAAACTGTACTTTTCATAAGGTTTAGCATGATCCCACCAGGTATCTTGGAATGTATCTCCATGCCATAGAGAGCAGGGGACACTGCTGTAGTACAGACATGGGATTCAGTAGAAGTTCTGTAATACAAAGTCAGACTGGGCCTGGAA
Source organism: Psammomys obesus (assembly GCF_907164565.1). NCBI lineage: Eukaryota > Metazoa > Chordata > Mammalia > Rodentia > Muridae > Psammomys > Psammomys obesus. The sequence goes on from NW_026596162.1 coordinate 10,124,352, forward strand.
GATGGAGATAGAATATCGTGATTAGTATGCCTTAGCTGACCCCAGCCCTACACTAAAGCTTCTCAGTTTGGTTTGATTTACTAATATCATTAAGTTTTTGCTTTGTGACCTTAAAGGATGGATATGTGTACAATCCTAAACGTTAGCAAGAACTGAAAGTTAAATTTTGGCCATCCCCAGAACGGAAGGCAATTTTTCACACCTTTACTTTTATGTTGCCTTCATTTCCAATACTTGTTTAAATACTTATGCCACTGACGGCCCTTAGAGCTGTTGCGCCTGCTGCCAGTGACATGGTTCCTTACTGGAGATTATGGGAGCTCCATTTCTTTGGGGAGAGTACTCCATTTTCTGCTGGGAGAATGTCTTGTGCTCTAGGGTTGAAGAGACCTGTGGCATTTATTCTTCAGTTGCCATCATACTTCTCATCTTGGCAGCTGTCACATGATCAAGACCCATTTTACAAAAGAGATAGCATGTGAATGGTAGTAATGTTTTGATATGAAAAAGCAAAATAGAAACATTTGTTTGGTGATTACTTTGGTACTCTGTACCTAGATACTTTGGTATTTGGAACTTGGTACTTTTCTATTAAAGCCACCAAATAAATTTTTTAGGATTATTCCTAAAAGAAATATTCCTGGTACTATGTAAGTAACATAGCTTAAGTTTTATTTTTTCTGATTGTGCAGTTACTCTTTTTTATTGTTAAGGAACAATATGCATTTCAGCTGTAGGCTGTATTTTTTATATCTTAAAAAAAAAAAAAAGAAGCCATATTGGGCCTGGAGAGATGATGGCTCAGCAGTTAAGAACACTAAATGCCTTTCCAGTATACCCAGCACCCACACAGCATCTGACAACTGTTCAAAACTTCAGTTCCAGGGCATTTAATGAGCTCTTTTGGCTTCTGTGGACACTTCATGCATGTGTACACAGGCATATGTGCATGCAAAATAAAAGGAAAAAGGTTATTGTGGTCTACTCTCTATTTTCAATACCATTCAATACCTTGAATTGTAATGAAGTTGGTGAGATAGATATTTCTGTGTTCTCGTTCCTGCTTTCTGGAAAGAGCACCTAGATTATCTTCTGGCACCAGATGTTAATGAAGCCTCTAGAAATTGGCAATTGCCATATGTTGGGGCTTTGTGGCCACCCCAACATTTTCAGTAGGTAACGAGAATGTCTGGGTACGTATGTGTTTTCTGTTCTTTTAAATAGAGATAGTAGTGTGAACTGAGGAAGAAGATGAAGTGTTGGCTCATTGTGCTTCCTGTGGGGCTATCATCTATCTCTTTTTTAATTCTGTCTGGATGTGCTAAGTAGTTTGCAGTGCCAGGATGCAGTTGGGTGCCACGGCTTCCTACACTGTTATCTGCACATTGGCTATAACTTAGCCCTATTACACCATTGCATCTTGAATATTTGTACAGAATGTTTCTGTATGATTGACTTTTCATTCAGACTTTTACAACTCTTATTGACAAAAAAAAAAAAAAAAATGAATGAACTGAGTCGTGTGGTAGACTATAGTTCTTTCATTATGTTTTTCTTTCTTTTCCCTCGAAACATGATTCTTGCCTCACAAGGTCATTCATTCCCTCTCCTTCCAAGCTATTCTCTTTGCCAGGAGATGTCTGCCAGGGGATTTTTGGCAGCTTGCAGTTGGGTTTTGAGTAACCTAAAATTGAAAAACTAACGTTGCCCCTCCTCCCCCACATTTTTAAAACTGCATTGGCAATCTCACCTCGGGTGTGAGTAGAAAGGCAAATGAACATTTTAACAGGCACAGCTAGGCTTTTAAAACAGTGTGCTTCAGATAATTTGCCAAAAATCTTGTACCTACCATAATATAGTAAGAATTTAGCTAGATCCTGTTTAGACACTTAAATAAAGATCTTTCTCTTTGTTGTTCTTTTGACTCTTATCTGATATTTCTCCCTTTCCCCTTAAGGTTTAGCTCACTTGGGACCTTGATGAAATATTCAGCTTGTAAGTCAGTGCTGGGTTTGAGGTCAGATCGTTGATGAGGAGGTTCTTCCCTTTGCCTACGTGGTGCACAAAAATTGACAGGGATGTGTGGTGTTTGTGACTGACAAAAATGTCTTTGTTGACTACTTTAATTGTCAGCTAATAATGACACCTCTCCCTTTGGGCATGGTTGCTTTCTAGAACACAAAAGAACTCAATGTCAATGCTTTTCTTGATCACGAGTGACATTTTTTATTTCATGTAAACTTGGACAAATGTCAAAATTCTTTGACATTTCAGAATATAAGATTTATTACTTTTCCTATCGCTTTTATGGGCTGCTGCCATCACCTAGCCTGAGGTTTTGTGTGCCAGCAAATGTTTAACTTGAAGTTTGACATACCTTTTGACATTCTTTTCTTTTAATTTATTTCTAAGAATAATGAAAGACCCCTCTCTGCTGTCTCTCATGTTTTTATAAAGGTGGTTAGAAAAGTGTTCTTGAGGATGCAGGCTGTTTGTATATATAAGTACTAATTTCTCAATGAAGGATTCAGTATTAAGCAGATTATTGGTATTATTACCATTATTTTAAAAGTCTAAGGAGTTTTATTTGCTTCTTAAAAATTGCATTGTTTTCTGACCTGTCTTTGTGGATTGCTATGCTGCATCAGTTTTTAAACCAAATGTGACCCTCTCCACCTTCTTTACCTGTCCCCTGGCACAGCTAGGAAACAGCTTTAGCCACTAATTTCCCACTGGGTACTGGCAAAAAAATCAGTCCCTCTCAGCTAGAACTTGGTAAATGAGGGAGTCACCTTGGGAATCACCTATTCAGGGGAGTAATCGCCCAGGTATCCTTGTTTTATTGCAGAGGCTATGCTTGGAGATAGACAGAGTCTATCTTTGTCATGTTTTTTTCTTGTTTAATGTGTTTTGAGACAGGGTCTTTGACATGTAGTAGCCCATACTACAGTGAAGCTCACAATTCTCTTTCAGCTCCTGCCTTATTTAACTAAGACCCACATTGATAAAAATGAAGTTAGTTGAGCCAAAGCCCAAATCTTTTCCCGGTGCCTGCTGGACAACCAAGCCTCTTAAGGAGTGCTTGGGAGGGGATTTCCCAGAAAGTTCCCCAAGGCAAATCTGGCAGACTTTCACTCTAAATAGCTCTTTATGTAATTTAATTAAGTTAAGAGCTGCGAATATCCCATGTTTTTTTCATAAATAATTTAATCTGTTTATATGTTAAATATCCCCCCCCCCCCCCCCCCCCCCCCCCCCCCCCGTCCCCCCCCCCCGTCTTAAAAAAAATTCGGCTAGATCTCCAGAAATACTACAAAGCACAAGACTTTTGTGTAGCAAAACCTTCTTTGGAGCCAAGTGACCTCTCCCTCTGTCTTTGTGTTATATTCTCAAGCTAATTCAGCTGTGGAAACCGGGACAGGATGGTGCTTAGAGGAATATCATCTGTGGCTAGTGTTCTTGTTACACAGTGGGGGTGAACTAGTATTTTGTGGCCTCTGGGTTCACTTGAGGATGTGTTTATATCCTCTCTACCATGCAGGGCATTTATAACCATCCTGTGTGTTTTGTCTGCCACTTGCATTTGAATTTGGTGGGCAGTTTGCCCTGGTAGATGGTGTTTCCTGCCCCCAAATCTAGTGTGCACACATGAACACACTCTTGTTTCTTTGAGCAGCTGCCAGGTTTGTAGTGTGTGTGTATGTCTAGGGGTAGAATAGAGTGGGTAATTATTATGGGGATGAAAACACAGGATCCCCCTCCCCGCCCGTTTGAATAGGCCTTTCAGCAAGTTGGCAAAGTGTCAGCACCAGCCCCAACACTGCCTCCACAAGCAGAGCCCTGCTGGTCATTTTGCATTTGCCAGACAGTTTCTCATTTTTGATTGAACAGACCCTTTCTTTCTGCCTTCCATACGTTTTGCTTAGAAATTGGGATGTAATCTAAATAATTGGAAAATTGACTTAATAAAATGTTTTGGTATGCACACTTCTTAAGGTACTAGTGATGCATGGACTAAACAGTATTGTGTCCCTTCTCTCATTGTATGCACACACTGTTTTTGGTTTGGAGACTTTGAAATTTTTGTCAGCAATGGAATTCAGTCAACCTAGGATTTACTATTATGCCATAGTAAGTATTGCCCTAGCAATAGATGACCACACAATCTGCTTTCTTCCAAAACAATAGCGCCTTCCTCCCTCCCTTTCCCCCTTCTCCCTGTGCTTGAGGTCTAAACACAAGTAGGGCCAAAAAGCATTGAGAGCCCAACTTAATACTAATGTTAACAGGTTTTCCATGTTTTGTCTATAAAAGTGTTATGATACTTGTTTTTTTTAATACCATCAAAGATTTTTACAGAATTAGGTGCTCATGTGTATGGAGTCCAGAGGACAAATGTGGGTGTCTTTGCTTTACTTTTTGAGAGAGTCCATCCTTGAACTTGGAGCTCATTGATTGAGTTAAACTGGCTGGACAACAAGCCCCAGGGATTCTTGTGCCTCTGCTTTTTGAAGTATTAGGATTACAGGTTGGAGTCATAGCTCTCAATCCAACCTGTTTTTTTTTTTTTTTTTTTTTTTTTTAATATGAATATGTTGTTGGCTCAGACTCTGGTCATTATGCGTGTGCTGCGAACACCAACTGAGCACATCTCCCTAGCCTCCCTACATTGTTTGGACTGATCTTGCAGCATTCCTGGCTTGGCTGCAAACCCAAGTGGAAGCAAACATTCACCTGGCTGTTGACAATGATACTTAATGGCAAATAAGGGGAAATTGGGAACTTGTGTGTTGCATGTATTTTCAGAAATGGAAGGGGATGGGTCAAGTAGGTTTTCTCCTCCCTAAAGTTCATGTGTCTTTATCAAGAAGTACAGATGTGCCCACTTCAAACTGTAGGGCTACTCCTTGGAGTAGCAGACTGTCTTTGAGTAGTGGTGTAGCACATGGTACCAAAAGAGTTACACCCACTCATACCTACTTGGTTGTTGTTGGATGCTGGTAATGATAGCTGGCCACACAGTTACTCCTAGATAAGATGGCAGTTGTTGTTGGAACCAATCTCTAATTTTTTTTTTTCTTTGATAGAGTTCTAGTGGGCTAACCAGCACCTTCTTCACTATGTCCTTCCTTTTTTGTGGCTTCTGGATTTGTGTATCCATCAGTCTCCTAAATCTATGCATCTGCCCAGGCAGTGTCTAGCAATTTCATTCTGTTATACTTGCCATCTTCAAGTGCTTAACTGTCTGCCTCTTAAATAACGGGTGAAGAGTTGTGTATCTACAGCAACAGTATGATATTCTCCTGATTCTTAAAAACATTTATGGGACTCTTGTCTTCTTCTGCATGTTTGTCTTTCAATAAGCCATAAAGATGAGGTTTCAATCAAGTGCTAAGTAAGACAGGGTTTGGGGTTGAGAAAGCCATGGTACTGCTTTTTATTGTGTTTGAATCTGAGGTGATTTTTTGAGGTGCAAACCAGGCAGTTGCTATTAAAAGTTAGCATGTTTCTCACTTCTCCCTTTAAAAAAAAGTTACCTGCCCTCATCTTTCTTCCTCGTTGTTTATTTTTCTATACAACCAGGAGGAGCTTACTAAAACTCTAAAAACACCTAAGTCCTGGCTTTGAGCATTTATCCCAAATACCTGATAAAAATAATAGCTTAGATTTCTGCTCTTGTTGGCTATTTCCAGTGTTTTAATTCATACATGTACACATTCATGCACACACATAATATACCAGTGAAGATGTTATTTTTGATGAAACATGGTCCTTAAAACAACCTTTGTTCCTCCTGGTTTTTCAAGTGACATGTTGTCTCTTTATGTATGTACTCATAGATAAATTATGTTCACTCATTTCTCCTACTGGTTTACATTCACTACATTTTGTTCCTTTATATGGGCTTGTGAGATCTAGAACAAGGCTATCTTATTGAAGAATTAACAGTGCTATTTCTGTGGTTAGTTTTAGGGCTTTCCTGGGCTGTGCCGTGAAGGCCAGGCTGGCCAAGAAGCACTGGCTAAGAATCAAAATGCTTCCCATTTTGTGTCCTTTAATAATACTTAGGAGTTGACCATTGGCCTTACTCTTGCTAGGCAAGCACCTTCCACTCCTATCTTCAATTCAGTGTTTTGGTTTTCCTGGACTATTCCTGTTGCTTCTCCTTGATTTCAGGAGCTCCACCCCAATGTGACTTTTATTCGGCCTTTCTCAGGCCAAAAAGTATTTTTGCTGTAAAGTATTTTTTTGCACTAATAATGAAGTGGAGTGTGCTGCTTCTTTGGGAAAATGCTAGGCAGCTGCTGGAGGCATTGGAGTGGAAATCCCTTCACCTGTGAGGTAAAAGCTACCAGGATGGATGTAGTTCCAGCTCCCATGCATGTGTGCTTGGTAGCATCCTCTAGAAGGGTACACCTGTCTTCATTCCCATCAGTCCTGGGTTCTTAGATTTCTCCCCGCCTCCTTTTCTCATAGGGTAATATTCTGTATTCCCTTACCTTTCTTTGAGTCATCCAGTCACTTGTGACTGTACTTCAACTATTGGGCTCCACATGGTCCTAGAACTCTTGTTGTTTGGGGCCGCTAGAATCCTGGTAGGTAGGTGCTGCCTGAGGAATCAACACAGGGCTTTCTCAGTTCTGCTTTTCTCCTCAAAAATGCTCACAGTCTTCACAGATGGGGAGCAGAGCTAAGTCTCTCTCTCCTGGGGGTAATTTAGACAGTACCTTGGTTTTCATAGTGTCTGTGGGTTAGTCCTGAAGAACAAAATGTCTTCTGTTTCAACAGTGGTGGGGTCAGAGATTGTGACTTGGTTTTCTATAACCTACTCTGCCATCTGATTTGTCTTTGTTAACTTGTTTTTCATTATGACTGCATTAGCCTTTTTGGTTTTTTGAGAAAAGGTTTCTCTGTGTAGCCTTGGTGATCTTTGACTGGCTGGCCTTGAACTCACAAAGACCTGCCTGCCCCTGCTTCCTCAAGTGTTGAGATTACAGGTGTGCACCACCACCCCTGTCTTTTTACAATGCAGCTTCTTGCTGTTGTCCGTCGTCCCTCCCCTCCCCCCGCCCCCAAGTAGGAAGCACTTCTTTTTTGTTTATATGCAGGCATCATTTCTATATAACACTCTAGGACTTTCTGGGACTCAGATCTCCTTAGTACTCATTAAGAACCACCACCACCAACAAAACACACACACACACACACACACACACACACACACACACACACACACACGCAAAACGGGGTGGTGTTGGCACAAGCCTTTAATTCCAGCTCTCAGGAGGCAGAGACGGTGGGGGTTCTCTTGAGTTCCAGGACGGCCAGGCACAGAAACCCTGTCTCAGACAATCCCCCCCACCCCCACCCCCATGTGCAAAATAAAAATCACCAACAAAAAGCTGAAAACATCTGTTTGCAGAATTTGAGCCCTGTTTATTTCTTTTTAACAGGAAGAAAGTGATAGGGAAATATTAGTTGGAAAAGTGTTATGTTGTTGGTCAGAGAACAGTTTTCTGAGTTCTGGGAATTACTTTTACCCACTGTGCCATCTCTCTGTCCCCTGCTGCCCTGTAGACTTGACTCTGTAATGGATCTACATTCTCCAACCTATGAATGAATTCAGGATGATTGAAGTGGGTCACTAGTTCATTTGAGATAGAATGAACTAGTGACAGATAAAGGTGAAGGGAAGGAAACTGTGTTTCTACTTCTGAAATAGTTGATGGCCTGAGGCATGAAAGCCGCTGATCCCCTGTGATCAAACCCTTTCCATTGTTGTTGTTTTGTGAGACCCAGTCTCTGTGAAGTGAAGACTGGCATTGTACTGATGATCTTTCTGCGTCATCACTGATCCTTCACTTTCTACTACACACTTTTACGGAACACACATAAAACAACAGCCACATTTATTGCACCATAAAGCAGGCTGTGGATTATGAGCGTATGGGGGAGATAAAGGGCCTTAATCAGTAAGAGTTGTCTCAAAAAGATTTTCTTTTTGTTCCTCCTGTATCATGGTTTTATTGCTATATGTAGGCCTATATTCTCCAGTTTCTGCTTAATTTAGATTTAATTTTCTTTTGCTGTTGCAGGCCCAGGCTGCAAGCACAAAGGAAGTTTGCTCAATCTCAGCCGAATAGTCCCAGCACAACTCCAGTGAAGATAGTGGAGCCTTTGCTACCCCCGCCAGCTACTCAAATTTCTGACCTCTCTAAAAGGAAGCCTAAGACAGAAGACTTTCTTACCTTTCTCTGCCTTCGAGGTAAGCTTGCGGTGCAGATGACACCCCCGTGTTGGCCTCATGTCTTTGTTCCCCGCTTGCTTCGAGGGCAGCGTTTTGTTTTGGAAGATGGAGTCTCACTATGGAGCGTTTGCTGGACTCGGGGTATATGAGGCCTGCCAGACTCCACCTTCTGAGAGTACTGGGATTAAAGATTTGTGGCCCTGCTCCTGGTTCTGCAGTGTTTTATTTAGGGATTTAGTTTTTTCTTTTTATGTGCATACAGGTGCGTATGCAACATACACATTATTTTATTCTTGTATTTGCATGTTTTATTTGCACACATGCCTGTGCCCCACATGTAAGAAGGTTTTGGATTCTGGGGAATAGAGTTACAGATGGTTGTAAGCCACTGTGTGGGTAGCAGGACCTGAATCCCACTTTTTGTTATTTTTTGTTGTTTGTTTGTTTTTCTTTTTTTCCTGTATGCAATAAATCAAAGACCTAGAAGGGATATTTTTTGGCCAAAGACTTGAGTCATTCCTACAGGCTTCAGTTATTTCTCTTGATAGTTTGGAATATTGAAGAGAATGAGTGATGGGACCGTGGGAAAGACAGCAAGGTTCCCTAAACCTTGTTTATTATCTGTGGATGACACTGGTGCCAAAGACCATGTGCTCTTTTGAAAACTCCCTTAGGAATAAACAAAAACCGTGTGGCTGGAGTGTAGGGAGTTGTAGTTAATGTATATACCATGTAGGTGTTTGTGTTGGAAAGCTTTAGAGATTAAAAACTAAAATGTTCCAGGCTCAAGTCACCAAGAGACTGTCAGCCAAACTAGCAGGACTTGTTCCTCTCCTCTCCTTAGTTCCATGTTCTAGAACTCCTTAAGGAAATGCGGTGGACCTGGAATGTTTGCCTGCCCCTCCCCTACCCCCCTGCTTTTTTTTTTTTTTGGCCAGAGGCCTAATTAGTATCTTCCAAGGTTGCACATGGGCAAGACAGCCTAGCCTGTATGTGTGCTGTGAGCTTCCACTCAATACCACTGCTATATTTCCAGCCACCAGTCTTGTTATTCTTAATGAGTTCTGTCTTCCTCTCTTTGTTCTGACTGTAATTATTAACAGATTTAAAAGAGCTTAATGCAGCAGAGCAGTGGCAGGTTAAATGATTTCTCTTATTTACATTTTTCTTTTTATGGGGTACTGCAAGCATGGGGGATTCCCAAAAGGTAGTCATGAACCATAACAGCACACAGTTCATTCTTATGACCATGGCTGTTACAGTGCAGTCTTCCAGCTCTGCCCAGTGAAAGCTGGCACTGAAGGTATGGGAGGGAGATTCCCAGTACATATTCTAATATAGGTATTGTAAAGCCAAGTTGTCTTGTCTGGGGGCTGACTGCCTTGTTTTTCCTCTTATGGAATCTCCCATGATCTGCTGGTTAATTCCAACAACCTTTACTGAACTTTCTTTTTATACGAGATAGTTAAACAGATCAGGCATTAGAAAGCTGATGGGTAACACAGGATATGTTATAGGATAAATGAGCATGTCAGGTAGGTCTGGGCCATATGTAAACAGGTGGAAAACTGTCTTAGGTTATATGTAGTGACTGCAGAAAGGGAAGACATATCTAAGCTTGCTCTTGCCCAAGATATTGGAAACTTTTCGTGTAAGGTTCTGGGGCTGGGAAGGAATTCTGCCGAAACCTCTGCCAAGGCCCACGTGTTGGGAGGATTAGGGTTGGTTATTTGGAAGGCCCAAAGATTAAAGCAAGAAAGTTAGGATTTGGACAGGTTTTGGGTTAAGTAGGAAGATGGTCCTGGCAGTAAGTGCTTCAGAACATGAATGAGACTGCAGGGAGTGAAGTTAGTTTGGGCCTTTGGGATGAATCTATCCCTGGATTGTTTGCTCCTATATAAAGTACCGGGTATTCTGGTGTCTGTAGTCACAGTTTCTAGGTGTGTGAAATGGGTTCCAATAACTGGTGCACCTTGAATTTATAGAGGTAGCAGAGAGGATAGTGGATTAGATTTGCGATCTGGGTAGTCTTTTCTCAGATAAAATGGGAGGAAGCTCACAAGTAGAGCTTTATCTGTAGACAATGCCTGTCCCTACTTGGAAGGAGTACACACTTTGTTGTATTACTGGCCTTGAGTATTGAGGAGGAGAATTGTAAGAAAAGTAGGGGTGGGGAGTGGGTGATTTTTAGAGGTTGCATAATGAGAGGGAATTACCTGCAAGAAAGTAATTAATCTCCCAGTTGCAAAGAGCATTATGGTTGCTAATTGCAAAATTTCTTGAGCAAAATAGGAATGTCTTTGGGGTGGAAGACAAGTGGTCTTAGTGATACCCATGAGTTTGGGGTCACCACTTTTATGAGGTAATATCTGAGCATAGAAACTGTCAAAGTAGAATTCAGCCTGCTCTGCTGCTTTCTGTGTCCTCCCTGCCTGCCCTCTGCTTTCTCCAAGTCACTTGAGTCTGATGTTCTGTATTCTCCTAGTGTCTCAGTTCTGCTAATATAGTAATTTGTTTGCTAGTAATGAAGAAATCAGAAACCTTGGAGTTCTTGATCCGAGAAGGATGGATCTTCTTTTAATTGACTTGTGACCTTGACACTGAAGTTTGGCCTGGCTTCAGGCCAGCTGGCTTATGACCATGTCTGCTCTGCAGGAAGATGAAACAAACTCGCGCTCCCTGCCAGGTGGCTGGCCTGGCTTCAGGGGTACATTCCAGAATACTCTCTATCTTTTGCCTCAGTGTCTAGAGAAGGTCTTACTGTTTCTTGGGCCTTTTGAAATCCACTGGGAGAAGGCATATGGGGATGGAAGATGGTGTGGTGGAAATCTCTGTGCTAGCATTGCTGTTGTTTTGGCCAGGCACCTTGCTGTATATAAATTTTATCCCATGGTTTGCTTGGAAACCCCTGCTGCAGGCTTGTGCGCTGTAGGAAACTGTTTAGTGTCTCTGGGAATTTGAAAAGCCTTTGCATAAATCATAAATTCATATTCAGACTTGATGGTATATAGTAATTGGAAGTTGGCAAGTCCAACTTAAGTAATTTCCACTTCTCAGCTAATGTTAATCGTCTTGTGGCTAGGAGCTACTCAGGCTGAACACCATCATAACTATTGTGTGGTGTGGTTTGTCTGTTAGCATTAAGACACCACAGACTTGTGGATTTGACTGTAAGCATGTGTGAGAATTTTTTTTAAGATTTATTTATTATGTATACCGTGTTCTGCATGCATATACACCTGCAAGCCAGAAGAGGGCACCAGATCTCACTGTAGATGGTTCCGAGTGACCATGTGGTTGCTGGGAATTGAACTTGGGACCTCTGGAAGAGCAGCCAGTGCTCTTAATCTCCGAGCCATCTCTCCAGCCCTTGTGTGGGTATTTTCACGGACGTGTGCATGCCTTTTCGGATGCTCTCACACACATATGTGGTATTGGTGATCATACTTTCTTGAGCAAAATGTCTCTTTGTATACAAGGCTTTTAATATCTCTTTTGTGAGGTGTGTTCCATAATGATTGCTGCGTCTGTGTCTGTATTTGAAGCTACCTGTACAGAGGCCACTGGGAAAACTTTGGAAGGTGCTATGTCTGTCAGCCTGAGAAAAATGAGAAAAAATGGAAATAGAACCCAGGCCTCCACACAAGGAATTTGCTATATTAGGGATTAGACAGACAGCACCTGGTTGAAGATGCATTTAGGGCAGTGTCAAAGAGGGACCTTAAGTCTTTATTTTCAAACTTCTCTAGAACCTGGCCCTTTTACCTTTATCTATTTGGGAAAAGAAAATGTATATAATAAGAATGGCATTTTTTTAAAATTACATTTATTTAATTGGGAAAATAATTCAAGGTCAGAAAACAGCTTGATTCTTGCTTTCTACCATCATGGGTCCTTGGGACTAAACTCAGGCAGTAAGTATGTTTATTCACTGACTGAGCCATCTCCCCAGCCTGAATTGCAAATTTTATAATTTATGAGTTGTTTTTGAAGACTAATATTTACATGACACTAGCAGTAGCCTAATACAAGAGTGCTGAAACATACATTTCTATGCAGCTTTGTGGTCACGAGATTAGTTTTAGCTAAATACACTGTTCACACCACAAAACTGGCTTCCAGAATCAGGGCTTTTTCTTTAAAATCTGGATGCCATGGAAACTATTTTCATGATTGGCACAGTTGTGATTGTCAGGCAGTTCTTTTCTCATTAAAGGTGAGTTTTCTTTTGGATAAAGCTGTTACCTCTAGCCTCCTCCCACTACACACACACACACACACACACACACACACACACACACACACACACACACACACAC
>NW_026596162.1:10136928-10145140 GCF_907164565.1 Psammomys obesus
CACACACACACACACACACACACACACACACACACACACACACACACGATGGTGTCTTATGACTTGATGAACCTCTTTCAATTTAAATTACAATGTGTTGTAATCCCAGCATTCAGAAAGAAAAACAATGGCACATATGGTATGTTTGCAGATGGGTGACTGTTGAGAAGTCTCCCTTGGGGATTGTAAAGCTGACCTGGAAGGACCAGCATTGGAACCCTGTGATTGTTGCCCTTTGTTCTTTGAAGGGACCTTCATCGCTGTGGGTTTCCGTGTATGTGTAAAAGTAGAAATGTGTGGAGCAGTGGCATGTGTATCATTGGATTCATGGAGTAATTTCTGTAGTTACTGCTGTTATAGTTTCTGCTTTCATGCAACCACGAGAAATACCATGGGCACTCCATATTAATTGGATCCAGTTCTAGCCCTTTACTTTCATCCTAAATAACTGTGTGCAAAGGAAGACTTTTAGGGCAGAGAGCTGTGTTTGCTTGCTAAGATTAAGTTGGTTGAGGGAAGGGAAGATAATGGCTAGGGAGGGCTTCTCTGTGTACATAATTTATAGAGAAGCATCCTACTTTATAGAAACCAAATTAGTAAAAGCAAGCTCTAGATTATGTTGTGGTTGTAACAATTTGATTTTGTCCAAATGAAAACATTTGGTTTGCACTTTAGTAAATATTGTGGAGACATTGCCAGCTAATTTTGAAAAGTAATGAAATACAGCTTTGACAAAGCGCAGATGTGTCCTGTACTCCTCCCTCCTCTATCTGATAACCCCCCCCCATCAAATTTGCTAGTGCACTTGAATAATCTGGAGAGAAAAATGTGCCTGCTGAAATTTAACATAATTCTATTCATAATCATTGAATACACTTTCTTGTCCCACTAAAAAGTGGACCCTCCCTACACACACCTTTAATCCTCCAAAACATTCACCTTCATTGATTATTTCAAATGAGTTTTCGTAAAGGAGAGTAGAGACCATTATGACTGGTAAATCAATTAGCACCTCTCGATCTAGCTAGTGTACCATTCACTCTTGAGGCTTTGTTTGTGTCACAGGAAGAAGAGGCCACCCCAAGGACGGCTCTTTTCAGGCCTGTCTTGTTTCCAGTGTCATTGCTGTAGTTTTTGCAATTGGTTTGAATCCTGCCTTGGGGAAAAATGAATTTCTTGGCTGGGAATCACCATTTTGCCAGATTTGCCCTTTTCATTATTAGTATCCACTCTCATTTCTCTTGAATTTGAGGCTTCAATGAGCATAGCGTTTTCACCTGTCTGACATTTGGAAGAAAATTTCAAGGTATGACACTAACTTTTTGAAAGTGTGTCAGGATCTATTACAAAATGTTTATAGTGAAAAAAATTAAACATACTCTGTTGTTGTAAATAAATATATTAAGTGTTGGGTTGTAAAATGTTTGTTATTAGCCCTCAGATTATCACGGCAGGATTATCTAACCCGCTATTACAAAACATACGATTATAAACCTGTAAGGTTTAGAATCGCCTTATTTATCTTGGGCTGATACTTTCCTTACACTATCTCAATAGCCACCAGCTACCTCCCATCCCCATCCAATGCCATCCGTCTCAATCCTCCTCATCTGGTCTACCTTCCAGACATAATCCCATCGTACTTGCTTGTATTCTTCTTCTGGACCTTCCTCCAGGTCCACATGATTTCTTCTCCAGGCTAACCCACCATGCCATCCTCCTCCTCGCTCTCCTCCCGTCCTTCTGTTTCCTGTGATTCTCCTCAAAAGCTCAGGAATCGTAGCCACACCTACTCCATTCTGCTCTGTGTAATCAGCCCATCATGTATGTCTTAGGCAGGTTTACACATGGATGGCAGCAACCAGATCTTAGGGCCAATAATTAGCATTGGACCAGCCTCCAGCAGTACCCTTTACTCTTGAGGCCGTCCCATATTCCGCCATCTGTGTATTATCTGTCAGGGTATACCTGCCTACTACCTCTTTTTGCACTGAAGAATGTGAAATAATTTCCCTCGGCGGCAGTGGTACATACTCATGCCTGAATTGAGGATTTGGAAGCTGCTTTCCTAGATTCCTCCTGTAAACTTTTTACCTCTAAGCTAGATAACTAGATTTTTACTATGTGAGAAGGAAATGAGTACTTTTCTTTGACATAGAACTTCACAGATGCCTTTTCATTCTTCTTTAGGTTGTTACTTAGCTTTTTTTCTTAGTCTTATCTAGAGAATAGAGTGAAGTTTTGTCAGTACATTGATTTTTCCATTTCGGGTTTAGATACGAGGTTGCTAACCTGAAATGAATAGGCTGGCAGGATTCCTGGACAGATAGATACTCTACAGCTACAGAGGTAGACTCTGCATCACAAGGCTGTAGTTTTTCTTGTCAATTGACAGCAAGGTCATTGACATGTCCAAGTACAAGGGCCTGCCCATATTTAACAGGTGTATGTCTGTCTGCTTTCTATATGATATGCTAGTCATTCTTGAGTGTTTCTAATATTGCAGAAGTGCTAGGTTGGTTTGGAGTCGTAGTATTCTATATCTTGCTCAAGGGGACCATTGTTGTACTTGACAGAGGGTTAAATGGGCTCAAGACTGATGTTTGGATGAAGAACATCTTGTGTTGTCCTTTCTGGTGGTAATGAACTGAAATCCTCCAGTGGAAATCCGGTTACTAAGCCCCAAACCTTACAAAAAGACCCTTGTAGAGTTGCATATAAATAGCTTCAGTGAAAATGTGGGTATTTTTTTATTTTTTTTTTAATGTCACTTTCTTTACTCTTGCTTGACAAATGATTTTTCCAAAACTAGTTTCAGGTTTCAGAACCTTCTTTTTGTCAAGAAACTTTATGCTAAATGAAATTGATTAAAGGTGCAAAAATAAAACAGGAAAAATTTTGTTAGACCATGCAACTCTACACTGGGGTCTCGTTTGCAGCCTGTAGCCCTCTGGTGTTTGGGTGTAAAATTAAATCATTTCATACTTACTACTCCAAAAGTTAATCCCTATAATTTAATTGGAGTGCTGTTGTCTGTCATTCATTTATACCCTTCTTCCTCCCAAGACAAACAAACAAACAAAATGTTTCGTGTAGCCCATGCTGGCCTTTAACTCCTAGTCCTCCAGCTCATCAGTTTTGACCGTTGGTGGTGGTTAGGAATGATTGCAAGCAAAGAAAAAGAGGAAGGGAATACATCAATTCTTTTTATGTTTTCCAGGTTAGACAGGGACTTTTGTTTAGCAGTTTATCTTTATGTATGTGTACCATTTGAGTGCTGGTGCCTGGGAGTGCAGAAGAGGCAACCAGATCTTTTAGAACTGGACTTACGGATGATTATGAGCCATCTGAATCAAACCCTGGTCGTCTGTAAACCCTGCTCTTGGCAGGAAGTTTGAGATTTCCTTTTGGGCCATGCATAGGATTTTAAAGTTCTTTTACACAACTTTCCTATGCATGGTGCTTAATGGGGAGAAAGTCTCAGGGTGTTATCTCTGCCTTTTTTTTTTTTTTTTTTTTTTGCCTCTGGTTCCAGACAGAATACCAGTTTCTTAATTGCATCTTCCTCTGGCTTAGCTGTGCTTGATAAAGGAGGGGTATACTGTACTTCTGTGTGGAAGTGACTTTTCTTTGGTTTTAACAGCTTTATTTTTACTGCAGAGCAAGCAAGATTTGAGAACAGAGAGGATAGATGCAAAAGAAAGGAATATGGCTTCTTTAAGTAGATTGCTTTGTTTTTAAACTCCACAGTTTTGCTATTTAGTGTTTTACAGGAATTTACTCATTTATATGTTTTTGTGTGTTTGTCTGGTTGGTTGGTTGGTTGGTTGGTTGGTTGGTTGGTTGGTTGGTTGGCTTTTTGAAGGGTTTCTCTGTGTAGTCCTGACCAGGCTGGCCTCAAACAAACTTCCTGCCTATCCCTCCCAAGTGCTGGGTTTAAAGACATGCACCATCACACCTGGCGTAGCCAGTGTTCTTAAACTGTTGAACTTTGTCTCTAGCCCAAGGAATTAAATTTAATAACATGTCCTACAAACTTCAGAGTAGTTTGTAAATATTTGAGGTGTTGGGGAGCTTCTGTACCTGGTCTTTATATATAATAAGAGAGTAACCTCATAAAGGACAAAATTTAGTTCTCCTTCTGTCATCAATAATTGTTTTTTTCCCCTCATTTCCAAAGTTGTCAGTTAAATGCACAATGCAAAGTAATCCTCCAACAATATGGCTAGATGTTTTCATTTTACTCACATTTTCTTGTGTAATTCATTCCTTGCTATTGTTTGTGTTTTTTTTTCTATGAGACTATTGCAGATAAGATTCTTAAAATTTTAATTTGCTGTGTTTTGATGAATGGTATTATACCCTTCTGGGGGATTTTGCTTGAAATTGCTAAAGGATGCAGATGGAGTTGCACTTCGAGGGGAATATTTGAAAATAAAAGTGGTATCAGCGATGAATAGCTTTGTTTTATGAGACCAGCATGCAGTTAGGGTCCTAGCTTTGGAAACGTTTCCTGTGGATGATTTTCTGGGAAGGGGGAGTGTCAAGATTGGTGTTGATGAAGTCCATGTCCTGACCCGCCAGGTTCTCCTGCGCTGCCCAGCAGTATGGTATATTTTGGAAGCTCTCAGGATGAGGAGGATGTCGAAGAGGAAGATGATGAGACAGAAGATGTCAAAACAGCTACCAACAATGCTTCATCGTCATGCCAGTCAACCCCAAGGAAAGGAAAAACCCATAAGCATGTACACAACGGCCATGGTAGGTCCACCATTGAAGTTGTATAAAGGGCAGTATAAGCAAGGCTTTGGGTGAGTGTTGAGATAAGGTTTGAAGGGTATCACCTTGGGTCTCAGCCAGATTTTTTTCAGGTTAATTCAAGTATCAGACTCTTTGTGGACAGAGTTTAGCCCAAACATATTCTATATGAAAATGAAGGCGTTTTATGTGGAAATTATTACAAACTCCATAGGAACTACAGATGACAGGCCAGAAGAGGGAACACTGAATAGTAATGGTTAACAAGATGGGCATACTTTCATCAGCTTTTATTTTGATTGTTTTCCAGGAATATATAGTATAGTATAGACAAATATTAGGACATTCACAATGCACATTTGCTGTAGTGAATTTTCACAAGGTAGTCTTGATGGAGGAGAATTCTATAAAAGGGAATGACTTGAGAGTTGAAGGCTAGGAGGTTGTAAACAAACTCACATATCCTTAGACATCCTTGAGAAAGACACTGCTTTGTGTATGGGAGAGAGAGGGAGAGAGAGGGAGAGAGATGATGAGAACTTACATACATACAAGGTAGGTGGTATATGTCTTGTCAAAAATTAGCAGTGTTCCGCGATGCAGTAAATTTAAGCTGTATGAGACTAGTTCTGTTACAATGTTTATAGAAATTGATTTTACAACAAACTTTTTTAAAAAAAGTGAATAACATGCTAATTTGGTATTTTTAATATATTTTCGTGTGCATTATGTGTATGTGTGTAATACAGACACACAAATACATACATACACATATACATGCGGCAGTTTAATTAGGGATATGCACCCTATACAAAGTGGGTGTAATGTAATCAAATGTTGATGGAAAAAAGCTATCAGGAAGTCTTTTTTCTCCTTCTCCTCCTCCTCCTTTTCCTTCTTCTTCTTTTCTTATTATATCACACATTAGTATAGGCCAGAGGAAAACTATGGAATCAGATCTCTTTACCTTTCTGTTGGTTCTAGTAATTGAAGGTAATCTGTGGGGCTTGTATCATTGGGTAGCAAGTGTTTTTACCTACGGATCCATCTTCTAGTTCCCATCATGGAAACTTTGAGAGAATTGCCTTTCATTTGGCATTCAGGTTCAAGTGTATGGTTGAATTGTGATGATGAAAAGGGTGTGTGATAGAGTTTTACTTACCTCATAGTTTGCTGTACTACTATCTTAGAGGGTATATTTGTTAGTGAAAAGGATAATTATGACTGAGATGTACTTTGGGGACCTGAGAAGAATGCCCTGGTTGGCGGGAGGAAGAATTTTCATACAGAGAATAGGGAGTTTGATTTTACGTGTGAAACTAAGATCAAGTCAGTGAAGTTAGAACAGTCTAAGAGGTGTTTTGGTTTTTTGTTTGTTTGTTTGTTTGTTTTAAGTAAAAGGAAAATAATGTAGCTGGAGGATTCTGCCTGAGAAAGATCTGGTAAGAACATGGGCTTCCACACATGCAGTGGCATGGCTCATGATGGGGCCATGATAATAAAGGGCAAGAATTGGACGAGGGTTAATTAGTGAAGGTCCAAAGAGGTTATTACCTGTTGATTCATCCTCATTGGTTATTGACATGAGAAATACAGAGCCACAGTTATCTCATCGTGGATGAAATTTTGAGTCACAGTGAGAACAGACGTGCAAGGCTTTGCTTCTTGAGAAATAATGTAATGTTAGTTTCCTCTTTTTGTTTGATGGAGAATTGAGAATGAGTAGTTATGAACAAAATGAAATGATTCTTACTATATTCATCTCAGTTATGTCCATATGAGGACAATATACTTTGTTTAGTATACTATTTGATTCATTCCTTAAACTACATTGCATTTTTACTCTCTTACTGTGATGTGTCTATCTGTGTTCATGATTGATTAAAATAATCCTTTGTACCTGTTTCTGGGCCTGAGATTTGTTGTGCTGTGAGATGTTCAAGACTATTAGTGGATTTTAAAGGTGGTCCTTTTCAGATTCGGGAAAAGGTTCTTTTCTGAGAATACCTGCAGAGCTCCAAATTTGTTCCTGGATGGCACTGCACCCCCTTTTGCCCTTCATGGTATCCCAGCCACGGCACCAGCTTTTAGACTTGCCACTCCACGGGATGGGGTGAGATTGCTCTGCAGTATTACAGCCTACATGTAAGTGAGACATGATGCTGTGGTCTGCTGCTGCCTCAGTTCCTTAACTTCAGACTGTTTTGGTAAACTGAGGGTTAGGGAGAGTGTGTGTATGTGGCTGTGAATGCCTTCGGTTAGAATCTGCTTTCATGTTGCCCAAACAGACAAGATACAGAATAGTTTGTGGGTCAAAAGGTGATGTGAAGTTAGATGATCTCCTTTTTTTTTTCTATTTCAACTTCACCATGAATGTCCACATGCCTTAGGTGGGTTTTTTCCCCCCTACCAGGAAGGTGCTGGGTGAGATTATCATTACTGTTTACCAGATGATTCCTCAGATTTGTTGACTCTTTTCTAAGAGACAAATTGGGGAAAGCAAGCTGCTTTTTCACACTTTTCTATTGCTTTTCAGGTTGGTATTCATCTCTCTCTTTGTATATAACAGTGTTGATACATGTCAGGAAGCCCAGAGAGAGACATTTTGTCCTCTCTGGATGGATCAACCCACCAGGATGCAGGGAGATAAGTGGACCAAAAACAGTCAAGAAGAAGTTTGAAAAATTCTAGAGGCCAAACAGGCAGTCCTTTTTCCTGATTTACTTTGTTTCTGTTGAAATGGAGT
The DNA here is from genome assembly GCF_907164565.1 of Psammomys obesus. Classification (NCBI taxonomy): domain Eukaryota; kingdom Metazoa; phylum Chordata; class Mammalia; order Rodentia; family Muridae; genus Psammomys; species Psammomys obesus. The sequence goes on from NW_026596162.1 coordinate 10,144,433, forward strand.
AGGAGTATATCTCTCATGGCGTGGTGTCAGGACACTTGGTCTCTTGAGAACTGGCAGGAGAGAATAACCTATTCTTGACAGGCATTTTGCATATCTCCTTGGGTCTGAGTGTGCCCGCATTCTTAGATTAAAAACCAGGACCCTAAAATCATGTGCGAGCCAAGCGTCCCTGATAGAAGCTTAGTTCTGAAAACATCATGTAGGTCCCCATAATCTTTACAAGTGACAGAACATCCTAATTGAAAAGGATTTATTGATTAAAAAAATATACCATTCTGGGATGACTTGTACAGCGTTACCTGATTGGTTAACCTTTGGTTGCAACTCAGATTAAGGGTGCAATAACAAATAGTTGTGCCAGGGATTTCCACTTTGATATTTGTAAAATCATCTTTCATATGCAGAACCTCAAATGATGGCAGCAGCGGGGCCCCCATAGAAGTACTGTTTGGAAATAGAACAGCACAATCAAACTAAGTATGCATTTATCATGCAAGTTAGTATTTGGAATGTTTTAGAGCTTGAAAAGTGTTTCTAATTGTTTTGCTCTTTTCTTTGTTTTAACACTAGTTAACTGGAGTAGATTAGGAATTAATGCGTTTGGAATGAACTTGGCATTTTCTTAGTATTGTTGTCTTGGCAAGCCTTTTGTCACCTTCTGCAGAATAGCTTGGTGGAAGTTCATCAAATGTTTTTTTTTTTTTTTTT
>NW_026596162.1:10145150-10193257 GCF_907164565.1 Psammomys obesus
ACACACACACACACACACACACACACACACACACACACACACACACACAGCATTACTGTGGGGATCTGTTTTATGATGACTAGTAAGATTGTGCACCTGGGGTACAGGAGAAGCCCTGTGCTCTGGTTCTTTTCCTCCAGCCACACAGGACTGCCAGCTATTGATCTTTGAAGCCACAATTTTTCTGTTCCAAACCACCTGATTCAAAGACCTGGTTACAGTTGTGGGAAGAAGGTTCAGGATATGGGGCTTCTCCTGGGATAAAGAAAACCTTTTCAACTTTGCATTTGTATGCATGCTGAAGTCTGTGGAACCATGCTCTGTGAATGAGTTAAATGATGTAAGACTTAGAGCTTCAGTAAATGGACGTCTGAGACTAAATAAGGTACCTGTCACTTAGTAGGTGGCGCTTATTCTGTTCTCTTCTAATCATGCCTTAATTTGTCTTAGGATGCTAATTAAAATACCTCCTCACAATTAGGACTACATTAAATTTGTATGTGTTAATTGGTTTTTCTGTGTAGCCCTACCTGTCCTGGACTCGCTTTGTAGACCGGACTGGCCTCAACCTCACAGAGATCCGCCTGTTTCTGCCTCTGCTGGGATTGCAGGCGTGTGCCATCACATCCAGCTTCAGTCTACTTTAACAAGAACACTCATTATGCACTTGATGTTTACTGAGCAGCTCAGGACTGAAGAATTTCAGCTGTGTTTTTCTGAACTGTTTTAAGGAGAACCTTAAGTTACCCAGTAAACCTTGTTGTTAACAAAGGCAGAGTTTTTGAAAGCTACTTGTCAATCTGGATGAATATTGAGTGAGGGTGCAAGAGTATTAGAATCATGGCTTCAAGGTATTTATTTGAACACCCTTGAAGACAGTCCATTAAATGGCATGTTTTCCTGTCTTTGATACTGCATATTTATTTGATGACAGAATTGGGAAGTTATGTTGCCTAGTCAGATCCAGCAGCTCTTACTGGACGTCTTGTGTTTACCAGGCGAGCTGCCTGGGCCAGTTTCTGCCTCCTGCTTCTGTTCCAGCTTTTCCAGTTTATGCAGGCAAGTTTCTGGGTGAAACCAAAGTGTTTTAATGTCCGGTGGGGCCAGAAATTGGTCTCTTGTCATTGTTCTGGTCCTCAGTAGTTTGGTATGGTCCATCTGCCTTTGATGCTGACACTACTACTCTTAGGCTTGGTGACTGCCCTAGTCCAGCTCAGCCCCCAAAGAAGAATCAGTGATTGAGGTAGGGGTATGTGTGTGTGTTTATTTATTCTTCTGCATTTTGAAACCCATTTTTTTTCTAGGTTTGTATTTTTATTTTGAAAATGGTAATTTTCCTTTATCTTGTACTATAATGGGCCACATATCAGGGTCTTTCTCCTAGTATGATGTGATTATTTATTCAAGTTCAATGGGGAGCCAGAATTCTTAACATTTACTTGAGATCTGGATATCCTTTCAGAACACATTTATCTTTTTTTTTTTTAAAGATTTATTTATTATGCATATAATGTTCTTTTTCCATGTATACCTGCACACCAGAAGAGGACACCAAATCTCATTATACATGGTTGTGATCCACCGCGTGGTTGCTGGGAATTGAACTCAAGATGTCTGGAAGAGCAGCCAGTGCTCTAAACCTCTGAGCCATCTCTCCAGGGCCCTCAGAACACATTATCTTTTGAGTGCAGAGTTTTATAAAATTCCACACTGCAGAATCACTCCCTGTTCATCTATTCTCTACAGTTAATGCTCCATCCCTTCTGTGAATAGTGCAGGAGTCTTCTGTTTTCCTGAGTGAAGTGTGGGAATCCGTTTGCTGAGTCCCTTCTCCCCAGGGTCCCTCTGGAAAGTTGGTGAAGGCAAATACCTTGAAATAGCTGTCAAGGCTAGGGCCTCATCTTGTTATCAGTGTTTTGTTTGGCCAAGAGGACCAGGAAACTTTTTCAATGTCAAACCATTCATTTTGGTTTATGGTCTTTCTATTGTCCTGACACATTATTTATAAAGTTATTAATAGCCATTAAAACTTTGTATCATGAATTACCAGTAACATTGGAAACATGTTTAAATGGCAAATATATCCATCTCTATGGTTATTTTGCACCATTACACATAATATATTCTGATGTTTGGACAGTAGAAACCAAATTGTGATTTTAGGGAATTTAAGTTTTCCATAAAAGATGGAAATTCAGTTGGCTTGAAAAATTACATACATTAATTCTTGTGCATAGGCCTGTAATCCAAGCACTTGAGAGACTAAGAGGTTATTATTGCAAATTTTAGGCCATTCAGAGCTGAATAGCATGACCTTGTCTGTTTTGGGAAGAAGATAATTAATCTAAACCAAACCAGGCACACACTACTCTCTTCTTACAGTAGCTATCATTTGAGTGAGGTCGGATTCTAGCTGGCTTTTGCAGATACAGTAAACCAATAGAACTTGATCAGGATGCTTGGGCTAAGCCTGCTTTAAATTAAGCCTGGATGCTCTTTCAGTCCATGGTAAGCCTGGTTAGAGTACCTGCATGCTGCAGTACAATCTTCCTGAAGTATTGATACTCCTTGGCCAACATCTCATTGTTTTCAGACAGTAGAAACTCAAAAGTTGAACCAGCTCCAGGGAATTCTGCATTTGTATAGTAACAAGGCTTTAATGTCAGCCAACCGATGGAGCCTGTGCCTCGGGACACCTTGTAATAACATGAAGCTTACATTTAAGTGCCTGCCTTGGTATCAGGAACATGCTGTCGATCTCTTTTTCCTTCCTATATGTATATTTCTTCTTAATTTTTTCTCCTACAGTGATTCCTTCTCTTCCTCAACCTCTTATTTTGGAGAGGTGTTGTTTGACAGGGACAATGTTCTTAATTTAACTTGTATCTGTTCAGGCTTGAAGGTCTTTGTGTTGATTCTTTCCTGCTTGCCTGGTGTTTTCCTGCAAGCAGACCCAATTTTCTAGAGTAGCTCTTCTGAGTTTCTAAATCATCCACCCACATCAGCTCTAAAGTGAGTCTCAAGAATATGGACAATCTTTTATCAAGCATCAGGTACTCCTTTTTAACTTCATACGTAATAACTACTTGCCTCCTGGCATTTGTCTTGTTCATTGGGATTAATTAGCAAGACAAGGGTGAGAGACTAGATTGTTGGCTTTGTCAGCATTCTTTAAAAGGAATTAATTTTTTTATGTCAAATGTACATCTTTGCCAGTGTTTCAAGTGCTCTCAAAAAGATAACCCTTATATTTACATAGCTCCTTTCTGTGATGAACACAAAACACATGTACTTGATGCAAAATACTTCAGCATGTTGTGGAAGGCAGATGAGGGTCCAGCTGGTTTGTCCTTGAGGGAGTTGGGGCACAGATGTATTGGTAACTGGGAACTGAACTCCCAATGTGAGCCCTTGCATGTGTGAGGTTTAGATACATACTCCTTTCAAAGGTTGCCTTAAACATGCCCAGATCTCAATGTTTGAAGAGACCTCATGGGCAGCACCATTCATGTTGGACTCCTGGGAGCTGTAAGTGTGAATTTCCCCATGGAAAAGTCGCTCTCCACCTCTCACATAATTGCAGAAAAGACAGAAAAGAAGCTAAAGAAACTTTTCTTGCCTGTGTTTTACTCCTTGTTGGATGGAAAACTTTCCTTTCAAGAATGAAGTGACCTTCAATCAAAATATCAGCCACAGGGTTTAAAGATTTTGTTTGTCATGGTGTGAAAACATTTGTCTATCTAGAGCATTTAACTTTCAGAGTAAGTGTATACAAATCAATATATCAACCTCTGTTCATTAATGTAAGGCTATTTGTATCTCAGAACAATACAGTTTTCTAATATGGTTTGCTGTGATGGATGCTTAAAGAAAGTAGCCCAATTATTTCTTTTAATTGGGGACAGTGTGCAGAGAACTTCTATACATTGATGCCTTTCTGTCTCATGCTCAGAAAAAGTGAAGGTTTTTTTTTAAAACCTTCCTTCTCTGTCTTTCTTGAAAATCTTACAAATTAAGACAAAAGATAATTACTTTGGAGAAATAAAACTAGCAGGTTCCCACGACACTTAAAATTAATGAGCTGTCGAGTACAAAATATACCTTGTCCTTGGCTTTATCGTCTTTTCTCCATTATTCTCTTCCCTTTTCTTCCTATTTAACACACACTGTGACTTTTGGGTTATGTTTGGCGTTGAGGTATATTGCTGGTATAAAGTAGCAGGATGGTTACAGCAAGAATTATTTGCAAAGCATCTTTTGTTTGAAAATCAAAGTTTGTTTCATTTCTCTTTCCTAGGCTATCTTATTAAAATACTCATTAGCAACCACACTGCTGCATTGATCGCACTGGCCTCCTTCAACACCCTCTGCACAGCTTCACCTCTGGTGCCAGATTTTTGCTTTTCAGCCTTTTTTTCTGGCAAAGTGGATTGGTAGTTGAAAGTCCTCCAAGTCTAATCCATTGAAACCATTGGACTGTGCCTTTCCCTTTCATGTACAGGCAGTGGCTGGGCTTCCTTTTCTAGGTCTGGAGGACACAGCTGACTGCTGACTGACTGTTCTATCGCAACTTAGAACTGGTTGTTGACCATGATTCATTTGCAAAACATTGTAGTAGTCACTGCTAGCATAGGCTTTGTGCCAGGAACAGCTAACCTATTTCTCCAAACTTTTTTTTTCTCCCTGAATTGTCATTGCGGTAGGAGAGAAGCATTCCTTTTCCTCCATGTTACACAAGAGCATGAAGGCTTGGACAAGTGACAAGCTAGACAGTAACTGTGCTAGAGGCAAATTGGGTAGCATCTGGAGACAGATGGTGGCAGTGCTGAGCTTTATTCAGATCCTGTGGAAGGTCTGTGTCATAGGGACCATGTGGCAGGCAAATGGCAAATATAGTAGATTTAATGAACTCCAGTGGTCACAGGTTGCATGCCTGGTCAGGATATGGTGATGCGGTTTCCTTAGTACCTTTCTGCAGGAGCATTTGTTATCCTCAGTGTTCAAATGAAAAATTCAAGAATCAAATCATTTGCCCAGTAATAAATATCAGAGTCAGGAATTGGTCTTTAAGTACTACTATTTTGAAATAGATAAATCCAGAGAATATTTTGTATATTTGTAAAATAAATAGCTATGAAACTATTGCTTAAAAGCAGGAGAGATGGCTTAGAGGTTAAGAGCACTGGCTGTTCTTCCAAAGGTGTCCCGAGTTCAGTTACCAGCAACTGCATGGTAACTCATAATCATATATAATAAGATCTGGTGCCCTCTTTTCGCGTTCATTCAGAATACTGCAAGACATACTGTGAATTGGTTGTCTTAGTGGAAATATGAAGGCACAAGTTCAGGATATTGGGAGTTAAGGATGACTACCCCTGTACTATGAATAAAGGAGCTATGTTCTTTGGTTTAAGAAATCATTGACCAGCTAGGACTCATGGGCCTTCTTGATTTTTGGTCACACTGAAGTATGACTCCTCACAGATGATGCTTTTCATTTGTCTCAGGCAGGCCCAGGCTCCAACTATAAGTGTGATTGATGGCTTCTGACAGTGGCTGGTTACTTAGAGTAAATGCAGCCACTATAGCTGCTCAATTTTTCCCGTATCTAGTATCATCTTGTGTAACAGAGGAGCCATGAGACACCATCTTTATTTCTGTATCCAAAATCTGTTTTGAATATATAATTGCTGGTCATGGAAGGAGCATTTAGGTTACTGCTCACAGTTAATTCAGATGTGAGAAATGTGAATCTATCTTGTGTTGTGCAAAAGAAGATTTATACCTAAAAGAAAAAAGGCTTAGAAGGAAAGTTAGATTAATTTTGAAAATATTGTGTGCCATGGAGAGCTAGCTGTTGTTGGTCAGAACATGACTTCAGTTAATAGCGCTGAACCCCGTACACATAGAAAGCAGATACAGAATGAATGTTCTCAGAAAACCAGCAAAAACATTGGGAATACTGAGCGTGTAACTTAACCATTTCACAAATCTGTTTGTCATAATGTGTCATACCATAAACATAATTTTTATTAACCAGTTTCATAATTTGTGAGGAGAGATGGAGCAATCTCCAGCATTCGGGAGTGGGAGAGTTTCCTAAACATGAAGACAAACTTTAACATTTTAAAAGCAAAGGTAGCACTATAAAAACACAAATTGAGCATGGTGCCTTGAACATGGTGAGTGAGCAGGGTGACATATTGTTAAATGTGTTTTTGAGTTTGAGGTCAACCTAATCTACATATCAAGTTCCAGGGACAAGTGACAGAAATATTTGCAACTGAGAAGGTGCAAATCATTTAAATGGTTCCTTCCTGTGACAGTGAGAACAAGCATTGATAGCTTGCCCTCCAGCTACCTGTATGTTTAGAAAGGAGTTCTGGGAGTGGGTAGGGGTTGGGTGGAGAGGTACTTGTGGTTTGGCTTTGTGAAGGGCTGGTAAAGGAAGGAAGGCTGACTTCTTCTCAGCTCCTTGCTCAGGTCTCTACCCCTGCTACTGGTACACTTGGGTTACAATGACATGTTAGTTGTAGAACAAAACAATTCTAGCAGGGGATTCTACCCTGTAATCCCAGCACTCTGGAGGCAGAGGCAGGTAGATCTCTGTGAATTCAAAGCCAGCCTGGCCTAAATAGTGAATTTCAGGCCATGCAGGACTATACAGTGAGACCCTGCCCTAACAAAACAAAACAAAACAAAACAAAATCCTGCCAACATATTGGTGAGTATTTTAGGTAGGCAGCTTACAATAAGCAAAGCAACAAAGTCTCTGGATTCCAGGGGCTAGCTGATGACTGTAGGCCATACTGACCTAAAGCTCATTGTGTAGCCCAGGCTATTGTTGAGTGTTGGAGTATTTGGGCTTTAGGTATGAGCCACTACAACTCATTGCCTATGGTAGGGAATTTTATGAATGGATTTTAAAAATATGATATAGGAAGGATTTCTTAGGATATGTCTAAAAGGTTTTGTTCAGTTTCATCTCATCTCAGAGTCGTGTGCATCTGTGTGCTGGTCATTTCTCTGAAGAATGTTTGAATAGGTACATGATATGGTTCTTCTACTGAAGGTAGAAGTTTATTTTCCCTTCTTTTCCCTTCTAGTTTTCAATGGCTCCAATAGGTCAACACGGGAGAAAGAACCTGCTCAAAAACACAAAAGCAAAGAGGCCACTCCCGGGAAGGAGAAGCACAGCGACCACAGGGCAGACAGCCGAAGGGAGCAGGCTTCAGCGGCTCAGCCCACAGCTGCCCCCTCTGCGGGCTCCTCTACCAAGGGGCTTGCTGCCAACCACCAACCTCCCCCTCTGCATCGGTCGGCTCAGGACTTACGGAAACAGGTAACCCTCAGTGAGGAGCTTTCTAGTGTGCCAAAAATGCCCACTTCACTCATTAAGGTGAGCTCAGCCTGAAGGAGCTAGAAGAGGAGGTCATGATGTCTCTGAGATGATGTCTCTATACCAAAGTGCCCTCTGTGTCCTTTCTTTCTTTCCTAGATTTCCTGAGCATGTTATTAGAGTTGGGGGCGGGGGGGGGGCAGAGAGCATCACTTTCGATTGTTTTTCTTTGTTTTTGTTTTGTTTTTTAAAACAGTTTCTATGTGTAGCCTTGGTTGTCCTGGGCTCATTTTGTTTTGACTAGGGTGGCCTTGTACACACAGAGATCAACTTGCCTCTGTCTCCTCCAGTACCGGGATTATAGGCAGGTGCAACCGTGCTTTTGAGCATCACTTCGTTTTCTTTGTTTGTCTGTTTAATGTAGATGGGTCCTCTATCTCCATCTCCATCTGCATACCAGAAGAGGGCAACAGGCAACAGATCCCTGAACAGATGGTTCAGAGCCGTCATGTGGTTGCTGGGAATTGAATTCAGTACCTCTTGTAGAAGCAGATATTGCTTTTAACCTGAGCCATCTCTCCAGCCCTCCATTGAGCATCACTTTTAAATGTTCTCTTTGCCCAGAGTCCCCACCAGTAGACTGTGGAAACACCCACTGTCTTCCTCATTTTAGTCAGCCATAAGTTAGGTGGTAAAAATAATTCTGTAGATGGCATAGGTTTTTCTGGGATTATTTTGGTCTATTTTATTGTTTGCTTTTGTTTGTTTTTAATTTTTATAGGATTATATTTATTACATTTATATATTCATATGTGTATGCATGTGTGCACCACAGCTTTTCTCTGGAGGTCAGAGGATAGCATTTGGGAGTTGGTGCTCTTCTTCCACCGTGTATGTTCCAGGGATCAAATTGAGATCATCAGTCTTGAATGTCAGTGCCTTTACCTGTTGGACCATCTCACCTGCCCTCTTATTCTAGGCCAGGACTTGTAGCAGGTGTCCTAAGCAGGCAGACAGCAACACTGCTGAGTTACCTGAATAGGATGAGATATATTTGGATGTAAAGGTTCTCTCTCAAGAGACCAGAAATGTAGAGTTGTGTGCTGCTCTGACATCAAGTCAAGTCGTCTTGAAAAGCAAGATCTCTTTGGAGCAACAATTAAGACCTGCAGGATGGACCATTGCTGTTCTATGGAAATTTTCTTGTTCATGTCCTGTCCATATTTTCTCATAGCCCTGGAAGGCAGTGAATACGGGCATACAGGCAGATCTGCTGGGGTATGTAAGGAAGGCCTGGGCTAGGTCTTCCAGAACAGATAACAAACCTTTGCCCTTCATGCTTCTGACTGGGGGACCACAGACAATTGATTCCTTCTCTTTACTGGACATCCAGGACTATGGTTTCTAAAGATAGATTCAGAGCAGTGAGGGGGCAGGGGAGATCTCCTGACTGGCAGAATCCAAAATGTAGTCTTAGTAACTATAAGTAATTCAAAGTATTTGTCCCAGAGGGTCAGTGAGTATATTCATGCAGAGAGCTGCATACGTGCATACGCACGTGCTCACACATAGTGTTTCAGGCTTTCATGTAAGGTGGTCACATTTAAATGTCTCTGTGTTTTATAGAGACCCTGTTCTTCTAAGTGAACACTTCTCAACTTCTGGATCACAACTCCCTTGTGGGTCACATCAGATATCCTGCACATCAGATGTTAACATTACAATTTGTAACAGTAGCAAAGTTACAGTTATGAAGTAGCAACAAAATAATTTTATGGTTGGTGGTCACCACAACATGAGGAACTGTATTAAAGGGCTGTAGCATTGGGAAGGTTGAGAACCACTGTTCTAAGTCTTTTGAAGCCTCATGAGAGAAGCTAGTAATTTTAGAATGATGTCAATAGTGGCTGTGGTTCCTGAAACAAAGGTGTTGTCTTTTACCAGAGATTGCAACTGAGAGTGTAGATTGCTTTCTGTTAGCAGCTGGGGGCCTGCCTCCCTGAAGCTGGCCCTGAGTTTCCCATTCTCTGAGGCATAAAGCACAGGGAAGTACACCCTGCTTTGGTTTTCTGTCAGCGATTGGCTCCACTCCCATCACTGTTGGTTTCAAGGGAACTGGGTCTGAACTCAGTTCCTAATGTTTCTGTTTGTGAGGTGGAATTAAAAGAGGATTTCTAGATTCAGAGCTACAGAAACGGTGGTGGCTGCATCCAGTCAGTTTTCTGAGATAGGCTAGTATTTTATGCATTTCCTGAAATTCATGCACCATGTTTTTTCCATTCAAGTGTACTAATCAGGCTGAACACTGCTTAGTTCGAGACATGAGGTGGGATGGGGACTGACCATTGGTAGACCAGTTATGCTTTCTAATGCAGCAGGCATATAAAATGTTATTTTCTAGTCTGCTTGTAGTGAAATTCTACACTAATACACAACAGTTTTTGTGCATTTGTGTTTTGCTTGCATGTTTGTCTCTGTGAGGGTGTTAGGTCCCCTGGAACTGGAGTTACAGACAGTTGTGAACTGCCATGTGTGTGGATGCTGGTAATTGAACCTGAGTCCTCTTCAAGAACTGCCAGTGTGCTTAACCACTGAGCCATCTTTCCAACCCCCAACCAACATCTTAAGCCTAGAAGTTAGTTTTGTTGAGTTGTATCTCCTGATTATTTACTTATCTCCCAGAGATTTATGAGGGTGGCTTTTAATCAGCGGATACATGGTTTACATTCATCCAGTATTATTGCTGCTCATCTCAGTCATGGCTCTTCTTCAGCACCTCATAGCTCAACAGGAATTAGTCTAGGAGAGTGGGAGGGAACAGCAAGGTCCCCTGGCCTGCGTTCATTGTCTTTGCCTCCTGTTCCATGGTTGGAACATACTACCTTATATCTACTAGTGCTCTAGAATATTGAACAAAGACTGTCTTATTTAATGGCCTGTTGCTGTGACAAAAGATGTCACGACCAAGACAACTTTTACAATAAACGATAGCATTTAATTAGGGGCTTGCTTACATTTTCAGAAGATTAGTTGACTGTCATCATGATGGGGAGCATGGTGGCAGACAGACAGTCAAGCATATACTGCTGAAGAAGTAACTGAGAGCTATATTCTGCTCCTCAGGCATTAGGCAGAGAGAATGGCACTGGGCCTGTCATGGCCTTTTACTATTTCAAAGCCTTTCCCAGTTGAAACACCAACTCCAGCAAAGTCACATCTGTTAATTCTTTCCAACAGTCTACCAACTGGAAATCAAACATTCAAATACACGAGCCTATAGGGCCCTTCAAACCACCCCAGCGGCAACCATAGAGTGAGCTGCTAGCACCTGAGTGCTGCCAGTCTTAGCTTCTTTTATTTTTGGTTTGGACCCTGCAGATAGGGGCTTTTCCAGAGGTGATGACTTGGTGCTTCAAGTTCTAATCTTGCTATGATCCCGATCTCCACTGAGCCTTTGAGATATGATCTTTACCTTCCTTGTACCATTGTCTTTTTAGAGGCAATTATGCCATCTCTTTACATAGGGGCCTTGTGAGAAATGAAAGAACAAACAGGTGACCATCACATAAGTACTCTGAAAATAAAGTCAATAAAGTAAATTGTAGCTAAGTGTCTGAAGTATACTCTGAGCTTTACCTTCAGATTTGATTGTAGGAAATGTTTTTTCATGAGCTGTGATTTGTAAGGGATGCTGCTGATCAGTACGGTTGTTCTGTCCTGCTTGCTCTGATGCCCTGGGGCAGATACCTTCTCACAGGAAAAGCACCCTCCTTCCACCAAGGAATAATGGTTAGTCCTTGGTCTTCAAACAAAGCCCTGGATCCTGAGACCTAAAATACATGAGTGCATACTTTCCTTTTGTGTTTCTCTTGGTATGTAGGGTCTGTATATAGCAGTCCACTCGAATCTCTCAAGCCTCTGGACCTGGTAGTGTGTGGTAGATGCTGGCATCTGTTGTTCTGAAATAAGGCTTCCATTTTAAGCACAGTAACAAATGCCAGCTGTTGTGGTGTTGCAGTTATCAGGAGAGGGATTATTTTCTGTTGTTTTGAGGTAGGGTCTCACTGTATAGTTGAAAATAGCCTTGAACATTTGACAAGCCTCCTGCCTCAGCGTACTGAGTGCTGACATTACCTGGCTCCACAAAAGGGTTTTGAAATGCTAGTTTGCCAAGAGAGTCAATGAAATTCATAGTTATATGTGGTGAGTCTCCTGGGATATGACCTATTGGGCCACACCAAATATGTTAAGGTTAAGCTGTAACCCTGAGAAGGAAGTTGTCAGATCTTCATGGGCAGCCTCCAGATGCTCTTGGAAAGAGAGCTGACATTCTTGGTCACAGGAGGCCTCTTGTGAAAGTGTATAGAAGTAAAATGACCTGGCCCCTAACAGAGGCCAAAGAATTCAGAGTATAAATTATGGAAAATGAATTTAGAGGAAAACTTTACAAAATGAAATCCTAATGTCTTAGTGTTTCTTTTGCTATGAATAGACAACGTGACCACAGCAACTTTTATAAGGAAAGCATTTAATTGGGGCTGGCTTACATACAGTTCAAAGGTTTGCTTATTCCATCATTGCCAGAAACATAGTTACGTGATGGAGAGGTAATTGAGAGTTCTACATTGAGATTGGCAGGCAACAACAGGAAGAGTGAGCCAGTCACTGGGCCTAGCTTGAGCTTCTGAAACCTTAGAGCACAACTTCCTCCAACAAGGCCACACTTCCTCATCATGCTATACCCTATGATTATGTGGGGCCCGTTTTCATTCAGACCAACACCCCTGAGTGCTCCTGCAGGGTGTTTTAAGGAGGTTTTGCCATGGTTCTCCAGAGCCTGTGTGTACCATTTGTCGCTTACTATTTGCATGTTGCTTGTGTTGTGAATACAGCCATGGTTCCTATGAGAACCCAGGCTTTCTTTACCTTTGATCCTGCTTCCTCTTTCTCTAGCTCTGGAGTTCTGTTCTTTTCAATCACCCCCACTTAACATCTGTGTTCCTTGTCAAGCTCACTTGCTCCCTCTAGTGGGAGAATAAAGTGTTGGATATTAATGGCCCTGTGTGAACTGAGGACTCTAATAATCTTGGTCCACAAAAACATTTTCAGTTAGTTAGCCCCAGTCATCCATTTTCTATTCTACCTTGTAAGTACAAGTTCTTTGTGTTCACCAGACTTTAATTAAGCACTAAAAAAAAATGGGATTTCTGTCATTAAAAACCTAGAGAAGGAAGAATACTTGGGTTGTTTACTTAATTTTTAAGAATTTGCCTTTGGGATGCTCTACGTGCTAGGCCAGTTGGATCTAACTTTACAACACCTCAGCTGCTTAGGAAAGAAAACCAAAACTACCATTATACAAATACTTTCTGGCTATCTCTGTGGTCTCTGGAGATACAGGTAACAGGAGGGTGACTGTGGGCCCCATAACAAGTTGCAGTCACCACGTTTTCTGTAGAACTGGGTTGAGGATGGCGCTGTGTTCTTAGATTCCCCACCAGAGCTAAGACATAGAAAGTTGTCTGTTGGTGGTTTTGCGTTTCATGTTGTATGTCAGAGGGTCCTGTGTTTTTCATCCAGTAAATTAAGGCTCATTCTTTTGCATGTGCACGGTCTTAGGACGTACAGTTGTGAGTCCTGGTTCCCCCTTGCCATGTGCTGTTGACACGAATGAGGTAGTCTGTTGTCTCCATGTCAAGTGTGCCGTAGTGATCTGAGCTAGTAGAACAGCATTGGCGCTGTAGTTCTCCATCCCCGTGGTTGTGGTGGTGCTGGTTAAACGCTGGTTTCTAAACAATGGGTATATGCTGTGAAGGAGGGGTTATTGCATGCAGTGGGCTGGTTCCACGTCTTGTCAGTACTAGGCGGCCATCAAGTTGTCAACTTTTATGGATAATCTTTAGCAAGTTTGTGGGGATGGGCTGGTTGCTGGTTTAGCTCACCAGCTGTGTTGTAGCCACCGCACATAAAACTTTTTGGACAAGCTACAGAGTTACAGACATGCCTGGACTTTTTGGGACATGAAAGCAGTATATTTGAATGGACACTTAAGAATATACCTTAAAACAGCAAGTGAGTAGAGTCATTCATTTTCCAGTGGTCAAGTCAGTTGAAGACACACCTTGGCAACAGTATAGTATTTCATTTTCCTAACATCCCTCAACAGTTTTTCCTTGTACCATGGAAGATAGTAACACAATTGCAGTACGTTGATTGTTTAAGGGGCCCAGGTGCTCCTAGAAGCCAGAGGGTTGGTCCCAAGAGTCTTCACCTTCATAGTTCCTTGTGCTGTGTATTATAAGGAACCTTGTTTTTATGATACCTTGTCTGAAAAACTTGGGGGAAGGCTGGGCTAAAGAACCTGTAGGAACACTGCACAATTCATGTCTTCTGAATATGGATTCCTTTTGTGCCCTTACACATCCAGTCTGTAGTGATGGCCTATAGTGCTTACATCAGTCTAGGGATTTTCAGGCCTTCCAAGCTAAAGAAACTCTGACCTGATGCCAGCATATCCCTGGAGCTGGCCCTTTGACAAAAAAATCTCTACCTTTTGGAAGAGACTAGCCATATTGGATTTGCTATGTAAGGGTGAGCTAGGCCTAGAACCAGAACAGGCTGTGCTTCCAATAATGCAGGAGAAGTGGAGAACCTCAGTAGATGCATTCTTTTCCCGCCTCCCGTGCATATAGCATCATTCCAGAGGCCTGCCTGCCTACTATCTGCCTTCCTTCTTATCTCCCAGTGTGCTTCATATTGGAAATACAAATTAAATCAGTATTTACCACTTACTGGTTTTCTTAGTGTTTTCATTTGGGGGTTTATTCAGTAGATTCATTTTAGTTCAGGTGAACTGTTTCCATACATCTTCCTCCCCGTTACTAGAACCTTGTGTGTAATTTCATCCCTGGCTTTGTACTTTGTTTTCCGAGATCGGGGTCTTTCACAGGATCTAGGTTCATGATTTCTTCATGCTGACTGGCCAGCAAGTCCCAGGGATATAACTGTCCCTGCCTCCCCACGGTAGGGATTAAAGTGTATCTTTTACTATTAGCTATTTTCATGAATGCTGGAGAATTAAACTTCAGTGTCTCATGGCTACATGGCAAGCACATATCAACAGAACCATCTTCCAGCCTTGTATATGTGCATCTAATCTAATTCATTGGTGTCACATTGCCTTCTTCTCTTCTAAACTTATAGGCAGTTTCCCAATTTGTTCCAGGCCACCTCTGCCATGTCAGCCATACTTGCTGGGTACTGTCCAGAAATGCTGTGCACTGTGGCACTCACCATTAATCTCAGCAATCATGAGGCAGAGGCAGGTGGATCTCAGAATTTGAGGCTAGCCTCGTCTACACAGCGATTTCTAGGCTAGCCATGGCTATGCAGTGAGAAAAAGATCCCACCATTTAGTTGTAATGCCTCCCCCCATTTGTGTCTCATAGAGGGTTTTTGTTGTTGTTGTTTGTTTTGTTTTGTTTTTGAGATGAGGTTTCTCTGTAGCCTTGGCTGTCCTGGACTTGCTTTGTTGACTAGGCTGGCCTCAAACTCACATAGATCTGCCTGCTTCACTGAGTGCTGGGATTATAGGCGTGCACCACTATGCCCAGCTCCTAGAGGGCTTTTGTGAGAGCTTTTGGAGACCAAGTATGGATGTTGACTCATAATCCATGTCACACCAAGATTTTATGTTTTTTACTGGACCACAGATAATTTTTTTGCCATTTATAGAAAACAGATCTGACCGGCTTCTGTGTAACACACATACCCCATGGGTGTGAAATTTCACTGAGACCTGGTTCACCAATTTTTCATGGTGTGGTTCAAAGATAGCATTTAAAAAGATCCGATTGGTATTCCAAAACCACAGGCCTCAGTATATCTGAGGAGTCTTAGAGACTTGGGGGTGGGGCAGTGGCCTGTTTGGATAAACGATGAACCTTTACTTTTCATTGCTGGTTTGGGTGGCTACCAGTTTTAGCTGCTTTCACTCACAGCTTGTTCGTTAATTAGCTCGGGCTTGTCACCATGGTCTCTTACTGTGGTGAGGGCATGCTGATCATGAGCCAGCCTCATGGTACTTGTAGCTACTTGTACAAGTACCTCATAACTGTTCCTCACCATCAAGCCAGGCTCCAACCTTCAGGGAGGAGGTGTGTGGTTTCTATAATTGTGTGAGTTTTAGACTTTTGGAGGTGGTGGCAGCAGTTCTTTACCCTGTGGTTCTTGATTTTAAAAGTGATACCCATGAGACTTAAGTGTCTCACTAAACTCACACCTGTGCTGATTGGTATAAAGTCGCCTACCCTGGAACCAATGAGTCTGGTACCTCCTTGTTCTTATTTGGCAATCAGTAGGCCAGTGGCGGCTGGGGGAAGGGTGTGTGTGTGCCAGAGCCATGCTGTTCCATTCTATGTGAGCATTTTGTTTCACAGAATTTTTCTCTTGGCTTTTTAGGCTGGCAGGTGGATGGCCAGTATTTGACAGCTGCCTCTATTTACCCAGTTAACAAAATCTCAAATGGGCGCTTGCAAGGGGTAAGAAAATAGGAACCATAAGCCCAGAAGGGGGTTAGGGACATTTTGGCTTCACAAAGGAAGTTGAAGTATTCATCCTGCATCGAGTGAGGCTGTCCATACAGGTTAAGTCTCAGGGATGGTGAGAAGCTGACGTGGCAGCAGCTGCTGACAGTTTGCAAGCCATACCTGTAGGCTTGGTGTGTGAATCTGAGCTAAGGCTTGAGTGCTGCTGCTCTTTTTCTTCTATAGTGTATAGGGTTTTTGTTTATTTATTTTTGTTTGTTTGTTTTTGTTTTTGCTGTTTAAATTGCATAGTTGAGTTTTTGTTCTGTCTGTTGGCCATTCTGTTATGTGGAGCACACAAAGGACAGCAAACAACCACTTTTGTAACAGGGATATATATATATATATATATATGTATGTATTTTAAAAAACACTATTACACACTTTCCTCAAAACAAAGCATAGGATCTTGCTGTTCTTAGAAACTGGAGATAGATAACTGATAGGTCTATGGCAAGGTCTTCATTATGGAGCCCCACATTCCCTGAAAGAGCCGAGCGAAGAAGAGTTAATATGCAAATCCATCCAGGAAGAACACCAGGCAGGCCTACACAGTATAGTAGTGAAGGTGTGCTAGCCAGTGCTGTGTGTGTGCTATGAGGGTCCCCACGCCAGTTCACCGACTAATTCTTGATGGGTTTCCTCCCTTGCTTAACGTAGGTCCCACCTCTCTTCTGAGCCATGTCTGTCACCATGAGCTGTAATAGTCCTTCCTCTCTGTTTCAGCCTAGGTCCTAATTGTTTCTCTCCTCCTGCTCCTGCTGCTTCCATAGGTGTCTAAGGTAAATGGAGTCACTCGAATGTCATCTCTGGGTGCAGGTACAACCAGTGCCAAAAAGATCCGAGAAGTCAGACCTTCACCATCCAAAACTGTGAAGTACACTGCCACAGTGACCAAGGGGACTGTCACATACACCAAAGCCAAGAGAGAACTGGTCAAGGAAACCAAACCCAACCAACACAAACCCAGTTCAGCTGTCAACCACACAATCTCAGGGAAAACTGAAAGTAGCAATGCAAAAACCCGCAAACAGGTGCTATCCCTTGGGGGGGCGTCCAAGTCCACCGGGCCTGCTGCCAGTGGCATCAAGTCCAGCAGCAGGTTGAACCCAAAGTCATGCACTAAGGAGGTGGGGGGGCGGCAGCTGAGGGAGGGGCTTCGTAATTCCAAGAGGAGACTGGAAGAGGCACAGCAGGTGGACAAGCTGCAGTCACCCCCCAAGAAGATGAAGGGGGCGGCAGGCGCTGCTGAAGCCCCTGGCAAAAAGGCTTCTGCAGAGAAATCTCTGCTGAATGGACATGTGAAGAAGGAAGTGCCCGAGCGAAGTTTGGAAAGGAATCGGCCGAAGCGGGCCACAGCTGGCAAGAACACGCCGGGCAAACAAGCACATGGCAAGACAGAGGGCACCCCCTGTGAAAATCGTTCTACCTCGCAACCCGAGTCCTCGCACAAGCCGCATGAGCCGCAGGGCAAGCCGGAGAAGGGGGGTGGCAGGTCTGGGTGGGCAGCGATGGACGAGATCCCTGTCCTCAGGCCCTCCGCCAGGGAGTTCCACGACCCGCTGGTGTACATCGAGTCTGTGCGCGCTCAGGTGGAGAAGTGTGGGATGTGTCGCGTGATCCCCCCTGCGGACTGGCGGCCAGAGTGCAAGCTCAACGATGAGATGCGCTTCGTCACGCAGATCCAGCACGTCCATAAGCTGGGCCGGCGCTGGGGCCCCAACGTGCAGCGGCTAGCCTGCATAAAGAAGCACCTCAGATCTCAGGGCATCACCATGGACGAACTCCCCCTCATAGGTAAGGTCTAGGATTGCGCTCTTCCACCTTCCCATGATCCTAGCATGGAGGCAGGTGGATTCCAGTACATTGCTCTTCTCCTGCAGCTAGACATTTGTGTTAAGAAGTTTGCAATTGATGGGAGTTTCTCTCGATGTTAAGAGCCCCAGGCCCCTTGCTGGACTGTGTTCTAGAGCGGCTGGGGTTGAGCCAGGGAAGGGCTGAGGAGTTCAGGCTGCTACAACCTGGTGCCTTGGCTTCACAACCACAAATTACTTACTTCCTAATTTTGCATGCCAGCAGGATTAGTTTCTGCTGAAGCTCATCTCTGTGGTGTGTAGTGGGCTACTTGCACCTTGTGTCAAGAGTCTTTCCCTGTTTGTCTGTCTGGGTATCTCCTCATAAGGACACCAGTGAGGTTGTGGCAAGGCCTGCTGGGGAACCTTATTTTAACTTACTACTTTAAAGTACCATAATATCGTGGGGTTTTACTGGATTTGTATTTCAATATGTTAACTTGGGTGGTATTTTAACTCAGCTTACAAGCTCCATGTCGTTTCTGTATCTTTCTTGTCCCTATCTGTCCACCTCTCTGTGTTGGTTTTTTGGTCTGTATCTCTTCTCCCTGGTGCGCTCCCTGTGGCACCCCCCCCACCCCCCTATTCTTTGGTGAGCAAAAAAGACCTCCTCTGGATATAAAGGGACAGTATTATATTCCATTTCTTTCAAGGGCTAATTTAGTTCTGGCTAGGACTGGAGAGCATGCCCCAAGAACTACTGCTATGAGTACATGTCATGGCATAGCTGATTGTCTTTCCTGCAGGGTATGGAGTAGGCATGGCTCCTTTTGCCTTCTGCTGTCACCACTTTTGACTCTCTTGTTCCTGGCACTCCAGGACAGACTTTTCCAGGGAAAGCCAAGTGATTTGTGCAAAAGAGGCTAGTCCTAAGGTGGTCAGCTGCTGTCCTCACTGTAGGCTCCAGCTCTTGGGAAGCAGTGCCAGGTCTGTGGTTGAGAAGTAGGGACTGTCTCAGCAGTCACCCAAGGCCAAGAGCAAAGATCAGCAGGTAGAGATTTCATAACTCCTCTCCCCAGGAGGCTGCCATTAAACATGCCTGTTGAGGGTCTCTTGAATCCTTGCTCTGTTATCTGCTGCCAGTGTTGGCATGAGAGGAGGCTTTGGATAGAGCTTCAGAGACATGGTGAGGTATGTCCTCACCCCGACCCCGACTGCCAGCCCCCAGGTAACTCAGAGGCAATGAATCAGAGTGCTGCCTTGATGAGGCCTGTGGATTGGCAGGTTCCAGTGCTTTTGTGTTGGGGGATAGGTGAGATGGCAGGCAACATTGCCAAAATAATCCAACAACTTTATGTTGTATAATTCTGTTTTCCCCTATAACCCTAATTGCTTAGCTAGCACCAGAAGCCACTTTATTATCCTTTATGTTTATCTCCCTGAGACAGGCTGCTGTCTTCAGGGACTCAGTCTCTAGGCAGGTGGACAGGACACCTTCCTAGGGGTCATGCAGTGCTCAGCCTGTCTCCTATTACTGTTTCATCTGGAGCCATGGTTCTTTTAATTCTGATGTCAATACCGTCCTACTTTTGAAGATTGAAGAATTTCTTGGATTTTATTTTGTTCCATTGTTGTGGTATTGTTAGTTATTCCTCTTTTCAGTGAGGCTGCTTCTCTGTTTTCATCCAAGTAGATGGAATGGTGAGGTCTGCATTTAAATACATCTGAGATGGATTTGTTGCTTTATTGGTTTTTAGTTTGCATGTCTTGCACAGGCTGGGCAAGTGTTGTACCACTGTACACAGACCAGTCCATATTTGAGTTTTGATAAACATTTAAACTCTTCGTTTCTGAGATAAGGAGCCTCTGTGTCTCAGACAATGTTCTGTGACCCTGAGCAAATGTGGTTTTGGTCTTGGATGAGAGATTCAATCTCCTTATGAGTTAGGCTGTTGGGAAGAGACTTGGCTTTTGACTGACCTGTGCAGTGGTTTCCGACATAGCAGCGATGCTGTAAGCTATGGGAACCCTGGCCATACCTAGGTCCTGCCGCTCTCATCACAACAGCTTTGCCCCTCTGTATGACAGTGCCTCGGCCATGCTGAGCCCGCAGCTTAGGTACCATTTCAGTGATCCTCTCCTTGTGTGCATGGCTACCTCTTTCCTTCCTTCGGATCAATTCCTCAGATGCCTTTCCTGCCCACTTTCCCAAGGTGATGATCCCTCAGTTTGTCTCCTAGTACCCAGCTGTGACCCCAATACTCAACAATGTAGCTCCAAGCTAGCTGCTTGTTGCTCTGACTCTGGAGCCTAGTGGGAGCCCCTGGCTTTCAGGACTAATAGGCCATAGCAAAAAAACCAATTTTCTCTATGCTCTTCTTAACCATTTCTCCCCTCACTGCCCAGGAGGCTGTGAGCTCGACCTGGCCTGCTTTTTCCGGCTGATAAATGAGATGGGTGGCATGCAGCAAGTGACTGACCTCAAAAAGTGGAACAAACTAGCAGACATGCTGCGTATTCCCAAAACTGCCCAGGACCGGCTGGCCAAGCTACAGGAGGCCTACTGCCAGTACCTCCTCTCCTATGACTCCTTGTCCCCTGAGGAGCACCGACGGCTAGAGAAGGAGGTGCTGATGGAGAAGGAGATCCTAGAGAAGCGCAAAGGGCCATTAGAGGGGCACACAGAGAACGACCACCACAAGTTCCACTCCCTGCCCCGCTTTGAGCCCAAAAATGGGCTCATCCATGGCGTTACACCTAGGAATGGCTTTCGTAGCAAGCTCAAGGAGGTGGGCCGGGCCCCACTTAAGACAGGCCGGCGGCGATTGTTCGCTCAGGAAAAGGAAGTGGTCAAAGAGGAGGAAGAGGACAAAGGTGTCCTCAATGACTTCCACAAGTGCATCTATAAGGTAAGGTGCTCCGCAGGTTGCCTATAACCTGTAGGGTGGTTGGGAATAAGGCTGACTGTTGTGCTGGGTGAATGCTGGAATACTGTTTTACTCTGTTTTGAGCTGCTGTGATTGAATATCATGGAGGACACATTAATTCACGGGAAGATTATGGCTCTCGGGTCTGGAGTCTGGGCTCCCTTTTTGCCATTTGGCTACTTGGTAGGAGCTATGGAGACAGCACCTTTGATGTCCCTGCCTCTTGTGTTGTTACAGTGGTGATTTTAGCAAACCCCTTAGAGGGGACCCACATTCATATTCTTGGGGTAGCTGATGCTTCCAGCAGAGCTCTGTCTGATACAGCAGTGATAGACAGTTGGATCTGCCTAGGGAGTCTGAGCAGTTAAGTAGGCAAGGACTCAGGTTTGGAGCTTGGCAACATAAGAGATAGAGGAGTAGTTTGCCCACCTGGGCCTTTCTGGTTTCCCTTCAATTATGTGTGTTGTTTGTACTTGTGTTTACGTATCTTCCAGAGACAGGCAGATGAGGTTTGTCCTGTGCCTCGGGTTCTTGGCCTTGCCTCTGAGCACTGCTTGTATGAAAGCTGTGTGGGCCAGGATTGTGAGCTCTGAGAATGCTCTCATTCTCTCCTTATTTTGTGTTCCAAAAAGCCTGCTGCTGACTTTGTTTCAGCCCAGTGCTGTTATCTTGATGTAGAGAGCCAAACCCGACAAATCTGTAACACAAATCTCACCGTTAACAGCAGCACAGAAAGGAGGTGGGAAAGTGACTGGAAAGTGTAGTTGCGGATGATATCCCAGCATGACTCCCCTGAGCCACCCTGCTTCTGGCAGAAGAGCAGAGTTAGCAGTGTCTCTTGGCAGCTGCTTCCCAAGACTCAGGGCTTCCCTCCCTTGGCCTGCTTAAGGGAGACGGGGGATGGTGAAAGGTACTCCATGGCCAGCTTGTAGAAGCTAAATGCAAGCTGCCCTCCTAGATGAAGCCACTGATGTCCCCTGTGGTTCCTATCTGGGATCCCTTGAGGGAAGTATTCTTGGGATAGGTATTGGCTTGGCCTTCTGTTGTAGGAGGCATGCTGGGCTAGATGGGTTTCTGCTGCATTGGCGAGGCTAGTCCTCACCTTTACTACTGTCTGCTAGGTTCCTGTGTCTATCTCATTTCATGCCACAGTCTGTCTCTCTGGAGCGATTGCCACTATAAACCATAGGGCCTCATAGAGCAGCGTGGCTTGCCTTTGGTCCCAATGAATGCCTTTTGGAGGATTGGCCTGACAAGCAGACCTCAGCTGCCACACAGGCTTCCGGCCTGGAGCTTATTTCTGGGCTTCAGGCATTACGGCGTTCTTTTCATACACAGGTTCTCTCACTTTCCTGTTGTCTGTTACTAGACTCAGGGTTTGCTCTTCATCTGGTTCTTTGTTGTTGTTGTTGAGATGCTTGGCTGTCCTGGAGCTCTCTGTAGACCAGGCTGGCCTCAACTCACAGAGATCTGCCTCCTGAGTGCTGGGATTAAAGGAGTGCACCAGCACCGCTTGGCTTCATTTGGTTCTTTATCCACTTACCCACCACATGAGACCCAGGTATTGGGTTTGAGAGCCCACTTAGATGTGCTTCTGAAATGCCTTTTGAAAACAGAGAAATACCCCAGGGACGGAATTGACTTGTTTGGTATGTATCGTAAGTGACTGGGAGGCCATGCTCATTTTCAAAGCTGCTCACTCACCTGCAATTTCAGACTAACACCTCTGAGGTAGGTGTTCTCCATGTCTGCTGGTGGTGGTTCAAAGTTACTACTGTGAGAGTGTTGACTCAAGGAAATATTCCTTACGTTTTTATAAATCTGCTTTGTCAAAGGTATTTTTAGATTTAATTGGAAAACCCTGGTATGCTTGGCCAAGGCGCCCACCACCTCTCTGTGCCCTGGGGCACCAACTGAGGGTAGCACTTGTCCATCCCCCTGCTTACTGTGCTTGTGGTAGTTAGGGTCACATTAGGTCTCCTTGTACTTAGGCCTTGACTTTAGGAGAACAGAAAGTTTGGAAAGGTTTCAAATTGTATGAAAGTCACTTTCTCAACTTGAGAAGCCCATCCAAAGCCCTGCCTTGTAAGCCCAACCCACTGTCTGGATGCTCACTGCTAGGTAGTACTCCCCAGGCAGTGTGCTGGGCCCACAAACTTATGGGGACGCTGTCACCTACTGAAGACAGTGTGGCTTGTCGCCATGGAGAAGCCACTGGGCAGAACCCTGTGAGACAGATTTATGTCCTGATATAAAGCTGCACTGTTCTGCTGTTTTCTTTGTTTCAGGGAAGATCTGTTTCTCTAACAACTTTTTATCGAACAGCAAGAAACATCATGAACATGTGCTTCAGCAAGGAGCCCGCACCAGCAGAGATCGAGGTAAGTTGGTCAACTCCATACAACCTCCTATGACACTGAGAAGCCCTCAGGCTGGTTGAGGCATGAAAGGACACAGAAACAGAGGTTGTCTTTTGTGTGTCTGTGCTGTGGCAGCCAGACATTTCCTTTTGGAATTCCCTCACCCCTGCTGGAGGAGTCTGAGGGTTGTGTCTTCCCATCACTGGTCCAGCTGGCAAGTTTTGCCCTCAGTGAACTGCCCTTCCCCCCTCCCTGTGTGTTCTGGAGGAGAATGTTTGGAATCCCCTGAAGTCATGGTGTGCTTTTCTCCTCTCCTGTTGTTCATGTAATGGGATTGGCAGGTCTCCATTTTTGTGCCACTGCCAGCTCTCTACTTGGAGTTAGTGCAATGCTGGAAAGACAGTGAGCTCTTATGTGCCTGGACCAATTAGCAGCTGTTACATGTGAGGCCCTGCAGGATGGAGCTGGTCCTGTTTGTTTACATTCCCTGGCCAGAGCCCAGTAGAGTCCCTGGGACCCTACAGCTGCTGACATAGGAACCTAGCAGTGGTTGGTTTGTGAAGGGAGAAAGGCCAGCTCCGATCCCTGCCTCAGCACAGTTGTAGCTGAGAAGAGGGGAATGTTGGACAGGTGTACTTTCTTCTGACGTGACAGGTTCCAGCCAGCTTTTTAATGGACTCGGGACTTTGGATAATTGTTGGTGATCACAGTCTTTACCATGACCTCCATAAGGAGTCTGCCTTGCTCTGTGACCTAGGGTTTGACATCCACTGTTAACCTCAGGCTCAGCCCTGCCTAGGCTCGCCATTATATTGGACTGGTTTGACACCCATGTGGCCATCATAGTTGCTTTCTGACGCCTCATGACACTGTCGCAGACATGTCAGATGAGAGGGCTCAGCCTATGAGGCTAGAGAGACAGCCTTTGTCGTCATCCCTACTGTGATCTTGGCATCTCCAGGAAGCTCTCAGGATTACTACTGTCTAGAGCTCATCCTACAGGCTTCTATTTAGGATGTGTTTCAGCAGAAAGACTAGATTTCACTGTAGCCATTACCTGAATACTTAAAAAGGCAAAAGTGAAGGTTTGCTGAAACACAAAGATTTCAGTTTAGTGTGGCTGGTGCCTTGGACTGTGTGTCCTTTAAGACCAGCAGGCTTTTTTCTCTTTCCTGGGGGACAGTGGTGGTTGCTGGTGTGGAATGAGTTCTTGTCCCTCTGCTAGAGGTTAGTGGCAGCTGAGTTGGGGTGTTCTTTCTGGGTTGGCACAGAAATCTTGGTTTTTGGCCATTTGGTCCTTTAGAAAGCAGTCAGTATCCTTCTGTTCCTGTGAGCTTGGTTTCAGGCTGATCCTGTATGCTCACTGGCTGAGTTTCTCCCACACTTAGGTTTGGAGGGAAGAGAAAGTGCTTCTGAAATGTGTGGATTGAAAGTGCAGTTTGAGTGTGCCTGAGGGCAGGGCAGGAACCATCTCAAAGGGAAGCACCACCACTTGATTGCAGTGCTTCTCAATGGACTCCTTGTCCCTAGTGGGATCAGCTCAGATTGTAGCTTGGCTGTGTGTGTGTGTGTGTGTGTGTGTGTGTGTGTGTGTGTGTGTGTGTGAGAGAGAGAGAGAGAGAGAGAGAGAGAGAGAGAGAGAGAGAGAAATCAGAGGACAAGTTTGGAATAAGTTCTTTCACCTTTACATGGTTTTCAGTGATGAAAACTGAGTTTACCAGGCTCATTGACCCCCACACCAGGTTTCCAGTTCCCAAAGGATGCTGACCACAGTAGATTGGGGATTGTGACAAGGAGCTGTTGTCCTTTGTGCTGTGCCGGTGCTATACTTATTCTCCAAGTGGGGCAGAGGAAGTTTTTCTAACCTTATTCTCGATACTTTTTTTTTTAATTTCTTTCCTATAAACAGATTCTTTTCATCATTTTAACTGTTAATATTTGTGCATGTTTATGTGTAAGTTTGTGCTGCCCACAGCATATGTGTGTGAAAGAGGACAAACTTGGGTTCTGTCTTCTTCCTGGTTTGAGGCGAGGTCTTCATTCACTGCTGCCCATGCCAGGCTAGGTGGCTTGTGAGCATGTGGGAGTCTCCCCTCTCTCCTTGCTCTACTGCCCTCAATGTGCTGGCATCACAGATGGATACTACTGTGTTTAGTTTCACTTAGGTTTTAGGAACCCAAACTCAGGTCCAAAACTGTGTGATGGGTGTGTAAGTGTACATTTCTGAGATCAGGTCTGTTTACATTATTATATAATCATCAGCATAGTTCTCTGTGCCCCTTAAAGACTTCTAAACTCTTCCCCAGCTTGGCAGCCACTGTCCTGCTTTCTAACACAGGGGTCTCCTGTACAAACTCTTCGGAGACGGGTTATGTCGAGTGTAGTATCCTCATGCATTAGCCGTGGTGTGTCCATAAGTCACACTCACATATGTGGATGGCTTCCCTTGACATAGTGCTTGACATCACTGTCATCCCAGGCCTTACAGTGTATCCAGAGACACTACAGACCTCTGTTGTCTTGAGGATGTGTCCCCAGACATGACAGTTATACCTTTGCCTTAGGGTTTTAAGGGATTGCTTACTGGCAATTCCTGACAGACAACTTGTGCTGTGCCTAGTGTTACAACCATGTCTTGGTGTTTAGTACCACATAGACACTGACTATTTCCTCTTCTCAACAGCAAGAGTACTGGCGGTTAGTGGAAGAGAAGGACTGTCATGTGGCAGTTCACTGTGGAAAGGTGGACACTAATACCCATGGCAGCGGGTTCCCGGTGGGAAAATCAGAACCCTTTTCAAGGTAATAGTCCATTCTCTTATCTATATTTTGGGACCTCGATGGTGCTCTTCCCCACCAGTCTGACAGTCCCCATCTTTCCCTCTGCAGGCATGGATGGAACCTCACCGTCCTCCCCAATAACACAGGGTCCATCCTGCGTCACCTTGGTGCTGTGCCTGGTAAGCATGACCATAAGCATCCTCCTGTACTAGCTTTCATAGTGAGAGCGAAGCCAGGGTAGTTCTTCTAAGACTGTTAGAGAGGCCTGGAGCCGTACCTACAGAGGGCGGAAGTCTGAAAAAATGTGGGCTCCTTCTGGCATGGCAAAAGTCTTGGGGAACCTAGTTTATTAACTCAGAGTTTTAGAAAAGCCTTTTAAAAACTGAGTTCTAACTCCTAAAGGCTGTTTTTATGAGCAGCCACAATAAATGGGTAAGAAATAAAAGCTGTTTCCGACTTAGGCAAGAATCCCATGGAGGTTCTTCTTGCTGTAAATTCCTTGAGCCTTGAAAGGGAAGCCTGAGTCCTGAGGGACTCCTTTCTGCCCAAGCCAGGAGCCCTCTTTCCCACCTTGTTCACTGGAGACAGAGGCACTTAAGCCAGGCCTCCTCAGCCCTGACTTTGCACATTCATTCTTAGCTCGGAGGGTTTACAAGCTACCTAGCCACAATGCAAGAATTGTAAATTTATCTCTGTGTAGCAAGTGGAGAGAACAGACAACTTTTTCTGTGTTGTTTTGGAGAGGCAGAATCCTACTCCAAACTCCACACCCTTCTTGGAGGACACTTTTAATGGCTGTTACTCTGAAGCAGCGTTGCTCGAAAATGACTACTCTTTCCTTACGTTTTAGGAGTGACTATTCCCTGGCTAAATATTGGCATGGTCTTTTCTACCTCATGCTGGTCTCGAGACCAAAATCACCTTCCATATATTGACTACTTACACACTGGTGCTGACTGCATTTGGTGAGTACTCACCCCAGCGGCAGATGCAACAGCTCTAGGTAGCCCAGGAAAGTGGTGCTTTTCAGTCCAATAAAAAAGGACCTGAACGTGCAGGGGAAAGGTACTTGCTTTTCCAACCTAGCCAGGGATTTGGGCTTTCTACCTGTGCTACAGGGGTTGCAGGGTGGCAGAAGTGGTTCCCATGCGTGGCCTATTGTGGTGTTCTCTTATGAATTGCTTGCTTAGTCTGTTTCCCTGCTGGGAATCCCCCAGTTATGTTACGGAATTCCCACAGTTGATTTATAGCAGTATTCATAAAGTATGATGGGGAGATTGGTCTGGGCAACCTCACCTGAGTGGCCTTTTGCAAGAGCTCCAGAGCTAGTCTACCCATTTTCAGAATTGTTTCTCCATGATGTACACCTCTGCATGGCACAGCGTATTCTTTGTGGATCCTCTGTGCTCTGTTCACGGCTGAGCTCCCTGGTTTCGGTGTTGGTAGCAGCGCATGGGAATTGACTGCATGGCGTCTGATGCTCATCTCATAGTCTCGCAGCCTGCTCCTCTCGCACTCACCTCTCCTAACTGCTGTTGCCCTCATGGGGTGATGAGCTATTCTTTACTGAGTAAACAGAATCTTCAACTGATGCCTGCTCAGCAGCCCATGTGGGCAGCAGTCTGCTGCTGCGGGGTACAGTTTTTTCAGGCCCTGATGAGCAAGAAGGGGTCTGTGCTGTGTCCTATGTGACCTGTTGAGGTGAGGATGTTGGTGTGTTGACATATGTGGAACCAGATCACATTGGTCATGAGGCAGGGGCAGACGGCAGCTGTGGAATGTGCCACACTCTTGTGGACCGGTTTGCTTCCTTGAAAAGCTGTGGTTCTGCCCAGTGCAGGTGTTCCTGTGGCCACCACTGACCTGTGGCACTGACCTGTGGTACTGTCCCCATTGCTGTGATGAAACACCATGACCAAGGGCAAATCAGGGAGGAAAGCATTTATTTGACTTATGCTTCCAGGTCACAGTTCATCATCAAAGGAAGTCAAGACAGGAGCTCAAGCAGGGCAGGAAACCTGGAGGCAGGGGCCATGGATGGAGGTTTGCTATTTACTGGCTTGCTCCCCATGGCTTGCTTTCGTCTAGAACCCTGACCACCAGCCCAGGAGTGACCTGACCTAAAACTGGCTGGAGGCTGGGCCCTCCTTCGTCAATCACTAATTAAGAAAATGTTTTACAGGCTTGCCTACATACAACTGGATCATACAGAGACATTTTCTTGAGGTTTCTTCCACTAAGATGATTTTTAGCTTATGTCAAGTTGATGTAAAACTATCTAGTGGGTGTGAAGTGGCCCATGCAGGTTGTTTTTTATAGCTTGAATGTGTAGTTGAAGGTGGTGAAACTTGATATTCTGTGATTTCTTTGAAGTCTTACTCTGAGCTCATAATGGCATAGAAGAAAGCAGAGAACTTTATGGTGTGTGGTGTTTCCTCGCTTTTTAAATCATGAGTCAGTAATGGGATGTGCTGACTTTGAAATGATATAAACACTTAAGAAAAATGTGGCTGGTATCTTCCCTTGGTAATTGAGACCAAGATTTGCCACAAAGAGATAGTATGAGTGCTGGGGTTGCTGTTTGGCCAAGCTTATAGAACTGTGTCTGTGTGGAGCTGAGGGAGGAGGGACAGTTACCAGTGAGGCCTGACAGCTTGAGACTTCTGCAGTCTCAGGTTCTTTCAAGACCCCAGCCTACTGTGACAGACATTGGCCCTGGCAACAGGCTTCCTATAAGTCCTCAATAGGCTTCCCTTTGCCAGACTTTGTTCATAACGTGATCCAGGGGTCATGTGGTATAATTGGCACATGCTTGGTAGCAGGCTACTTGAGGTATTGAGAGAGTGCTGGGAAAATTTTCTGTGTCTCTAGATTCTTCCCTTGACTATGTCACCTACTTTTCCAGCCTTTACTCCCACTGAGCCCTCCTCCCCTGTCTCTATAAGCTCTAGTCTGTTGTCCCAGAACCACAGCTTTCCTCCTGGTCACTCTATGCTCCCATGGAGGCCTCTATCCTTCTGTAATCCCTCAGACTGTGTCTTGACACAGTAGAGAGAGTGAGAGTTCCCCAGGTCTCTGTGGACATCCCCAGTTTCCCAGCAGTGTGGCTCTGTCTGCGACAAATGGGCTGTGTGTGTATGCACTGGTCTTGGCCCCTTTCCAAGTCCCTTCCTGGCCGGTAGGTAGCTCTAGGGCCTCCTTGGTTGTCTTGGTGGAGTGCCCCAGGTACCCAGGTATGCATGTTCTTCTGTCATGAACAGTATCAGTACTAGCTCGAGAACTAGGGAGTGTCAGTTGTGTTTGCTTCTGATTTATAGAGGGTTTCCCTATCGGGCTTTGTTTGGAAGGCTTTTGGCTCGCCCTGTGGGGCAGATCTGCATAGAAAGTGAACCATCTGTATAAGGTTGTGCCTGTGGTTTGGCTTGTACTGGGCAGAAGCGGCCAACAGTGACAGAGCAGGCCCCACAGCGCTCTCACCGAATGTCTCCTGTGTTTCCGAAACCCTAGGTATTGCATTCCTGCTGAGGAGGAGAACAAGCTGGAGGGGGTGGTCCACACCCTACTGCAGGCCAATGGCACTCCAGGGCTGCAGATGCTGGAGAGCAATGTCATGGTAGGTCTGTCCTCTACCTACAAACAGTGCTGAGTCTCCTGGAGACAGAAATTTCTTATTCTGTGTTACCTCCTGACAGTACTGGGTGGGGCTGGGAAGTGTTCCAAAAGGGTTGTAGACCTCTAAGAAGGAAGGAGTCCTGTGCTTCCAATGGCCTCTGCCTTGCAGTCACCATCAGGCTCATATCGAGCTGTGCTTCTGTGATTGTTCTTTTTTGATATTTTCTGAAGGAGAATCATAACCTGGTTCACTGAACAGGCCTCCATCAGGTTTCCTGTCGGCTGAACTTCCACATAATAGCCTGGCTGGTGGCCGTGCGGCAGAAGGGTTGCCTGGCAGGGCAAGGAGGGCCGTGTGTTTCAGTTGGCATTATCTCCCCAGATCTCCCCAGAGGTGCTGTGCAAGGAGGGGATCAAGGTCCACAGGACTGTGCAGCAGAGTGGGCAGTTTGTTGTCTGCTTTCCGGGGTCCTTTGTGTCCAAAGTATGCTGTGGCTACAACGTCTCAGAAACAGTGCACTTTGCTACCACCCAGTGGACAAGTATGGGCTTCGAGACTGCCAAGGTAAGCAGGTCAGCTGTGTGTAGATTCGGATTCACCATGAGCCTCTGAGGTCCTTTCACAGTACTGGTCTGGGTGGAGATCCTCAGTTACCAGGAAGGTTTTATAGGAAAGAAAGTTTTGAGGTCTGTATCATGAAGGCTTTTGACTGCCATTACTGGCCTTCCCACAGTTGTGGAGAGACCACTCAGACATAAACAAACACTGGGCCAGAGTATATGAGCACCTCTGCCCATTCTGAGCTGCGGTGCTGCCTCACGCTGGCAGTGAGGTGCTGGGCTCTGGTGCTGGTCTGCATGTAAGCAAAGTGGCTGCACAGCTATTAGTGCAAGTCCAGTGGGCACTTCAGAAATTCACACAGCCTGACTGTCACTATGAACCTTGACTACTCCTCAATCATGGAAATAGACCCTTTGTAAAGGTGACTCCTCTTTTTAGGAGATGAAGCGCCGCCATATAGCTAAGCCATTCTCCATGGAGAAGTTGCTCTACCAGATTGCACAAGCCGAAGCAAAAAAGGAAAATGGTCCCACCCTCAGTACCATCTCAGCCCTTTTGGACGAGCTCAGGTACTGTAGACCCATGACCCAGGACTTCAGGTGAAGCCACAGAGCTGGCAGCAGGGCTTGACTGAACAAGCAGGCACAGGCGACTGTTCTCTTGACTGCACAGGGCCACCACCACCACCACCTTTTTTTTTTTTTTTTTTTTTTTTTGCTATTTCCTCTGTTGTGTTCCTGTATAGTAGGAAGGTCTTAGTGAGCCTATATGAACAGAAGCGTATGATCTCAAGCTCATTCCTCTTTGGGGTCAGTGCTGAACCTGCCTTTTTACACTAATACTTTGCTCTAGGCTCTAGGGCTGGTTGGTAGTATAGAGAGGGACCCACCTTTTCCAACCCTTGGCTCTTACAGATATGGTAAGAGAGATACTGTAACATACTCTCTTACACACATACCATAGAGAATTTGGGCAGCAGCAGCAGCATCTGACTCTGAAACTGATTGGTCCCCTTGAGTTGGTCCACTTGTGTCCCACACATTTTGACAGCGCTTCTGAAGCACTGTGCATGGTTCCCTGTGTCGACCTCTTACCTCACTTGCCTCCTCCTGAGGCTTCTCACTCTCCAGGGAAAGGGTTCCTGATAATGTTGGTGGGAAACAGAGATGTTCACCACCTAGAAAGTGTCTTCAAGGGTAGGGACAACAAATAGGTAAAATGTATCCTTAGCTTGGAGAAAGAACATCTGTAACCTTAGGCAAAGTCCTGTTACCCCATGTTTTATCTGCCCTTTTGACTGAAGAGCATAATCTCTGGCTGGGGCCTTAGGAAGGCATGCCGGGTTTGTAACCCCATGGCTGGCTGTGCTGTATTGAAGGGTATGCTTATTCCAGAAGGGTAATGACATGGAAAGGGAGCAGGCATTCCTTGCAGGCATGCATGCGGCCTTTTCATGGTGCCTGCTATTTACCTGCACAGGGATACAGAGCTGCGGCAGCGCAGGCAGTTGTTTGAGGCTGGCCTTCACTCTTCAGCACGATATGGCAGCCATGATGGCAACAGTACAGTGGCGGATGGGAAGAAAAAGCCTCGAAAATGGCTGCAGCTAGAAACGTCAGAGAGGAGGTGCCAGATCTGCCAGCATCTGTGCTACCTCTCTATGGTAAGTATATGTAAGTGAGCCTAGAGTAGACCCACCGTGGACCCCAATACCAAGCCCGCTCAAGGCTTTTACAGCTTCTTGCCTCCTCACATTATGGTAGCAGAGCCCGAGTCAGCTGGCCACTGTGGGTAGTTGTAGCTAATGTTGGACCCCCTTGCTTTTTATTCTGCCTAGGGCTCTGCGCCATTGATGGTAGCACCCACATTCACTTAAACCTTTTGGGAAATACCCTCATAAATACCCAGAGATATATTTCCTCTGATTCTAAATTCTGTCAGCTGGCAATGCCTTGGTGGGGTTTTATTAATGTTAACAGCATGTGTTGCCCATGATAGCCAGTGAGTTTGTGATTAGCCCTTGGAGTCTTTAAAAGGGGCAACCTGTTATTTCTTTTTGTTTGCATGGAGGCTCCTGAGGAAAAAAACTCCAGATTTAAAGGCTTGTCAAAGTGTCCACTCAAGTTGGAGACCATTGTTTTTTGTTGTTGTTGTGGGTTGTTTGTTTGTTTTTGTTTTTGAGATACAGGTGACAGGACTTGAGGGGCCTACACAAAGGATAAGAGTACACAGGCCCTTGTTAGCCCTCAAGGATCAGTGTCTTTCCGTGTGATCTCAGGTAGCAGGACACTTGCTTGGTATGCAGCAGTGTGCAGGTCCTCTGGGGAACTGAAGATTAGGAGCCTTACCAACGTATTTTTGTCAAACTCCCCTAAGCCTTCTATGCCAATGTCAGTATATTTTGTCCCATCTCTATGATGAGGTGCTCCAGGAGCCTGCAGAACAGATCTGGTGAGGGTTTGAAAGCTAAGACAAGCTGCTGCTTTTTTGCCTCCTTCCCTCCATTCCCTTCCTCCCCTAGTTGAAGACCCTGTTGCAGGGTTTCTCATCGGTTTGTATTGTTGTTAGTCACTGACCCCTGGCTTGGGCAGATGTGTGTTGATAGGCCTCCTTGAATTCAACTTGAGCCCTTTCCCTACAGGTAGTACAGGAGAATGAGAATGTCGTGTTCTGCCTGGAATGTGCGCTGCGCCATGTGGAGAAACAGAAGTCTTGCCGTGGGCTGAAACTGATGTACCGCTATGACGAGGTGAGTGGAGGCTGAGGGTGGCCACTGTTATTCCTGTAGATGCCAGCTACTCATCTCTAGGCTGGAAATATGATAGCTTGAGCTGCAGTCAGTGTCTGCCCCCTGTCCTCAGCTCCTCAGTGCTCAATCTACAGCCTGATCTTGCCTTCCCAACCTCTTTCCAAGTTCTTCCTGTTCACAGGGCCACTGCCAGATTCTGTGCCTATTCCATTTAGCATGCTTGCTTCTTGCACAGGAGGTGCCTGACCCAAGATGGCCCTCCACAGCTGTTCCCCCGCCACCTGTCTCGATACCACATCCCGGGAAGCTCTCTGCCTTCAGACTACTCAGGCTCTGGACAGAGCGTTTTCTTATGGCTCCAGAGCCTGAGTCAGTGCTGGGAGGGGTGGTGGTCATGCCCCTTGCGTGATGTAGACACCTGTCACCGCCCATGGCTGCCCCTCACTCACCGTTGGTCCATGTCCTGTGTGCAGAGTTGAATGCTTTAGATTGAGAGCCTAACTCCCTGACACCCTGGAATATGGTTCCCTGTGCTGCCTATGTGCTGGGAATCGTGTCCCTGTGGGATCCACACTGTCTCTTCTTCACTTTTTTCCTCACTCTTGGATTCTGTATCCAGCTCTACGCATCATATTCATCTCACCTTCTCAACCTTCCTGATGCTGCAACCCTTTAATACAGTTCCTCACGTTGTGGTAACCTCTAACCATAAAAATTATTTTCATTGTTACTTCATAACTGTAATTTTGCTACTGTCATGAATGGTAATGTATTAATATTTAATAAGCAAGACAGCTAATATGAGACCCCTGTAAAGGGTTGCTTGATCTCCAGAGTGGTTTGTGACCCACAGGTTGAGAACAGCTGTTCTGAATGAAGCCCAGTCCAAACAAGATCATTTCACTAATGGAGCACAATTTAGCATCCCAGTTGGTCTTTTGGCATCTATCTGTAATTGAGGTTGCATGTACACTTCATTGCCTTGCCCACCTCTAGTACTATTCAGATGCTGTCTTCAGCCCGCTCTGTGCCTGCTTTTGGTCTCTGCATGCCTTATAGTTATAAGTGCTTTGGATAAGGGAACATCTCAAGCAGCCATCCCCAGATTTCACAGGCTGCAGCACACCTGTCTCCTTGTCTCACAGCTTGCAGTCCTATGCCAGGAAGTGCTGATCCCGGTCTGCCTGGTGCTGCACATCTGGTACCCTGGTGCCCTTACTCAAGAACCATCTCTTGGACAACATCATTGTCACTCACTGTGTGTTCCCCAGCTCTATGGCTGGCTGTGCAGCACATCGCCCATGTGGTCCCAGGATCTGCCTTCTATTCCTAATGCTGGCAACAGAATCTTCCCTCCTTGGCTGTGCTCCCTGAAGCTTGAACAGGTGGACAGTTAGTGCATTCAAGGCCATTACGTACTTGCCCCAGGCTTGCTGGGTCAAGTGTAGGTCAGACTCATGTCTGAGTTTTGACCCAACAAAACTTCTGTGGTCCCTACTTCACATAACAGTAAACGTCATAATGTGCTTAAAATCCCAGCAATGAGTAGAACTACTGTCTGGCATCCTGTACTTCCAAAGCCCTAGTTAGGGCACAGAGTTGGCAGCAGCAGGCAGGGCCAAGGAAGGTGCATCTGCGCACAAGATTAGGGCAGCTTGAAAACACTTCTCTGAAAGTGCTGCAAGCAGCTGAGCAGTGGGGTGGGAAGCTACCTGGTGTCGTAGGTCAGCATTTTACTGTGACCACAGTCCTGAAAGAACACCAGCACAACCGGTGGTCGGATATCTAGTGAGGAAGTCAGCTAGGGCGTATGGAAAAACACACTTGGCAGCCCATAGCTGAGTCACTAATGACCAGGCCAATGACAGACGTACTAGGGGTCCTACACCTGTTTCTCTCATACCCCACTACTTTTTTTTTTTTTTTTTTTTTTTTGTCCTGTACACTCTGGTGCTCACAGGAAGAGCTGGGCTTTCAGGACACTTGAGAACCTGGCTGCCCAAGGCAAAGTTTTTTACTGTCTTTCCAAGCTTGGCAACGAAGAAGCCAGTCTTCAGGAGGCAGGACACTGTTAGATCAGCAGATGTTGGGCTTTTCACGGCCTTCTAGGGCTTTTCAGAGCCAGAGATTGTGTGAACCTCAGGAGTCTTATTGTCCGGGCTGCTTCCATTCTTTACTCAGTGTCCAGACATCTTTCTTGCCAGGTATCTGGCTTCCTGCCTATGCTCTCTTGAGTCATTCATTCTTCCAGTGTGTCCCAGGCTGGTCCCACATGTGTTCTCCTGCTCCAACCTCTGGAGAGCTGTGATTTCAAATGTGGGCCATCACACCCAGCTATGGATATATTTTGGGTGAAGTACAGGCAAATGGCTGTTCCCTCTCCCCTCTAAGAAAGAGGGAGTAATGGACTTGTTAGTGCCACATGCTGGAGAATTTTGGCTCCAAGCTGGTGCCTGTGAAGCACCTCAGTGTGGGTCTCAGCAGTAGGCCGGGCAGCCATTCTCCTTAGTCATGTTGGTGTAATTTGTCTGGATGCTGTTCTTAATTTCTAGATTTTTCTTCTCACATTGACCTGCTACGAGATAACTACAGCAGCAGCAGCTTCTGCCCTAGCCCCAACTATCTGAAGCAGGGCCAGGAGATGGCCTGTCTCCGAGCTGGGAGGCGGCTGTTTCTCCTTTACAGGTCCCCTGGAGCTGGTGTTAAAATGCAGTTGTGAGCAGTAGTGGGTGCTGGGAGCCCAATAAGTAAAACACTCAGCAGCTGAGCAGTCTCTCCTGCCCCAGGGACTTCCTTAGGCATCAGCCTGTCCTGTCCACAAGTCCTCTGCCGCTCTGAATCCTAAAGGTATTTCTAAAGCCTGCTAATATCCAGTGACACACACCGGATATTGCCTTGTAAGGTACAGTCTGGTGCCCGGGACCCCTCTGCTATACTAACTGTGTTATCTGTCCTCCTGGCAGGAGCAGATCATCAGTTTGGTCAACCAGATATGTGGCAAAGTGTCTGGCAAACATGGCAGCATTGAGAACTGTCTCAACAAACCCACACCAAAAAGAGGCCCCCGCAAGAGAGCGACCGTGGACGTGCCGCCATCTCGGCTGCCACCCTCATGAAGATGTCGAACCCATGGTCACTTATATATTTTTTGTAATTATTATATTCTAGTTTGGAGTACTTGCTGTAGGATACAAGCTGTCTTTGCACTAGCTCTAAAGAAGAATTTCTTCTGGTTTTAGAGAACTGATTTTGTTTTAGCATTAAACTGTTCAAGTTTTTGTACGTAGATAATCTAGATACTGCAGTCAGGTTTGGAAGCTGCCGTACACTCACTGTCTAAAAAACCCTTGAGGGGGCTGTATTAATTTGTATCGCCCCATGGCTGACAAAAGCCTGTTTTTTTGGTTTTTTTTTTTTGTTGTTGTTGTTGTTGTTTTTTGTTTTGTTTTATTTGGTAATTGTTGGGGAATAAAGGCTTTTTAACCCGTTTTTGAAAAGGGTGAAGTTTGGAGAACAAATTTTAAAACCATCCGTCACATGAGCAGATTTTTCTAGATTGGAAAAGTGATAGAAGACACACACACATATACAGAAAAAAGAAACTTGAAATGGCTTTCCTTTGGCTGTCTTTTCTTGTCATGTGCAAGGGGAATCTGTAGCTTCTGGAACCGGAGAGCCCCGTTTGTTGGCTGGGCGGTTATGGCAGCTGAAGGCAAATGTGAGGCTTGCGTGACTAGGCTCTCATACCAGCACATCACTATGCATCCGTTCGAGGAAGAGGAGGAAGACAAAGACTGCCTGCCTTGGAGGGCCACTGAGGGAGACCTGTGCCTGATTTCACTAGGAAATCCATTCTGTTATTTTTTTGGTGCTGTTGGCTACTTTATGAAAAAAAAAAAAAAAAACAAAAACAAAAAAAAAACACAAAAAAAACCCTTCAATAGCATCCTTGAGGAAAACAGGAAACAGTAGTTGACTGTAAGTGCTTCCCTGTCGTCCACGTGCAATCTCCTGACATTCCACCTCCGTCTCTCTGCTTGTTCACTCACACATCAGCATTAATCTTTGTTTCAAACACACTTAGAGCCACTAAGTCTGCGGTTCTTTTTGAATGTGAAAATACATCTGTGCTCATCTTGTCTATTTTTTCTCTTCATGTTTTAACAAAAAAGAAAAAAAAAAGAAAAAAAAAGAATCCCATCCCTTTTGTACATACTCCTGTAAATTGTTTTAAATACTTGAGCCTTTTCTTGGTGGGGGAGGGGAGGGGTAAGAAAGATGAAGAAAAGCCTTACATTTCAGTTTCTTCATCGGCTGGATTGGATGCTTACAGGGTTTTTCTTGTAACATTTATAAGTGCTGCTTACATCACTCAAAACAACAAAACATGGTAATGGAGTAGCTGTTGCCCTTCTCCGGTTGTGTGTACAGTATGTGTGGAATAAAAAAGGGAAACTGTTTTCACAAGCTGTTCTTTGTTTCATAATTGGATCAGTCCGTAGCTACCCATATTGCACTGAGCTTGCCAGTGGTGACTGCCAGGAACGTCCTAGGATCCACTTTGGTGGTTGTTGTTGCAGAAGACTGAACTGTTTTGGAATATTTAACGATTACATAACAGTCGAGTGTTTTCCAATGTGGTTGTCCAGTTTTTATGGCCTTGCTGTGTACTTTTCCCTCTCTTTTGACAGTAGACTTTCGCCTATGGCCTACAGTTTGACATTTAATTTATTAGCGCTGCTCTGCACCTCTCCCTCAGGGAGGGCTCCGTGTGGTCTATTGCCAGTTCTTTGTTTACTTTTCAGGTTTGTACTACAAGGTTTAATAATAAAAACAAGTTTTTTGGACATTTTGTCTGTCATTTGGAAAGTGAGGGAAGGGAATGGGCTTTCTTTGGTCAGTGGGGCAGAGGCTCTAAGTCCTCTCTTTGGCAAGGGAGTGGAGCTACTGAGGCATTTCCATATTAATGCTCAGCCACTCTGCTCTGGGTCTAGTGGGGTTAGGCGCTCATGCCCTGGCCACCTTCCCTACCGGAGAGCAAGCTGAATTATTTTGCCTCAAGTTTAATTTCTGCTGAGGTCCAGATTGTTGACAGCAGTTTTAGCCTGATGGTAGTTCAGCTGATGG
This sequence comes from Psammomys obesus, assembly GCF_907164565.1. Classification (NCBI taxonomy): domain Eukaryota; kingdom Metazoa; phylum Chordata; class Mammalia; order Rodentia; family Muridae; genus Psammomys; species Psammomys obesus. Next base: position 10,182,986 of record NW_026596162.1, read on the forward strand.
GTATAAAATTAAGTTTTTCCCAGTTTGACCACTATTGCTTATATGATAAGTTTCTTTTCCCTCCTATTACAGAGCCCACACAACCTGGCCCAAGGTCCTATTACCACTCAGCGGCCCTCCACACCTCTAAGAACTCTTGATCGTCTCAGCCGTACCCACTTGTCAAAGCCAGAGGCCTTTCTTATAACCCAAAATACTCACCGGCAGCTCAGTTTAGCCCATAAGCTTTATTGTAGCACTTGGAATGGTTCTCACACACCATTAGCAGTTGTGCAAAGTCAACCTTGCAGGAGGGTGCTGCACACAGCTGACAAGTCACTTAAATGTCCTGAGTTGAATCACTGTCATCACTGACACCTGGGGTGGACTTTCTGTCAGTATGTAATGTGACCAAGGCAGTGTCCACCTGCACCTCCTCTTCATCAGGCTGGACGAGGGGGGCATCAACAGTGTCCAGGTCAGTGTAGGCAGAGGTTGAGGCAGGTGGCTGGAGTGCTGGTTCTGAGGGATTTGGAATCTGAAGATTCATTTCGTTCTGACAGGGGTTGGATTCCAGCTCTATTGAACAAAGTAGAAAAAGCCTCCGATTGGTGATTACCATTGAGGACAACTGTCTGAGGGCACCCTACAGGGCTGCCTCCTGTCCCACAGGGAGTCACAGGTGAACAAGTACCTATTCTGTACTGTGACACTGGGAAAGACTAAGAAAAAGCTAAGGGCACATGCTGAAAGTCAAGCACCAATCCTTGATAACCTAGATGATCCTTTAGCACTGGAGTATAGGATGAACTAAGAATTATTCAGCCTTTAGCAACCCCCAATTTTGCGAGGAATCAAGATTTTAGACATAACCAGTCACTGACTAAGTCATTTCTCTCCCTGTGGAGGGCTGAGAGGAGGAGGGTCAGGTCAGAGGAATTGGTCTCTCAGTACTGTGGCCCAAGAGTTTCCCTTCCCTCCTGTATATGAAAGCAGCTGAAAAACTGGCTGTGCAGTGCTCTACAAACAAAAGGACCTCATCAGGAGTCCATAGTCCTGGAGTAAGGAAGGCCTGCTGCATTAGGGAGCAGAGCTTAGAAAAAAACCGAGCCACACAGGAACGCTAACGTGTTCCCAATCCAGCCCAATCTCTGCACCTTGAGGGCCCACTCCCTGGAGCAGCCTCCATTCATTGCCTCACTACTTCCTACACATGGAAAAATGGGTTCATGGAAGAAGTTGGGTTGAAGAGATTTGATATTGGTCTGGTCATGACTTACTCAAACCAGGGGACAGCACAATGTTGTCCTCTCCACCAGAATTCAAGAAGACATCTAGAGCCTCCTGGTCAGAGATGTCCATCAGGTCCATCTGCTCCAGCATGTCTACATTCACCTCCATGGATGACATGCTGCCCATGGGCTCTGAGAATAAAAGAAATTGTACCTTTTGCTTTTCATGGTAAATGGTGCATTTTATCACTGTTAGGCTAATCACACTATTTTCTCCCAGCTTTTGCCATCACCAAATGAGAATAGTTTTACTCTGTCCTAAGTTATCTTTTATAACCTTTGTCCACAAACTCATGTTTGCAGGTGTTCCTATAAAATGTAGGTGTAGGTAGGAGCTGTTTTAATGGGTCAGTAGGAAGTCAGAAAATTCCCTCCTAGGTCAGTGCAACCAAAATTGCAAGTGATGCTTTCCTGCTGGTAGAATGGGAACAGAAGCTCAGCAGCTGCAGGAGACAGGGCCCCAAGGCAGGGTGCCTCTTAGAACTGGTTTTCACATCCCAACCACCAGCCAAGGATTACTTTCTATGCAAGCTGTTTCTGGATGGATGTATTATGAACCTTGGCCTTCACAGACAGAGACTCCCTTACAAAGTAAGGGGCAGCACAAACGAAAGCGTAACAAGGACCAGGGAAGTCAATGTCAGAGAGGCTTCTAGGATGAACCAGATAACTAAGTTTACCATCAAAATGTAGACTTTGCCCAAGTTGAGGATGAGAGCAAAGCACAGTAGAAAATAAATTCAATATATTCCCCAGAGCGCGGCATGAGCACACACAGTCACTCCCACAAATGAAGATGGAGGGGCGCTTGCAATCCAACAGAGCTGGAAGTTTTGTGTTCTTCAGTAGGAGTTGGATTAGCTTTAGGCACACAAGCACCTAAGTTCACTACTTTTCTATCTCTGGGTTACACAGGTTGTTCTGTTGTTCTGAGCCAGTCAGGCTTAGCTTGGGCAGGGTGGACTTGAACAGCTTTCTGGTGTCACAGCGGCACCAGTGCAGTAATGTCACAGCTACAAGGGTAGGTTCGAGAGAGTAGCACTCCCTTAGGCACTGGTGTTCTAGTGGGATTCTTGAGGGTATAAGTGGATGCCATGGTTTCAGCCGTCTCTTCTGGTCTGTGGCTTTGACCTCAGCCAGGAGGACCTCAGCCTGAATGTTGGATGTTCAGGAGAGGCCAAGCCATTCACCACAAGGAATGAACTAAACCTAGCCTGGTGTCTCTCACCGTCAGTCCCAGCACAGGGGAGGCTGAGACAAGACCATGAGTTCCATGCCAGCTAGGGCTATTTATCAAATCCCACCTAAGAATCCTCTCTTCCCCAATTATGTGATTCTCCTACCTCAGCCTCCAAATCACTGGAATTGTGTATGTGTCTTCAGAACTTAACTCACAGCTGTATAATTCACACCCATCCTTCTGGAGGGATGCCAATGTACCTACCTCTTTGATGACTGACATAACTGTCCTAACTTACTATAAACTTAAACCTAATTTATGTCAAATAAACTAATGAAAAGTAAAATATTTATGTGTTAAATATCAAAAGTTGTCAAATTCAGCTCAAGTGATATCCCAATAGGAAATTCTTAGCTTTGGATGCCTTACTAGAGAATGAAGAAAATCAAGCCTATATTTCAGGTAGAAGATAGGTGCCCTTGGTGCCTTTAATCCCAATACTCAGTAGGTAGAAACAAGATGTCTTAAGTATGAGGTCAGCCTAGTTCCAATGAGTTCCAGGCTACCCAGGGCTACATAGCAAGGCCTTGCCTCTGAAAAGGACGCCCAAGGAATGTCCAGTTTTCCTGCCAAGCCTCCTGAGTGCTAGAAGCACCTGGCTACAAAGACTGTTCTTTGCCAAAGCAAAGACTATGAGCAGTGGCACGCTAAGTATTTGATTTGGCACACTTTCCATGGAAACCATAAAACAGGACAGACCAGCCAGTGGTCCCATACAGTGTCTAGGGTTTGCTCATCCACTCAGGATAAACAAGGAGAGTGATGTGCTCCATCCAATGCTGAATTCCAAAAATTGGTCAGTTGTAAGTTTTAGAAACATAATTTTAATCAAACTTCAGAGTAAGTATATTGAAGAACTTGAAACAGGAACAAATGTGGTAATGGGGGTGAGTTGGCTGGGTCTAGCTTACACCAAGACTCATCAGGGTGCTTTTGCCTCTGTTGGCACTGAACTGTTGAAGACAGAAGCTGTCCTGTTTGAAACGGAGTTCAACAGTAATCGGACCACTACTTACTGAACTGTAACTATGAAAATCACAGTGGAGTGTCCTAACCTGTACAAGCTTAAAACACACAAACATAAGGCTGCTAAAGCCAGTCACCTTGAGTAATACTGTGTATCAGGACTGTGAAAGTCAACATCTGGACTCTATGAAACGAAGACAGGTAAGAGTACAATGAACACTAACTGTCAAAGGTTACCTTCGACAGCTTGATGGTAAGGCTCTAACATCATCGTGAATTGAAATCAAGCTGACGCCAACTAGAATCTTCACCCCTCCTGACTTAGTATTCACGGTGCTGGAAGGTACTTTGTATGTGTGGTGGTTTGAATGAGAACGGTACCCCCTAGGCTTACATATTTGAAAAGTTGTTCCCCAGTTGGTGAAAGCATTTGGAAGGGTTAGAAGGTGTGGTGGGGTTGGAGGTGGCATGTCACTGGGGTGGACTTTGAGGTTTCACAAATCTAATACCATTCCCAGTTGTGTGTGTGTGTCTATCTGTGTCTTTCTGCCTCATGTTTGGGACTCCAGATGCTCCAGTACCATGCCTACCTGCATACTGCCATCCTCTCTGCCAATGATGGCCATGGACTCTAACCCTATTAAACTGTAAGCCCCAAATAAATTTCTGTGTGTTCGCTTGGTCCTTGCCTCTTATTACAGTAACAAAAAAGTCTCTAAAACATCTACAGGAGGAGGAGCAGTAATCGGTATTAGCTACAACCCAGTGACCTGTCTGCAAGATTGTATTGGTACAATAGTGGCCAACAAATGTTACAGGAGTAACTACCACTGTTTAAAAAATAGACTTAAGGCAAACTTCATATCTGGACACTGCTAAAGTAGCCCCAAGTCTGGGACTAGACAGGGTCACAGGCCTAGGGGAAACTATTACTATTATGCTAACGGAGCAGAGCAATAAAATCACTCCTATTGCAGACATACCCACAGATTAGCGCCTCACTCAGCCCTCTCAGAGAACGCGCTTCTTGCAGTAGATGGGTGTTAACACAATGATTCACAACCTACAAACCTACAATGTACAGAGAGATAGACAGACTGACTGACTGTGGCGCACTCAGTCCCAATTGGGTATCTTCATCAAATCATCCTCAAGATTTAGAGATCTCAAGACCCAGCTATACCTCTCCTGGATATATACCCAAAAGACGATCCAGCATACAACAAGGACACTTGCTCAACTACGTTCATAGCAGTTTTATTCACAATAGCCAGAATCTGGAAACAACTTACATGACCCTCAACCGAAGAATGAATAAACTATAGCATATGTACACAATAGAATACTATTCAGCTACTAAAAACAAAGAAATAATGGAATTTGCAGGCAAATAGATGAAACTAGAAAAGATCATCCCGAGTTAGGTAACCCAAACCCAGAAAGACACATATAGTATGTACTCGCTTATAAGTGGATATTAGCCGCATAGTATAGGATAAGCATACTATGAGGCACAGACCCAAAGAAGATAAGTAACATACAGGATCCAAGGTAGGATGCATACATCTCACTTGGAAAGGGAGACAGGACAGACAGAAGTAGTGGCTGAAGAGAGGGAACAAGGTAGGAGATGGGGGCCCAGAGAGTTCAGATCTGGGGAGAGTAAGGGCGAGAGGACAGAAGGACTGTGAAGAAAAGAGAAACAGTGGGGTTATCTCTCTGACAGGGTAGGCTCCTAGGAGGATATGAGGGGGACTCAAGCAGAGACTCCTACTAGCAAAGAGCACAGAGAGCGAAGAGGACACCCACTACCTAGTCTCCTAGCAGAGGGAAGGGAATGCTAACACACCCACATAAACTTTGACCCAAAATTTACCCTGCCTACAAGATGTGCAGGGATAAGACAGCAGAGATTGAAAGAATGCCCAACCCATGCCTCACCCAACCAGAGACCCACCCTAAGGGACAGTGCCAACCCCTGACACTACGAATGAAGCTCTGCTAAACTTGTAGACAGAAACTTGACAGAGCTGTCCTATGAGAGGCACTACCCAGCAGCACCTCAAAACAGATGCTGAGACTCACAGCCAAACATTGAGTGATAGTGATACGTAGGGAATCTTCTGGAAAAGTGGGAGGAAAGAGGGACTTGGAGATGACAGGAGCTTCACGAGAAAAAAAAAAAAAACAGGGCCCAGAGGGGCTTGCTGAGACTGAAGCATCAACCAAAAACCATGCATGAACTGGACCTCAGCCCCTTCAAAGATGCAGCAGATGGCAGCTTAGGCTTCAAGTGGGTCCTCTAGTAAGGGAAGTGGGGACTGCATTGGACATGGACTCACTTGCCAGCTTTTACATCACTTTCCCCTGGCAGGACTGCTTTGCCAGGCCACAGGGGAAGAGGACATGCTTAGTCCTGATCAAACAGGATGAGCAGGGCTGGATGGAAAGGGGGCTCCCCTTTTCTTAAGGGGAGGGGGAAAAGGGGTGAGACTGGAAGGGGAGGAGGGATGAGGCTACAACAAGGATGTAGAGTGAATTAAAATTTTTTTTTCAATTAAAAAGATCTATGTGGATAAAGAGGCTGACAATTGTTAAGAGCCAGAGGTGGTGGTTGATCCCAGGGAACAGCACTCTTCAGTTCTAGAATACACAAAGAACTCCTAGAGAGAGACTGTGTCAAAATGCACAAGATTTGAACAACTTCAACCCAGACAAAACCCCTGCACAGAGAGAGGAAGCAGGCACAAAGGTCCACTGCTAGCCAAGAGGCTATTTGTAATTGATACCTGCTTGGAAAGGGGTTTTCTGCAGTGTCATTTGGTATATCAACTACACTCCAGGACATGCCTCATGTCCAGGAGTATTTGGCCAACACAAAATTACTCCAGGGTGTGTGTGTGTGTGTGTGTGTGTGTGTGTGCGCGCACACACACTTGTTTTGGAATTGCTTTGTCATATTGGTTTTTTTTTTTTAATCAGTGAGAGAAAGAGAAGGAAGAAAGGAGGAGAGAGAATCATGAAGTTGGGTGTTGGTGTGGTCTGAGTGCTATTGGTCCTCACAGGATCATGTGTTTGTAGGTCTAGTCCCCAGCTGGTGAGCTCCTTGGAAAGGAGGAGGAGGTGCGGCATTGCTGAAGGAGGTGTAGTCTTGTTGAAGAGGTATGTCACTGGGGGTGGGCTTGGAGATCTCAAAAGCCCAGTCTTTGTCTCTCTGTCTACAAATCAGGATAAAGTTCTTAACTGCAGCTCAGCGCCTACCTGCACCTACACTCCCCACCACCATGATAATGGACTAACCCTCTGAAACTGAGACAAGCCCTCAATTAATGACTTTCTTTTATAAGAGTTAGCATGGTCACGGCGTCTCTTCATAACAATAAAACAGCAACAGACAGAAGTTGGTCTCAGGGAGTGGTGTGCTGCCACGACAGGCGTGACCATGCTATTTGTTAGTAGACTTTGGATCAGGAAAACAGTTGAACCTTTAAGCAGGGCTTCTGGGCTGCCCTTGTAGGAACAAAGGGAATAATGCTGAGGGAGATATGAACTGCAGGGGCCCAGCTCAAAAGGTTCTGAAGGAGAAAATATTATCAGCTGTTGGGATACTTTAGCAAAGAATGTGCCTGCCTTTGCCCTTGCCCTAAAAATTCTTTCCAGAGGCTAAATTAAACAGTTTTTGATTAATAGCATTGGCAGAGGAGAATTCAAGAGAGCCTAGTATCAACTGTGTAGTTATTAGTGATTAGTATTAAGCATATCTTCAATGAAAAGAGCAAATAGGGCAAAATGAAATACAAAATACAGAATTTGAGGAGCATCTTAGTTGGGTTTTTTTTTTTTTTTAACATTAATTATGTATACATTATTCTTCCTACATGCTCACCTGCACCACCAGAAGTGAGCACCAGATCTTACTATAGATGGTTGTGAGCCACCATGTGGTTGCTGGGAATTGAACTCAGGACCTTTGGAAGAGCAGTCAGTGCTCTTAACCTCTGAGCCATCTCTCCAGCCCTTAGCTGAGTTTCTACTGCTGTGAAGAGACACTATGACATGGCAACTCTTATTTAAAAAAATTAATTAGGGCTAGCTTACAGTTTCAGAGGTTCAGTCCATTATCATTATGGTGAGAAGCATGGCAGCATGCAGGCAGAGAAGGAGCTCAGAGTTCTACATATTGATCTGCAGGTATCAAGAGACTGTGAACCACACTGGGTGCAGCATGAGACCTCAAAGCCCACCCCCACAGTGACACACTTCTTCCAACAAGGCCACAACTACTCCAACAGTTCACACCTAATAGTACCACTTCCTATGGACCAATCATTCAAACATATGAGTCTATGGGGGTCAAACTACCACAAGGAGCAAAGAAGCACCAAATGTAATGCTGAGCAAAGTCCAGTTCTCAAGAAGATAAAAAGTTTCAGCAAATGCCTGATGCTAAATGGGAAAAGGTAGTAGTGACCTCAAGACTTGCACCAAGCTAAGCTTCCAACTTGTGAAAAAGGAATTTAAGAAAAGCTTAAGCAGCAAAGGAAACCATCAACAATGGAAAGCATATGCAAGTGCAAGTCAAAGAGGGACCCAGGATGTAGCCTCAGCAATCAGAAGAACTTGTCAGCTTCAGCAATGTGGTTCTGGCTTTAGAATCAATAAGGACACAGGAAAGGGGTTGTAGAATCTTCCTCCATAATAAAGAAAAGCTGCTGAAGCCAGGTGTGTGCAGAGGAGTCCTTGCATGGAAGCACAGCAAGGCCATGGCAGGAAGCTGTGAAGGTGAAGCCTGGATTGCCTTGGGGACTCTAAGATGTTAGTGATAGCAGAGTTGTGGGATACTTGCCAAGGAGAGCTGCTAACAGGGTATGGAACCAGGCCAAGAGAGAGAAGTATGCTGTAGTCAACACAGCTAGAGGCCGGAGTTCTGAAGAGCACTTTGACAGCAGATATGGAGATGCAGAATTCAGAGTTTGCCCTACTGGTTTTCTGTCTTGTTCTTGTCTAGAACTTCCTCATGCTCCCTTTCCTCCCAGGGCAGAACTGCAATGTACAGTCTGTGCCACTATATGTTAGAAGTGTGTGATCTGCATTTTGATTTCAATTTTACAGGCGGTTACAGTTTAGAGATTTCCATGAATCTCAGACTTTGGACTTAAAAGTCCAAAGAGACTTTTAAACATTATTGAGACTGAGAGACTATAGGGAATTTTGAAGTTGGGCTACGTAAGTGCGTTATGATATGGTCACACACCCATGCGGCTAGGGAGTGGAATGTGGTGGCTAGGAGTGGGTGGATCTGGGAGGAGGAAGAGGATTATCAAAGTACACTGTAATAAATAAATTTTAATTAAAAAATGCCCAATTTAAGAAATCAAAACCTAAATACATCACTTCATATTATTGGGAGTCAAGGGGGCTGCAGCACTATGATAAAGATCACACAGAATCCACACAGCTGGGAAGCTTGCCAGCTGCCATAAACATTCTGAGAAGTAATTGACAAACTCTAGTAAATCTAAAGTAAGCACACCACATGAAATAAGTACTGCTCCAAAAGAAGCAGTTCTCAAAGTGAGGTTCCTCAGCTGCTACCTTGAGCTAGAGTGTCCATGGGAATTGGCTCATAATGCAACCTCGTGGTTTCTTCACCTACACCTTCGAGATCAGAATCTGGGACCCAGTTCTTTATGATGAGGCCTGCTCCTTTTGGACAGCATAACTACAGCCATTTTTTATTTCAGGCCTAACAGCCACATCATCTCAGCTTGTTGCTAATATAGGGAAAAGCTCTCTGTGTAAAGTTGACTAAAAACTATGTTTATGTTCAGCATACTCAGAAATTTCCCAACCATCAACACAGCTAGCCCCAACTGCCACACACACTTCAAGGTTAGCCTTGAATCAGACATGAGTACCCTGTTCCACTCTCCCCACCATACCCCATGTGGTTTTTGCCTTTACAAGCTAACTTTGAAAGACAATCAATGTCACAGTTTGGCTCACGAGTTCCTTTCTGTGTCCCTGTCTTGGGGTGTTGTATTCATTAAACCATCCACATCTAACTAACATTGGTGTCTGAGCAGTTTATGCAGCTTTCTCTGGACCCCAACATTTACTCTCAAAAATGTACACAGAGATACATGAGGATGTCTATGGAGGCTAATCTCAATGGTCAGTTAAACTGGATTCATGAATACATCTCTGGCCTTCTCTCTAAGGGTGTGTGTAGAGAAGTTTAACTGAGGTGGCAAGACCACCCTACAGTGGGTAGCCCCATCTCCTGCACTGGGGGCTTACATTGAATGAAAAGCAGAGAAAGGAAAGCAAGACAAAAACCAGCTTCTTGATCTGCCTAAACGTAAGCAAGCCCAGGCCTACTCCCATTTCCACCCCCCCTAAGCTCCTGCTACAACGCCTCCTCTTCCCTCCAGGGGATGTCTTCAAGAGGATGTCCTTCTGAATTATAAGCTGGTGTCCATCCTTCCTTCCTCTGTTTCTGCCCCTGTGAAGAGGACACTAACTAATGCAATCTCCATGTCAGCACTCTTTCTAATAACTTGGGAACAAGTATTCCTATTCATACTAAATGAATTGGTTATATGTGTTCAATGTAGATAAATTTAAGTATGTAAGTTGAGTTTGAACTGAGTAAATTATACTGATGATGCAAAGGGACCCTCTAAGCAAACTATAAGGCAACACCTTACTTCCACATAAAGCATGTTTTATTGCTTTTTTAAAGATGTATGTATGTATGTATGTATGTATGTATGTATGTATGTATGTATGTAT
>NW_026596162.1:10193267-10207632 GCF_907164565.1 Psammomys obesus
TATGTATGTATGTATGTATGTATGTATGTATGTATGTATGTATGTATACAGTGTTCTGCCTGCATGCACCTGCAGGTCAAAAGAGGGCACCAGATCTCATTAGAGAAGGTTGTGAGCCACCATGTGGTTGCTGGGAATTGAACTCAGGACATTTGGAAGAACAGCCAGTGCTCTTAACCTCTGATCCATCTCTCCAGCTTCCTATTGTTTTATTATGGTGCTGGAGTTTGAACCTAGGGCCTTGTGTACATGGTAGGCAAATAGCACTGAGCTTGGTCCTCTGCCTCTACAAAGGTTTAGAAGCCAAAAAACACACGTACGTGTATTGCACACATGCACTATAAAGGCGGTCACATCTGAACATAAAGAAGGTGGACATGATCAGTGTCTTAAGATTTGCTTGCTGTGAGAGACACCATGTGCACAGCAACTCTTATAATGGAAAGCATTTAATTAGGACTGGCTTACAGTTCAGAGCTTTAGTCTATTATTGTCATGATGAGAAGCATGGCATGTGCAGAAAGACATGGTGCTGGAGCGGTAGCTGAGATTTTCATATCTGGATCTGAAGGCAGCGGGAACAGACTGTGCCACACTGGGCCTGGCTTGAGCATCTGAAACCTCAAAGACCAGCCCTAGTGACACACTTCCTCCAACAAGACCACACCCATTCCAACAAGACCACGCCTCCAAATAATGCCACTTCCTGGTGACCAAGCATCCAAACACATGTGTCTATGAGAGGCATGTCCTATTCAAAGCACCGCCAGAGTTCCACAAGGGACTCCCACAGCTGGTAGCTTTGTGTTAGAACCAACTGTGCCTGTGGCACTGAGCTCAAGCGTGGGCAACTTTTCACCTGTTCTTTCTACCATTCCTAAAGCTGGCTATCAACATTCACCTGGCAAAAACCTTCACCTCATTCTCTCAGTCCACTTGAACATCAGAGACGTGAGTCTAAGGGGTAGGAAGCTCTAGCTCCTGGGCCTTAATCAGTCAGTCAGCAGAGATCCTCAACAACTTGAAACCTAACCTGGAGCAAGGATCCAGGCATCAGGCAGAGCAGGGCATCTCCCAGGAGATCTGTCCAAACCTAGAGGTCAGGACAACTGGACGACAAGGAACAAAGAAGTGATAGGTAAGTGAGGAGGCACAGTACTGGGAAAGCTAGAAACGCAGAAAAGGAGAGCATGGAGATATGACAGGAGATGACGGCACACCTAGGACAGGGAAGCCTCAATTTGCCTATATGTTGCTGTGGAAGATTACATAGCTCCTGCCAGAGGGAAAACACAAGCTGCCCTATCCACCCCAGCTGTACCTCCAGAGGAGATAGTTCCTCAGGAGACATAAGAGCGAGCCCTCCAGTGTCTTCACTTTACCCCAAGGTGTTCATTTATGAATACAGATGCTGTTCCTGAAAAAACCAATTCAACTACAGAAGTTATTAGAATACAGGTGGCCCTCCATAACTGTGGGTGGAGAACAAACTTAGGTCTGTGATAGCTGTATGTGTAATAAACATGTACCATTATTCTCTAAACAGTACAAGCTAACTATGAACATGGCATGACACTGTAGGAAGTCAGGTGACATGAAGTCACTCGACAGTGTTTGGGGGATGCCACAGGTTACATACAGTATGCCATTTTTTATAAGGAATTTGTATATCTATGGATTTTGGTCTCCATGAGAGAGGTCTTGGAACCAAATACCAAAGGCTAACTTGTGTGTGGTATGGTCTGATAAAGACAATCAGCCTTTAAAATACATTTTCTATTTTTTTCAACCTTGTGGTTAACCCGAGAAGCCTCAGGCTTGCAAACCATTCATTCGACCAATGACTCCATCTCTAGCACCTCAAAGAATTCTTAATCAGGAGAAAGCTCTCTAGTAATATTTTAAAAGTCAGCTGCAAAGAGGTTGAGTTTGATTTCAGAGACATAAATTCAATAGACAGGAAAGGACACTATAATTATAGGTAATTTTTTAACTTAATTTTTTTTTCTTCCAGGCTCAGATGAATACTTGCCTAGCAAGTTTGAGGCCCTGGTTAGATCCTGAACGCCATAAAATAACAAAATCCTTTTCAAAATTCTGTATGAGCATAATTTTGATTTCAGTTATATGAAGTTATTTTTAATTTTTCAACCCGAATCTAGAACTAAAGGAAGAAAATGGCATCTAGGCATGACCACAGCAGTCACTTTGGTTTTGGGATCTAACCACCAAGGACTATACCCCACATCCTAGGCAGCCTGGCCTGGACTGCCCCAGCTCACCTCGTCTCTCTGCGATCTGCAGGTAACCCGTGGACAGGTACTGTTCCATGTCCTGCTGGAAGGCTTCCTCAAAGAACTTCTGCCGTTCCTTCAACTTCAGCTGCTGGGTGTGCTCCATTTCCAGGACCTTCTGTGTGTGCTCTGCATCTAGTTCAGCTGAGAAAGCAGAGTAGGGGGTGAGAGTTGCAGAAGGGACTTGACAGGAGGTGACACAGATTGCCTGCTCTGCCATGGCAGGGACCTAGCTGCTCACCAGTCACTGTCATCTTCTCAGGTGACTCACCAACTTAAGAAGCTCTTGTTCCATCCAGATTGTTTCTACCAAATCATGTTTTTTTTTTTTTTTTTTTTTTAATAATTATTTATGTGTCTGTGCAGAGCCACACAAAGAAGAGGGTGTTGAATCCCCTGGAATTAACCATATAGGCAGTTGTGAGCCACCCAATATGGATGCTAGGAACTGAGATACCAAGTGCTCTTAAACACAGAGCCATCTCTGCAGTCTGTGTTCAATTTTGAGGCTGATTTATAAATACAATAACGCAGGTAAAAACTTGAGTTCCTGGAGAGCTATACTCACATTTCATTCTTTGCTCTAAGAATACAAACATGGAGTGTCATTCAGCCTGAAAGAGAAAGGAAATTTGGACACATGCTCCACCACAATGAACTGTGGTTCATTAAGTAAATGAGCAAGGCCCAATAAGACAAACTCCTGTGTGACAACACTAAAATAAAGCACCTGGAGCAGACATCTAGACAGGGTAGAATGAAAGATGGTGAGAGTTGTAAGAGAAGGAGTGTTTTCTGAGCACAGAGTTTCAATTTTTAAAAAATAAGGTTAGCAGTGTGGACGAGGCAACTCAGTGGTAAAGCGCGTATACATAAGCGTGAGGACCTGAGGCTGGATTCCCTGCACCTGTGTAAGCAGCTGGGCATGCTGGGACATTTGTGTACTGCAGCACTGCCAAGAGTGGAGAACGGCAGGTTCTGGGAGTCGATGCCAGTCAGCCTAACTAAAGCACCGAGCTTCCAGAAGTGAGCCTCCTCTCAGAAGGAAAAACAAAACAAAACAAAACTTAGGGGTGGATGCTGGTCCCATTGGACAATTGTAAGAATTTTGAAAATTGGTAAGACGTTTAAATGTATTTTACATAGTAAGAAAACTGGGAAAGAAACATGTAGACAGCCTTGAAAAAAAAAATGGCTCAGCAGTTAAGAGCACATCCATCTCTTTCCAGAGGACCAGAGTTCAATTCCTGCCACCCACAGAGAGCGCCTCACAGCTTTCTGTAACTTCAACTCCAGGGGATCTGATGCCTTTGGCCTCTGTGAATACTGGTACTCACATGCACAGAGACAACATGGTGTAAGTGATTTTAAAGAGAACAAACAGCACATGATACAACAGATCTAAAAACTGCCTTTGTCCCCATACTGCTCTATTACCTTCACTGTAACTCCTGAGTACAGCATCCTCTATTAATGACAGAACTTAAAACTCAGTAATGGACTTTATTTTTGATCTCACACCAAGAATATAGTGTCTAGTACTTAGAATATTCTAATCTACATACATGCCAGGAGCATGTAGACTATGTAACTAACGTTAGCAACCAAACAGAGACAGGAAAGCAAACATCCTCTGAGCAGATGACTCTGGGATACACTCTGAAGACTTCCAAGACCTTGGCCACCCTGGCAACCCCTTCAAAAAGGCTTCCCTTCCCTTATTGGCTCATCCACTGCTTCACACACTCCCTGGCTTCTCTCCAGCCTATCACACATCCTACCTGTGGTAAATCCTTGCATTTTCCCCAGAACCCCAGGTAAAAATCTACTGCCAGTTATAAGTAGTTTAATCGTTCCAAGCTGCCGCTTTATCATCTATCTAGGCGAGGTAAACATACTAATTTCTTAAGGTTGTCGTCAGGGTTCAAGAATGGCAGATATGAACCATCAGCAATACGACGCTGGCCAAGAACTAACAGCTAATATTGACAGGCAACATGTTGTCAGTAACAGACTCTCAAAACAGGAAGTTGTCACACATGGTGGGCAAGACTATAATCCTAGCATTTGGAAGATAGAGGCACAGGGATAGGAATTCCCAAGCTACATCAGCTATTCATTCATTCCCTCCCTCTTCCACAGACACTGACGGACACTGACAAACATTACCAAGAACCAGAACCAAGTACAGCACTAACATCATTCTCTCAGCCTCCTCAGGCTTCAGAACTCATCACGTTTCAGTGTCCTCAATACATCTGCGAAGAGTCGTGCATTTGAAGGTTGCATGAACAAGACACCTATTCACCTGTCTTGCTTCAACAGTCAACGTGTCTGCTAAACACTTGACAACTGTCAAGTGCATTAGTGTAATTCAGCTCTAAAACATAGTAGCATGCTTCAAATACTTCATAGCTCAAACTGGTTTAAAGAAGGTTTTCCAAAATAAGTTGTCTGAAATCAAAGATCAATTTAGAAATTATCAAAAGGAATACCTCACTCAGGATGATTGGATAAACATACTAAAATCTGTACACCTAAAGAAGCTAAGCAAGAAGGAGGACCCTGGGTAAGATGATCAATCCTCACTCAGAAAGGCAAATGGATGGACATCGGAAAAGGGAGAAAACAAGGAACAGGACAGGGTCCTACCACAACAGGCCTCTGAAAGACTCTACCCAGTAAGCAGATGCTGAGACTCATAGTCAAACTTTGGGCAGAGCGCAGGTAATCTTATGAAAGAAGGGGGAGATGAAAGACCTGGAGGGGACAGGAGCTCCACAAGGAGAGCAACAGAACCAAAATATCTGGGCCCAGGGGTCTTTTCTGAGACTGATACTCCAGACAAGGACCATGCCTGGAGATAACCTAGAATCCCTGCTCAGCTGTAGCCCATGGCAGCTCAGTCTCCAAGTGGGTTCCCTAGTGTTGGGAACAGGGACCGTCTCTGACATGAACTCAGGGCTGGCTCTTTGATCACTTCCCCCTGATGGGGAGCATCCTTACCAGGCCCACAGTGGAAGACAATGCAGCCAATCCTAATGAGACCTGATAGGCTAGGGTCAGAGAGAAGGGAGGAGGACCTCCTCTATCAGTGGACTTGGGGAGGGCATGGGAGGAGATGAGGGAGGAAGGGTGGGATTGGGAAGAAATAAGGGGGGGCTACAGCTGGTATTCAAAGTGAATAAAGTGTAATTTATAAAAAAATAAATTTAAAAATTATCAAAAGGGATTTACTTAAAGAATATCGTATTTTAACTGAGTCAAGATCATCTGTATAAAGGCGTGAAGGTGTTTCATTTTCTTAGGACTACTACTAGGGTCTGAATTACTGCTCTTAGGGATTTTCATCTTAATTCTTTACGTTGAGAGGAAATCCAATCCTGTCTCAATCACTCCAGGGTGGGTCTGAGGAGAGTTTGGGCTGTGGAACTTAAAATGACTTAAAAAATCATAACTGCTAAGCTGCCAGGGAGACAAGTACTGCCCTCTGCTGCACAGGTGCAGGTGTTCTCTTCACAGACGGATCTGACACCATCCGTTGTGCTGCGTCAAGAAGCAACACGGATGAGACACCTGAAAGAAAAGTGAGTCAAAGAGGATCTCAAGCTAACAAACCAAAAAAATCTGGGTAAAAATCCCGGTTACAGAACCTCCCCTAAGGAAAAATGATCCTGGCTATTTGTTGTTCTGGGGAAGCCAAGCCAACACCTAGACTTAAGCTTGTAGCTATGTCCAGATGTTGTCACCTACAAAATTCAAGCCTGAAAACCATGCAATCAGATTACCCCTTCTCCCCAAACCCTCCCCAAACTTACAGAGTTCTAAGTGTCAAGCTGCATTCACAGCTACCTGGGGCACATGCGGCCTACCTAGCACTGGTTGGCCACACCAAACAGGATTTAAAAAAAAAACAAAACAAAAACAAACAAACAAACAAAAAAACCACAGAAAAAGATTGAGTAGTTTTTTCACCACAAGTCTGAAGTGGTCCTCCAACTCCATTACCAAGACATGCTTACAACTTGGCTTTGGTCATGTTAGCAGCATAGCCATTTCAGATGGGCAGTTACTCTGAACACACTAGGATTACATCAGCACTTCAGATGTCATCATCAATTTACAGGAGGGACAGATGTGTATAAAATTTACAAAAACTAACCCGCCATGCTCATTTCAGGAGCAGCCCCACTCCATTCTGCTGTCCTTTAACAGCCCTTGGACAAAAGACAGTGAGGTGCTGATAACAGATGGGGCAAAAATGGGAACACTTTAATCTAGACTGTAAAAAAGAAAAGTAATAAACACTGAATTAAATATGAGTTGAGAAGAAATTTTAGTAATTTTTCATTCAAAATAAAGAAGACTAAGGTTTACTACTTTTTTTTTCTTTTCTTAGACAGGGTTTTGCTGTGTAGCCCTGGCTATCCTGAAACTTACTCTGTAGACCAGGCTGGCCTACCTCTGCCTCTGGAGTGCTAGAATTAAAGGTGTGTGCTGCCGCTGCTGCCACCATGACTACTACCTAGCTTAAGAATTCTTTTTAAAAATCTGAAATAACTACAATCTAATGTTCTCAATACTGTGTCAGGAAATGTGAGTTTCAGAAAATTACAGTCTATGTAACAGAATCATGGAGAACTGTGAAACCTCTCTGAATTTTTACACACAAGTCTTTCCAAAACTCTTTTTTTTTTTGGATGAAAAAACTCAACCAAATAGCTGTCAAGATAAAAAGGTGAGAGTAGCTAATGATTTCAGGCTCTGCACTTAATAGTTTCTAGATGCATCCACAGTGTTTGTGTGGAGTAGACATTTGTTGACCAGTAGAGAGCACAAATAGTAAGAAAAAGTGCAGCTCCATGGACGAGCATCTGCCCATTGCCATGAGCCCCTAGGTGTGACCTCTAAGGAGTGGGGAAGCCCATGTAACAAGGCCAAGTCCTTGAGAAACTGCTTTCTCTCTGCGGACTGTACTAGCTTTACCTCTTTCCACTCATAACATTCAGCTTCTAAAATTTTCACTTTGAAATAATTTCAGATTAATAGCATGCTGGCAAAAAAAAAAAAAGACATATCTTGAGTGACAGAAACTTTGGCCGTGACCTGGATTAAAGGTCTAATGTCACAGGCAGACTACGTAGACCCTGGGCCTCTCCTAAGGTTCAAGTCTCATATAATTATGGCATGATATCAAAGCAAGAATCTGGCAGCACAACGCACAGAGCCTGCTCACATGCCCACTGCGCAGTGCACACGTGCGCAGGGGCAGCTCTGTGCAGGTTCACCGGCTCACAGCCTGTGTGGCCTCTGTCCACACACTCCACTGCACAACCAGACTCTCCATGCTGCTCTTTATAATCAATATCACCCTTCCTCAAGTGCCGATCTGTCCTCCAAGTCTGTATGTCCAGTGTCTCATAAATGCCACATCAACAGGATCCTACATGGCTTTTCTCACTCAGCCTGCTATCTTGGGCTTGTCTACACTGCTGCATATGCTAAAAAACATGTTCCTCGTGTTTCTGTGGGAATTCATAGTAACTGGTGTGCCCAAGGATGGATGGGTGAATTCCAGCTTGGGCTATTATGACTAAAGCTGCTATAAACATTTGTACAGGTTTCTGTGTGAAAATAAGTGATTTCTAAGACAAATGTCTAACAGTATATCTTCTCGGTTGTATGGTAACGAATGGCCAAAATGTATTGCGGAGAAGCCATCCCACTATACAGCCATGGTTGGATGAGTGATACCATACTGGTGCTCAGAGTCCTCTCCTTTTCCTTTCCCACGGTACCAAGTTCCAGCTTCCTCGTGTCTTCAGCAACTGCTGTTTCTTTACTTTATAAAGGTCCCTGGCTGTAACTCTGTCCTACTTCACTGTTTCTCACATCTGAGCCTGTTGAACATATTTAACTGTACTAAAACTTTGTCCAGACACTGAAAACTTTCTAGCTGGAAAGTCTCTGCTTTAGTGTGGTTATCTAATGATACTGCATTTCCTTCCTACCACAACTCCTCCAATATGATGCTCGACTGTTCCTAAAGTCTCTCCTGCTTTCCTGCCCTAACACAAGATGTGAACTGAGAGATGCCAGAAAAGATTTTCCTGGAATAGAAGAATATTTCATGCATTTTAAAAACAGCAACTTCCAAACCTTACATTTCAATAGCATTTAAAAGTTTTATATGGTAACTGGGAAAGAACAATCTAGAATACTGGAATTAATGCTTTTATTTTATTAATTTATCTTTTATGATACTGGCAAGGACCCCAGGCACTAACACATACCAGGCAAGCTCTATCAGTAAGCTATTCCCCAGCGCAAGTTAACACTCTCTCAAAAAAAAAAGGTTAAATGACTTCTTACGGAGTGTTACCCTACTTGGAAAGCACTCTCAGCCTTGTACACACCTCTCTAGTACTAAATGGTACTTATTAAGCTAAATGCATAAGCTTTATGCATATAGCTGTAAAAGGAAGGTCTTTACCTACCATGTAGTAGTCGAAAATGAGGCAAGATCTACAAGTCAGAATAAATAAAGTTTCTATACACCATGAAGAAGTCAAAGCAGCTCCAAAGTTGTTCACCAAATGCAGTGACTATGAGTGACTCCTGGAAGTACAGTTTTCTAAAAACTCAGGCCACAGGAAATACTATTCTATTATCTGCCCTTCCGGAACACTCAGTACATTTCTACAAATTAATTACTCTGAAGGAAATGGCTATTATCTTGGCTTTTACAAAAATACATACCACAGAAACACAATGTAAAGACAAGGTCTACTGGATAGTCAGAAAGACCCCTCCTTCCCTGAAGTCTCTGTCCTCAAATCCCAAATAAGTGATCACCACATCCAGCTCTACAGTCTGCCTTACTTATTTTTGATTGGAGAGAAAAACTAATCCCAGATTCTGTGTGGTTTTTAAACAAAATTCTATGAATACTAGTTCAGCATAAAAGGATTTGGAATCTTTGAAATTAGAGCAAGACACAGAGAAAATTAGATAGATGGTGTTCTTTCACTTTTCTGTCTGTTTCAGCTTAAAGAAGGACAAGGAGTAGCATCGTCTGTTCACTCCCTCCCCTGAAAAGAGCCACTACAAAAAAAAAAAAAAAAGGCTTAGGACTGAAGGAAAGCTGAGAAAGGTACTTAATCTGTGTGAAGGCCTCACGAATTATTAACTTGCTCAGCATGCTACAAGAAGGCTAACAGAAGGTCTTGGTGGTCTGCAATGCATCAAGATGCTGTAGTTTCTGCACAAGAACAACTGAATGAGTGAATGATGGGTAAGGTTGTCTCTCGGTAAAAATGTTTTTCTGTGATGATGACAACAGAAAAAATAGACCAAAATGCTGTATAAAATATCAAAAGAATATCATGCTAATTGATTCTTAGACTTGTTCTAATGAACAGATGGATGGGGACATGGACACACACACACACACACACACACACACAGGATGGGGAGAGAAAGAGAGAGACAGAGAAGGAGGGCCACCATGTTCACCCTCACTGAGGATGAGGAGAGAGCACCCTCCATTCCACAGGGTGCCTAACCAGTCACTACATCACAGATTGTTGCACAAACCCTCATGAGTAGATCCATGCTTTGTCCCCAACTCGAGACCTAACAGATGTGAAGTAGGTTCTCATGGAGATGTTTTCAAACCATTTCCACTTGGAATTTCATATGCCATAAAATGAAGACTAGCAGGCAAAACTGTAATAAACCAAGTTTTCTGAAGAAAAAGTACACATACGTACACCCGAGAGAGCTGAGAGAGCTACATATGCCAACATGTGGCAGATGGGAAAAGCATGGTGCTGCCCCAGCATAGGAAGGCAGCACCCAACACTATTATGAAGTGAATGGCTTGATTATGATCACATGTGTCACAAAAGCGAAGAAACTAAGTGATCAAAGCTAAAGCTTCCTCACATTCCCCAGGGGCCATGTTTTCTCCCACAGTATGCTGATTAGATAGGTTTCTGTTTGCTTGCTTTTGGTCAGCTTTACACAAACTAGAGTCATAGAGTCATCTGGGAAGTAGGAACCTTAATTGAGAAGATGCCTCCATTAGATTGGGTTATTTTCTATTGATGACTGATGTAGGAGGGCCCAGCCTACCGTGGAAGGGGTAACTCCTGGGCAAGTGACCCTGGGTTGTATAAGAAGGCAGGCTGTGTAGGCCAGGAGAGCAAAGCAGTAAGCAGCGTGTCCCTATGGTCTCTGCTGCAGTTACAGCTCCAGGTTCCTGCCTTGAGTTCCTGGCCTGACTTGCCTATAGGATGAAATGTCCTTTCCTCCCCAGGCTGCTTTTGGTCATGGTGTTATCACAGCCACAAAAACAAACAAACAAAACCCCCACATACATATGACGGACTGTACCCTGTGAAAATGTGAGGGAAAAAAAGCCTTTCTTCCCAATCTTGTTTAAGTATTTTGGTTATAACAATACAACAGTAACTAATAACACATTATGCAAGTTCTGTATAACATGTGACATGCTACTATTTCCTCCCACACAGTGACTTTCAGTACACATTCTGCAGTACACATACATCTTTGTTTTGTTTTGGTGTGGTTTTTCTGAGAGAGGGTCTCAAGGCAGCCCTATTTAGCCTGGAACCTGGTATGTAAACAATGTAAAACTTGCCACAGTCTTATCTCAGCTTCCTGAATGTAGGGTTATAGGGTCACAACACCAGGCTTAGTTTCAGATATTTTAATGAATTTTTTTCATCATTTTTGAAAGTAATTCTAGTATAACCTCCTGTAATGTTATTAAGTAGCTTTAAAACTAAAGATCCAAGTAAGCTCAAGATTCTATGAATATATTAAGTATAACCTAATTCCAAGCAGTCACAGAAAATGTCATCTAATCAACTAACATTTTAAATTTTTTGTGCGCGTGTTATGTATGTTATGAAGTTAAATAGTTCTTTTATGAATTCTTTATTCATAGCCTCGTGGTGGTGGCACACGCCTTTAATCTCAGCATCTGGGAGGCAGAGGCAGCTGGACCTCTGAGTTTGAGGTCAGCCTAAACAACCTTTGAAGAAAGGCATTAGTGCCTGGCAGAAAGAGGCCATAATGTGAACAATACGAGTATGAGTATCAGAGGGTCACACACATCTGAATGTTGTTTTGAGACAACCTCACCCTGTTTCGTTTTGTTTTGTTTCGTTCCTCTGCTTTTACCTGGCTCCTCCTTTACATTATGGACAGCTTAGAAATGCAACCACCATTCAGGAATTATCAAGAAGCTGCTTCTCCAGCAACAAATGCACACAAGCTGCTGCCTTCCCATGGCTGTCTAAGGAGTGGCATCCCACTGCTGTGACCACTCTCAGCACTCTGCTCATCCTCTGCCGCAGGCTCTCTACCCTGTTCTCACGTGGTGCTCTTCACTGTGCTACATGCTTGCCTATCATGCAGCCCAAGCAATGGCTACTTCTTTCAGGGCAGATGCTCTTTCAGTACGGTCTCACCAATGCCTGTCAGAACTGGTGCTCAGCAAACATCTAAGGGATATGTTGGTGACAATCACAAAATGGAGGCTGCATCCTAATTGTCCAGTGTCAGGAGCAGGGGAACACTAGTCACACAGGTGAGTGGTTAGAGGCCTCTGAGTAGTCAGCCTGACCGCAAAGCTGCAGAAGGCGGTCACAGAGGGTCAGTGTTTGGAAGCACTGATGCACAAGTAAACATAGAGCAGAACAGCTGGCAGGAAGCACCAGTATGCCATTACGTGGGCTGAGAACAAAGAACTTAATCATCAGGACTAAAACTAGGAGCAAGAAGTGGCTACTGGCTTTCCAGAAAAAGCAATGAACAATGGTATCACAGTAACCGGATAATCAACAGTCACAGTGGCCCATATAATCAGTACAGTATCCAGAACAAGTGATGGCCAGTGGCATCACAGTGATCCATGTAAGCAGTGAAGTGTGTACCCCAAACACCTGCCCATTACACAGGGCAATGCTAGCCAAGAAACCTGTACCACATGGTGGCTCATGTCTGTAATCCCAGCACTACTGAAGCTGGGTCACAACTGCCTTTACTTTGACTTTCTGGGGCTAGGTACTGAGTGAGTGCCAGGCCAGCCTGAAATATGTGTTAAGACTTTGTGTTGAAAACGAAAACCAAATATCAAAAGAGTTACTAACCATGGATGAAATACAGCCTCTGAACTACTAAAAAACTATATTCAGAAAACAATGTTTTGAACTTTCACTTGGAGGTGACAATTCCAACTGGACAGAGACTAAAGGAGTACTACAGCAAGTTTAGAGTGGAACACCATCTGGAGATTTACTTGGAAAATGAGAGAGGTGCACTGGCAGGAGTTTTCTTGCACTGTAAACAAATGAAAGCAATTCACTTATAAGAAACACAGTATTTGGGAGGTTTTCTGGCTGGCCTCCAACTTGCTATGTTCCTGAGGCTGACCTTGAACTCTTGTTCTTCCTGCTTTCTTTCACCAAGCACTGGGATTATAACCATGTACCACACACTGGCCTTAGTTTGTTTATTAGTTACACAGTGTTCTGCCTGCATGCCAGAAGAGGGCCCATATCACACTAAAGATGCTTATGAGTATGTGGTTGTGGAAACTGAACTCAGAATCTCTGGAAGAGCAGCCAGTGCTCTTAACCTCTGAGCCGTCTCTCCAGCCCTGGCCTAGTTGTTTTAAGATGAATAACTCAAAAGCTTTGTGTATAGCCACTTTTCTGGTAACCATGACAAATATCTGACAAAAGCAACTTAAGAAATGAAAGGTTATTTTGGCTTAAAGTCCCCACCAAGACAGGGAAGCCCTGATGGCAGGGCTGTGGCTCATTGCACACTGCATCCATTTCAGAAGGGGGCTTCTCTGCTCAGTCTGCCTCCATCCGTCTTAGGCTTAAGGGCCATCTTATAGTAAACAAAGAATACGCTCAGTCCTGTTTATGATTAAGTCTGTTTCTCAAGAATTGGGCTATGCCCACCTGTAAACTAAACTAGAAATGGTTCTGTACTGCCTGTTCCAGGAATGACAACTGTGTCTTTGTTTCAAAAAGTGTTTATAGCCATCTTGCAACCCTACCTTTGTTTTAAAAGGGTTGTTATGGCCACTTCATGTCTTTGTTTCATGACTAACTTGTTAGTCTTATGTTCTATTCCTGTAACCTCACCTTTTTTTGCCTACCAAATCTTCCATTTGCCCTCCAAACTCCCTACCTACCCAAGCCATAAAATCCTTGTCTTCTTTACATCCAATGCTGACTTCTCAAACTCTGCCATAGGGGGAGGAAGCCCGTGTACAAAAATAAAAGAGCTTACTTTAATTACTGCTTGCTTTAATTAATTTGGCCATGAAGATTTGGGTTG
The DNA here is from genome assembly GCF_907164565.1 of Psammomys obesus. NCBI lineage: Eukaryota > Metazoa > Chordata > Mammalia > Rodentia > Muridae > Psammomys > Psammomys obesus. The sequence continues at coordinate 10,206,947 of NW_026596162.1, forward strand.
GTAGTTTTTCCTCCTCTCATCTCTGAGATTAACGAAACCATATATATTCAGATACGGAACACGTATAATAAATTAATAGTTACTTTTCCATTGCTATAACCAAATAGTGAAAAGAAACAAGTTAAGGGGGGAGGTTTGCTTAGGCTCACATTTTCAGAGGGAACAGTCCATTACAATGAGAAGACATGGCAGCAGAAGCTCAGTATGTGACAGTGGAGCATGCAATAGCGGCTTCTTCACAGATTGGACCAGGAAGTAGAAACCATGGGAAGCATCAGAGGGGAAGAATCAGAGGCACAGACCTCTGAGGCTGAGGCTGGCTGGCTTATGGGACAAATGAGATAAGTCTATCATCACTTTTAGAATGTTAAATGTCCCCCAGAGGCTAATGGGTTAAGCACTAGCTCACAGTTGGTGGCTGTTTTGAGAGTTTGGAAAATTCTTTTGAAATGTTTCCTACTAGAAGTGATCTCTGGGAAAGAAAAGAAAAGATAAGAGAAAAGAAGAAGGGAGAAGAGAGGAGGGGAGGGGAAGGTAGGGGAGAGGAGAAGAAGAGAAGAGAAAGAAAAGGGAAGGGGAAGAGAAAGAAGGGGAAGAAGGGGAAGGGGAAGAAGGGGAAGGGGAAAAAGGGAAGGGGAAGAAAGGAAAGGAAAGGAAAGGAAAGGAAAGGAAAGGAAAGGAAAGGA
>NW_026596162.1:10207642-10214560 GCF_907164565.1 Psammomys obesus
GAAAGGAAAGGAAAGGAAAGGAAAGGAAAGGAAAGGAAAGGAAAGGAGGAAGGGAGGGAGGGAGAGAAAGAAAGAAAGGAAGGAAGGAGGAAGGAAGGGAAAGAGAGAGAGAGAGAAAGAAAGGAAGGAAGGAAGGAAGGAAGGAAGGAAGGAAGGAAGGAAGGAAGGAAGGAAGGGAGAGAGAGGGAGAGAGAGGGAGAGAGAGAGAGAGAGAGAGGAAGATTATCACATGCATGCAGTGCACCTATAGAGCCCAGAAGAGGGCATCAGATTATCTGGAATTGGAGCTATAGACAGTTGTTGGCTTTGAGTGCTAGAAATTGAATCTGGATTCTCTGCAAAAGCAGTAAATGCTCTTAACCACTACGCCATTTCTCCAGCCCTGGGGCATGGGCCTTAATGCTAGGAACTCTGCTGGTTCTGCCCCAACCTTTCTGCTTCCTGTCCAACACCACAATGTGTCTAGATGCCACATGCTCATGCTGCTACAGCCTAAACTGATCTAATGGTCACGTCTTCCCTGCCAAACTGTCTACTCCTTCTGAGCCATGAACCAAAACAAACCCTTCCTTAAGTTGCTTCTGTCAGAGACATGGGTGCACTGAACAGAAAGTAACTAATATAGAGTATTACCCTCAAAGGTTCACCACAGTGAGCTGCTTCTGCCAACCTTCATATTGCCAGCATTTAAAAATGTTCAATATCAGTAGTTATTAGTCATGCCCAAATCAAAATTACAAGAAATATCACACTATCATTTTGTGGCTCTAATTTAAAAAGACAGATAAAGGCTTGGGGGTATTGCTTCATAGGAGAGCAGTTGTCTACACTCTGTTATCCCTAGAATCAAACTTCAGCAGTGCAGAGCAAAATATAAGAAAACATACTACCAAGTACAGATAAGAAGAAGCATAAACTGGAACTGTACATAAACTGTATTGCACTGTTAACTGGAATGTAAAATACCAGTGGCATCCTGGAGAACTTCTGAGGAACAGTAAGCAAAACTTAGCACACAATTCAGCAACTTCTGTCCTAAGAATCTACCCAAGATAAATGAAGAGAGATCTAGGTAAGGCCTCGGACAGAATGTTTATAGCAATATTACTCACAAAGGAATGAAGTACCAGACACCTACTATAATATAAATCTATCTCAACATAAATAAAAAAGACAAGTGACTACATATAATACAAGTCATTTACATGGAACACCCAGGAAAGTCTCCAGACAGAAAACTGACTATGCTTCTTTGAAGTTGGGATTAGGAACCGAAAGGTATCTTTTGAGGATACTGTTTTAACCTAGTCTGTGGTTAACAATAACAACTTTTCAAATGCAATAAAAATATTCACGTGTACACACAGAAGGGTAATTTCAGAATTTACATGCTACATTCAATGAACCTGTTAAAGCTCTACAACCTCATGGGACACTGGAGCTGCCCCGAGCACCCACGGTGAAGTACCAGTATATTAAGCACTGAGAATAGAGATGCAGAAGAGCTGCTTCCTTCCTATCTACAAGGCAATGATGCACCAGAATGAGCCCAGGCTCTGAAGACCATAATGCTCGGCCATCTGCCTGACACTGACTAGAAGGTGTCGGGTTAACTTGGGTGCAACATGGCAAACGTCTCCTGACATGGTGCAGGGGTATTGACGAGAACAGGAGAAGCAGGAAGGTCTCTCTGAAGTGGTTCACAGGCCTTCACTCCAGGGACGTCCTCCCTCTATCCAGAAGAGAACATACTTGAAGACACAGCGGCATGGAAGAGGCTGACCACTTGGGCCTTTCTGAGCTTTCCCCAGGTCACTGCCATTAGCTTGCACCTCCTTTGTTCAATACCGCTCTGTCCACTGTCTCCACACCATCAAACTCAACAAAGAACAGCTTTTCTTGTTTCTGGGGTCTTCCATGTCAGAAGCTGCATGTCCCTTGCAAAACTTGCATTAGACAACCCTTGGACATGAGCCTTGCGATTCTACGAAGCCCTCTGAGGTCAGCTGTTGTCAGTTTCTCCAGCCTTAACACATGCCCAGTTCTCAGATTTTCTTCTAGCTGCTTCAGGCTGTCAAGTGAGGCATGTCCTCAGACCCTCTGACTACGCCCTCGTCACTGCCCCTCTGGCCTTGCTTCCGGCCTCAGTCATGTCCCCGTGAGAGTGATGTCCTTTCAACTGAGCCCAGGAAGGTGTCTCTCTACCTTCTCTTGTCTGCTGAGCATCACATGCTTTCAAGAGCTCCATGCACCTGCACGCTAGTGGCTTTGCCTCCTCTCCTGTCAGCCTGTTTTTAGCTTATTTTATAGAGTCAGATTACCCAAACTTAAGCAGTGGGAAGTTGCTTGAATCCTTGAACTATCATTTCTCTATTTTTGGCCATATACTTTAGTAATGCCATCTGCTCTGGCCTAGAAATTGATTAAATCATTCATGATTTCCCACCACTGACCTCCTGAAAGAAAACTGGACTGACATAGGGCAGGGAAAGGAGTCTTCAAATCTTGCCACAGGCACGCTTATAAAGAGGGACTTCATGGTTTTGAACAGTGACTTGGGGCTTCTATCAGCTTCTAAAAAAAACAGTTCTATTCGACAGTGAATCATGATATAAGAAAAATGCTTGACATATATGGTTCCTGTTTTCATTTGATATGTTATTTTACTCAAGTAGACTATTAACTAAAATATCTCTTCCTTTTAAACCATGTCAAACAATGTTAACATTATGAAAGTTCCTGGGGTTTTGCCCTAATCTGAGAACAGGTGCTATAGAACTGCAGGCCTGTGCTAATACTACAAAGACCTGGGCACAAATTCTGCTAGCGGACAGCAGAGTTTATACTTTCAAATGTCATAGGGTATCTCACCTGGAAAAAGCCTTATATATTAAACCATTCTCTTTACATCCTATTACCCTCAACTAAAGAAAGTCTCAGTATAACACTGTGTAAAGAAAATGGTATTAACAGAAATAAATGAAACTATAAATGAAAAATGAAGTCAGCATAGCTGAGGTGGCTGAGGCTGGCAAAGGTGGCAAGATACGTGAGGAACATGTTACACATCTCGGTGAGGTCTAAGCACACCCGTCCTGTGGCTGCGCTGGTGTTCCTCTGTTAATCAAGGGCAAACAAGGGTTCAGTTATAGCTCAGTGTCATGTTAAGGAACCATGAATGGCAGTGGGGATACCACAAGAATTTCTGTTTCTTTTGAAAGAATTTCAATTTCTTTTGAAAAATGATACAGAAATAGCTCTGCTCAACAGCCTGACCTTGCTGCCCAAGAGAACAAAAGGCAGACAAAGAGGAGGAGCCGGCATGTGCTGTTATTTTGACAGCTGAGGCAAGAACAATGCCTATTCTGCACCTGCTCTCTTCCTCTCCGGTCAAGAGTGCCCACAACTTCACCTTCTAAAGCAGGGAAAACGGTGGCCTATAACAAATGGAATTGTTTTCTCGCCAGCAGATTCAGAGACATAGAGATTCTGTTGGTAGGGAAAATACTTGCTTGACTTTCGAAAGCCATCACTCACTCCATTATTTCTGGAACTTCAAAACATGCCAATCATACCATGAGCTTTCAGGAAAATTTCACTTAAAGGGACTAAAAACATAAATAACATTTGGACATGAACTAGGGCAATTGGCTAAAAGACAATATAAAAAAATAATTCAAAAGCACACTCTGAAAAAAACCCCAGAAATCAATAAAACCTAGAAACTAGAAATCAATAAAATAACATGGTTTCATATCATTGAAAAAAAAATTGTTACATTTATTTATTTTCTTAGTTTGGTTCCTACTGCTATGATAAACACCATAACAACAAAAAAGCACATAGGAAGGAAAGGGTTTATTTATTTATTTTAAGGGTTTCCAGTCCACTATCCACAGAAGGAAGGGACTCAAACAGGAACCTGGAGGCAGGAGCGGATGCAGAGGCCATGGAGGGTGCTGCTCACTGGCTTGCTCAGCCTGCTTCTCATAGCACCTAGGGCCACCGGTCCAGGACTGCCACCACATACAGTGGGCTCAGCCCTCCCACATCTACCACTAACCCAGAAAATACCTTACCCCAGTGTTTTCCATAGGCCAGTCTGATGGAGGCAAATCCTCAGTTAGAGTCCTACTTCCCAGACAGATCAAGTTGAAAAACAAACAGCACATTTGTTTGTTTTGTGTGTGTGTGTCTGTGTGTCTGTGTGTGTGCACATGTGGAACAACATGTGGGACTTGGTTCTCTCCTTCCACCTTGTAAATTCAAGAATTGAATTCAGGTCAGCAAGGGTGGTTGCACTTCTTGATATATATGAGTATGTATATATGCCTGCATGTATGCCTGTATATCACGTTTATTCCTAGAACACAAAGAGGTCAGAAGGTACACTGGAGCCCTGAAACTAGAGTTATAGACATCTGTGAGCTACCGTGTGGGTGCTGGGAATCGAACTTGGGTCCTCTTGACTAAGCACTGCTCTTAGTCATTGAACCATATCTTCACACTCCATGACCTCATAATTTGAAACCTTAAAATGCATTCCCTAGTTATTACATGACCAGTATATCCTGACTTCACTTATTCTCACAAAAATGCTATGAGGGAGTATTAGGGTTTAGGAAATGATGCCCCCCATAACAGCCTCTTGGACTTCAAACTGAGAGCAGCAGAGTTAAGAGTAAGAGTAAGGGTTGGAAGGGCTCCCCACAAGCTCCTTTACCCTCATGGCCAGCAGGGAGGAGTGGTGGCCTTGGCCCCTCTTCCTGCAGTCTCATTACCCAATACTGGATGCACCAGAGAGGAAGGAGGGCAAAGTTAGAGCTCAGCAAACACTGACCCAGGCTATTATCTGTCCTTGGGCTCATTCATTTCTCTCCTGAATAGTCCATCATCCTTTCAGATTGCTGCCACCCTTGCCTCCCTAAAAGCCTTGCTTCCTTCTCCACAGGAAGAGAGGACTGGCGTTTTAGCCTCTACCATCTGGCTCTTTGACAGCACATTAACTCATCCCTCCTGACAGTGATGTCATTATGTCAGAATTAGCCATCAGGTCTTTAGAGCCTAAAGTCTAACCTTCTTTAGAGAAGATTCTACTAGTCCTATTTGGAAGATGAGCAAAACCACACAGAAGTCAGTTGCTCCCAAACACACAGCGTGAGCAGTGAGGTCAACTCAGACTCAGCTGGTATGCTCTGGCTGTGGTAGACTGCCCTCCATGTTTACTAGGAACAGAACACTCCAGAACTGCCAGGGCTACACAGAGAAACCCTGTCTTGAAAAACCAACAAAGTAAGCCATGAGTCACTGGTCTGTTTACCATGAGTCGTAGTCAGAGCAGCTACCTCATTTTCAGGAGGTGAAGAGGCTTGTGCATGATGGGCACAAGGTGCCCACTGACCTGTATCTGCAGCTTGTACTCATACGGAGCCCTTTTACCCGGTCCTTTCTCTGCATCACTCACGTGATCTCTTTAGCAATTCAAGAGTAGAACCAAAGTTGAGGGAGGTTAGCAAACAGAGACCATAGAACAACACTGTTATTTCCACCTAAACTATTTTATGAGAATATTCTGTAGTCATCAACATCCAAATTAGGAACATGACATTAATACATATTAATTACTGAGGTAGAAACAGTTCTTTTCCATTTTTTTTCACCATACAGAAATATTTGATACCTGGTATAGCAAGAGAAAACTAAAGCAAAGGTTACTTAAACATCCAGAGTGTGATTCATCAAAAATTACATTCCTGGAGTCAGTAACCAGCAATGAACTTCTATATAGTACAATAAAGCGCCACTTAAAACATTAATGATAAGAGTTTTTCTTATAAGCATTTTCTTCTGCTGTGTGCGGTGAATATACACTCTGAACACTATTTAAAGTCTCTGGTCCATTGCATGTGGTGGTGCATGCCTTTACTCTCAGCACTCAGGAGGCAGAGGCAGGCAGATCTCTGTAATTTCAAGGCTCTGGTTTACAAATCAAGTCCAGGACAGTGTTACACAGAGACACCCTGACTCAAAAAAAAAAAGAAAAAGAAAAAGAAAAAAAGAAAGAGAGAGAGAGAAAAAAAAGAAAGATGAAGAAGAGAGAGGAGAAGGAAAGGAAGGAGGAGGAGGAGAAAGTCTCTGGTCCTATTGTTAAAGACCTTTGACAGAAAGGTAATAAATGCATATGGTCAGTAATTTCAAAGGCACAAAAACATCTTGTCCACACCTCTGGTGTCCACACACTCACATTTAAATGGATTCTCAGCATCACCACTAATAAAATCAACAGGCACTAGGGCTGGAGAGCTGGCGCAGTGAGTTAGAGCATGCACACCTCTCATGAAAGCCCTAAGCTTGGCTCCCGCACCCACATGGAGGATTACAAACATCTGTAAGACCAGCTCCAGGGGATCCAATGCCCTCTTTGGGTCTCTAAGAGCAATTGCACTCATATTCTCATTATACTCATGTCCTGCCACATATATTATAAAAATAAAAATAGAAAGACAATGAGAGATGACTCAGCAGTTCCTCAGTGCTCTTGCAGAGGACCTACTTTTTGTTTACAATATCCACGTGGCTGCTCACAACCATCCAGTTCCAAGAAATCCAATACCTTCTTCTGACTTTCATGGGTTTCTGAAAGCATGTGTTACACATACAAACACCCAGACCCACAAACATATACATAAACTAAATGAAAAATAAATCTTTTTTTAAAAAAAGCAACAGGAAGAAAATGTAGAGATGGCATGAGTGGACAACTTCCTCTCTTGAAAGACCCGAGCTTCCTAAGTGGCAAACACCTGTTCATGGCTAGCAGTGAGGGTGGAGGCAGAGAGCACAGCACAGCACAGCACAGCACAGCACAGCTCAGCACAGCACAGCACAGCACAGCACAGCACAGCACAGCACAGCACA
>NW_026596162.1:10214570-10226471 GCF_907164565.1 Psammomys obesus
GCACAGCACAGCACAGCACAGCACAGCACAGCACAGCACAGCACAGCTCAGCACAGCTCAGCATAGCACAGCACACTTGGGTGTTTACCACAGGGCTTATTTCAGGGCATGAAAGTGAAGCAGAGAACTGTAAAGGGAAGGATTTGTTCAGCCACATGAGTACCTGCTGTAGGAGCTGAGAAAGTCACCCCTCAACTCATGCTGTTCTCAAATGTTGAGCTCTGACACAAAGGCAGGAAAACAGGGTCTCTCAGATCCTCACTTCCTTCTCTGCAGCCCCTCCACCCCCGAAAATATCTCCTGAAGGAGAACAGGACCCTCCTTGTCATTTCAGCAGACGGAGAGGGTAACTTAGAGGAAGGATTCTAGCCCTGATGTCACACCCAGAGGATATTTTGTCTCAGGTCATGTCCACTGGTGGTCCTCTTTACTTTTTCTAAACCCATGTGTCTGTAGATACTACTCTCCTGGTCCTCCTGTGCACTCAATAAAGGTTGAGTGCCTTTTCTCCTGCTAGTCTGTTAATGGCCAGGATTCATTAGACTTCACTATGGAATCTTCTGAGGGCAGAGAGGCAGACAGCAAGTCTCCTTTTGTTGCCACACTGCGCAAGTTCTAACATCTAAAAAGCAAAGATTCATACTGTATCATCCATGTAATTCTCAATGCTACTGTGCATATATTAACTTCAGCCCACTGTAAACATACTGTTTTCCCTTGAAGTTATTGAAAGCCGATCTAGTCACGATCTCCGAAGTCCACAGAAATAAACCTCCTCCTGCAGTGAGAGCACTGGCCCTCGGCAAGCTGTTCTATCCAAATGCTTAGAGCATGGTGTAGGAGAGGAAAAGGCAAGGACACCTTGAGATGGTGTCCAACCATCTCAAGACTAAGTTTCTTTGGAGTTATTTGGACATGAAAAAAACTTGGGTAGCAGAAATATCATACACTATTTCTATAAAAATAGTGTTCCAGGCTTCCTAATTTTCTTTAATATAACCCTAACATAAGAATAATATGAATCTGATTGGAGATTTTTCTACATGTGGTTACACGTACTCATTTTTCTTGCATACAGAAATATAAACACAACTTTTTGCTTTTTGTTTTCTGCTGACACATATAATGTTGCCATACTACCTGACTATATTATTCATCAGCCATGTAAAGGCAGCTCTTCCAGTGACTTTCATGAAAACCCTTTTCTTTGGCTTATTCCTGTTTTAAATTAGAATGAGAAAGAGAGAACAGAGAGACCAGTCGTGGTATTGTACGCCTTTAATCCCAGCACTGAGAGGCAGAGACAGGTGGATCTCTGGGAGTTCAAGGTCAGTCTGGTCTACAGAGTGAATTCCAAGACAGCCAGAGCTATGTATATAGAGAGAGACCCTGTCTCCTCCTCTTCCTACCCAAAGAAAGGATTCTGTGACATAAATCTGCTTAACACCCGTCCGAGAAAACAAAGCATTTTTTCTTTACAATACAAAACCCTCTGAAGGTAATTAGTAGGGCTCAATCAAAGCCAGATACCTGAAAAAGAGTAACTGCCAGAGAATCTAAGAAGTAAAAAAAAAAAAAAAAAGAACTCTTCATTCCCTATTTTCCCAGATCACTTGTCATCAGGCAAGAGTTCCTTGACGCTATGCTAACTTTCTAGTCATAACAAGTATTTTTGCTTTGCATCTCCTGTAGGAGACAACTGCCTGAGGACATAAAGCAGAACGAATGGAGGAAGACACATGATGCCACTTTCAGTTCTCTACCTGCATATGCATGCATGCGTGCATGCATACACACACACACCCTTGCTCAGTATGCCAACAAAATTGGGGAAATTTCACAAGGTCCCAAGTCCTAGATCAAGAGCTATGGGCAGTTAATGGCTACTGAGTGAAGGTAAATCTATCTTCTCCTGAGATGAGTCCTCATAGGTTATACAAACCTAAGCAATCATCCCCAAATTCATGTACACAGGAGCAACAATAAACAGGGCTCAGTAGGTTTTGTGTGTGTATGTATGTATGTATGTATGTATGTATGTATGTATGTATGTATACATGTTATAACAGTAATTACAGGGAAAAGGGTCATTAATTTGAGAGGGAGGAGGGCATGGAGGTGTTGGAAGGGGAAGAGAGGGGGTAAAAATAATGCAAATACAGTACTCATATCTGAAATATAAATTTTTGAAAAGGTATCTGCCCTAAGGAGAGAGAAAGCACTCTCAAGATTGTGTGAGCTGGTGGTCACACAGCTATATGAAATATACTCTCTCTGAACTTTAATTTAGGTCAATGACAAAAACACTTTTCACAAACAAAACAAAAACCCATCTGGTTCAAGATGACCAGGCAAACCACATACACTGTAAGCTTTCGGTGCAGCCCCACTCTCTTCTGTAAGCACTTGGTGGCTGTGCCTCCTCCCCTGCTTTGGGAAGAGTACTGTACAGAGAGATCAAGAAACCAACAATGTGAGGAGGGCAGGGAGAAAGGTAGCAGGAAGGCAGCCTGGGCTCTAGGCTCTCCAGTGACTTGACAACAGGACACAAGCCAGAACTCGGAAGAGGTGTGTTTCTAGCTACACTCAATGGCTCAAACGTAGGCACCATGCAGCAAGAAGCAAATTTACTCATGAAATTTTATCAACCACAGTATGAGAGAACTACAGGGATTATTGTAGAAAATAATGTAACTGTCCTCTATCAATAATGCAGCAAGTCATTTCACCCTATACAACAAAGTGCCCTGTAGCTATCAGGTCACTGTCAAGGTCACGGCTGACTTAAGCTTGCCAAAAATTAAAATGAAAAGGCAGCTACTGTGGTACAACGCCTGCAATCCCACTATTTGGGAGGTTGAGACAGGAATATCAGGAGTTCCAGCCAGGGCTACATGAGACCCTGTCACAATACCAAGAAGTAAGCTCTGTTGTGTGAGGGTATATGGAACAGATTATCCCAGAGTGCTAACCACAGAGTGAACTGGCACAGTCTCTCTCAAAGGCCAATGGCCAGGGCTGAGTTAGATCCCAGCACCTATCTCAAGCAGCTCACAACTGACTGTAACTCCAGTTTTTGGGGATCTGACAACATCTTCTGCTCTCCAAGGGCACGGCACTCACACACTCAAACCCAGGCACATAAACTCATAGTTTTATGGGGGAAAAAAAGGTTGATGGCCAACAGAAAAAAGAAAAAAAAGAAAAAAAAAAAAAAGAACAACATAGCATAAAAAATACAAAACATTGTGTATGCACAGAGATGCTCAGCACAGGGTAAGTTTTGATTGATATAAAGCTGAACTAGCCTCCACCTAAATTCCCAATGGTATAAAAGCAATTTTCTAAGGTGTTAATAATATGGGATGATACTTCAGAGTTGACAATCCAGCTGGGTGTGGTGGCAGAGGGCTACAATCATGACTTAGGTGGCTGAAACAAAAGGATTGCCATGTGTTCCAAGCCAGGCTAGATTAGAGTGAGATCCTGTTTCAAAACAGCAGCAGCAGCAACAAGCAATCTCGCAGAAAAGGTAGCTTCAAACTGTGGCAGTAATCACAGTTCTTATAGACTGTCTCAGAGAGGATCTTCATACGGGCTGCTAGAAAATTTAGTGGGTGCGGACAATGAGAAGGACAAAGCCTCTCCAGCTAGACAGTAACCACAAAGAATGAACTCTGGCCCTCAGGAAGGTTTGTGGAGAGCAAGGTGCCCAGTAAGGTCCACCTTTAGAACTGCTCAAGGGTGGATTCTACATGGGTAGGATATTGGGTTACAGGATGTAAGGGGTTTGCCTGAGGTATCACCAGAGGCACTCATAGGCTGGAAACACAGCTCCACACTGCTGCCTGTAGCATCCTGGGTTCTTTTCAGATATTTGTTCTCAAGTAAAGCCAGAATCCATGAATGTAAAACAGAAAAAATTCCAGGACAAGCCAGTTTACAGTAGAGTTGAGAGCTGGAGTTTATTAGGAAGAGATTTCAATATAGATCTAACGACAAAAGTAGGGCAGGTTAGAAAGAGGAACCCAGGGAAAAGATAAAACATGTCCAAATATATGGGCTTTTCAAAGGAGCATCACACTCATGACTTTGCAAACCTATATGAATGATACTGGTGAGTTCTGAAGCTGTACCTTCAAAGGGTGGCTAAAGTATTTAAATGAACTCACAGGATGGTTCCTAAAGTACACTGGCTAGGAATGCTACTGAGAGCTAACACCGTAGATCACAGGGAAGTCTTCACTGTGTACAGAATCTAATCATCTTGCTTGTAAAGACACCAAGATATCCGAGAAATGAGTAAGGCCATAGGCCTTAAGGGGTTTTTTGTTTGTTTGTTTTTTGTTTTGAAGATGAGGTCTCATATAGTCCAGGCTGCCCTTGAATTATGTAGCCAAGGATTACTTTAAACTTTTGATCCTCCTGCCTCTATCTCCTAAACACAGAATACAGGGGTATGACACTACAGGGTTTTCTGCAGTGCTGATGACTGAACCTAGACTTTGTACATACTAGCCAACCAACTGAACTACATCCCCATAGCTCTAAATGTTACAGCTCGGATAGGAAAGGTATCCTGGCAGTAGGGAACCAAGGATTACCACAGTCACACTGCTCAACAAACCTCACAGAAGAGATCTATTGGAAGGGAAGAACCCAGGAGGGTGGCTTCCTCTACTCAGAGAGAAGCGGCAGAGAACTGAACAGAACACAGGGTTTATATAGAGTTGTGGGGGCGGGAGGTGCAGAGCTTTGCAGGGTGGCCTGATCTTGGGGCAAGTTCAGGGACTGGTGGAAATTATTTTTCTATAGGGCAGGGCCTGGCCATTCTCCTGCCTTGGGGCACTGGGAATGGCAGTTAGGAAAGTCTGAGGGATAGGGCTAGCTGGTGGCACTACTCAGGTAAGGATCCTGATCACCAGAATGGTCTTAGAGCCTGGCAGCTGGAGGTCTCCAGGGAAAGGCTTACAAGTAGTCTATAAGCACAGAAAGCCCTCTCAGGCACTGTGAATAGCCAACATTAGCACCTTACCAACTGAACTATATCCCCAGTCTGTATTTTTTGGTATTGTAACATTTTCATTTGACCATTATCTATATACAAAAGCAATCACTGCCAGGGGTACACATCTTTAATTCTAGCACTTGGGAGGCAGAAGCAGGTAGACCTCTGTGAGTTTGAAGCCAGACTGGTCTACAGAGCAAGTTCTCAGACAGCCAAGGCTACACAGAGAAACCCTGTCTCAAAACAAACAAACAAGCAAACAAACAAACACACACCTCTGTTTCTCAAGGATTGGGCTATGCCCACCTGTAACCTAAACTACAAATTGTTCTGTACTGCCTGTTCTAGGAATGGTAAAATGGTAATCATGTCTTTGTTTCAAAAAGTGTTTATAGCCATCTTGCAACCTTACCTTTGTTTCAAAAAGATTGTTATGGCCACTTTGTTATGACTACCCGTTGTTATGACCACCTTGCAATCATGTTTTTGTGTCATGGTTTTTGTGACTAACTTGTTGCTTATGTTCTGCTCCTGCAACCCTGTCTATTTTGCCTACCAAATTCTCCATTGGAAAGCCCCTACCCTGAGCCATGAGAGCCTTGTCTTCCTCACACCCAATGCTGACCTCTAGAACCTTGCTTACCTTAGGGAGAGGAAGCCAGTCTACACAAATAAAATGCTTGCTTTAATTGATTGCTTGTTTTAATTAATTTAACCATGATGATTTGGATCAGTGGTCTTCTCACATCTTTGGACCTAACACCTGCCAGGAAGGAAGAAAGGAAGATAGGGAGGAAGAGAGGAAGGGAGGAAAAAAGAAAGAAAGGGATCGAAAAAGGGAGGGAGGACGGAAGAAAAGAAGGAGAGGGAGAAGAAAGTCTCTTGGCAACCTTCATAGCAAATGCTCTTAATTGTGGGAGAATTCTTTACTCTTATCAGATGTGAGAAGGCTTCAAACAGGCTTTGGGTGGGGAGCCCCTTTCCTCTCCCACGTGCACTCACTTCCTGTCATTCACCCTGCTGCAGTACAATGCTAAAAAGAAAGCACAAAGGGGACACCTTCTGAGAATCTTTTAAGACTATTCTCAGACACTATGATCAGAGCTAGGGGAGACTCCATCTTAAGAGCAATCAAGCATTTCAGGCCAGACTCTGGTACAGTGCCTTAAACTTTTCCTTTCAATCCTGTTTTCAGCTTCAACCTAACACCTCAAATTTGGAGGAATTCTTCTGAAGCTTTGGAACGTAACTCAGCTTGTTTAGAAATACATACATACAAACAGACAGACCAAGAGGTTCTTGTACTTATCTTTAAAATAGCCAGGTAAAGCCAAGGGAAGATCTGGTAAGAACACAGTAAAGATCAAATCTCTATAACATATTAACTACTAAAGCTTGTAAGACATACATTTATGTGGTTAGAGAGAAGAGGCAAAATATATATTACTACACATAGGAAAACTGAACACCAGGCGAGCAGAAACTGTCCAAACTGTATCATTAATTCTCAGCTTTTCCAAGGGATCACTGTGGTACAGTGAGAAAAACAATGGTTTGAGGAGAGGCATTTCAGGTTTTACTCTGCTCCAACATGCACTAGCTGGGTTTCAATTTTTTCACCACTCTGGTTGTGACACTGAAATAAGGACTATGATGTATAAATGTGGCACATCTTAAATGCCTAAAGAGTAATAGGTTTCCTCTTTATCATAATTTTGTTTTTAGTTTGCTTTGCTTCAGTGCTAGGGATTGAACCTGGCACCTCAGGTATGCTAACTAAACTACACCCCCAGACCCTCATTTATTATGATTTTAATAGAAGGAAAGGTTAGTATCCACCCATCTTTAAGAGCACTGAAGATTTTATGTGCTATATTAATTTTATTAAAGAATATATTCTGATGGCACAATACGCTGATTGTCCAACCTTCTTCCTACCTTTTTTTTTTTTTTTTTTTGGTGGGGAGAGGGCAATGCTGAGGATCAATCCCAGTGCCTCATGCATGACAGGCAGTGCTCTACCCCCAAGCTGTTTCTCCAGCCCCATTGAAAAAAATCACATCACTAAAATTACTGTGAAAAATCTTTCTGTAAATACAATTTCCAATTAAAAATAAAGCAAATACTTTTCCATGTAAGTTCTTGACTATTCAATTCTTTCTTATCCACAGTGTTCATTTAATATATTCTCAGAATTAGAATTATGAGCTTTAATGAATAGCATATTAGTGAGGATCTTATTTGAATTGTTGCCGTCTTCTACAGTATTTAGAAAAAAAAAAACAGTAAAATACATATGTCAGTATCTTCCAGCATGCTTCTATCTCTCCTATTACAGAGCGACCAATGACTCCTCAAATATAAGCAAACTGCATTTCATATGCCTGTGTGCACACAAAAGGCACATAGGACCGAGGGTTTCTCAGTCCAGTTGGTCACCTGACTTCTCCCTTGGTCTGGAATTCTACTTAAAAAGCTATGACAGCCAGTGATCTTCTGAGTTAAAGGAGACTCCACAGATGACTTTAAAAGTATAAGCAGCAGGTCCATGGGCACCCACAGGTAATTTCCTGACACCAACCTCTAAAAAAAGCTAAGACAAACCATGAAGCATCACAATTATTCAACAGATAAGTCCTCTTTCCAAGTCTGAAAGGCAGTTTCCACAGAGCTCTTTTTTGTGGTACTAGAATTTAGTTTTACGAAAGGTATAATTTTTGCTGTCACGTTTATACCATGTTCCACCAAAGGGTAATAACACAGAATTGCTGTGTTTTTTCATGATATCAAATGTGTTATGCAACAAAAGCTTGTGTCAATTGGTTCCTAACATGACTATTGCTATAATTATGAATCATGCAATAGTGGTCTACAATCTTTATAAGAAGCTGAAGGATAGCATTTAAGGGTCCCAACCTCACCCCGGGCTCCATATTTATGTAGTTTAATACATAAACAAGCTGTCAGAGTGCCAATTCCTTGCCAATATAAAATTTCATCCTAGAGAGTTCCAAGTCAGGCACAGCCTGCTATCTGACAAAGTACCAGAATAAAGACTCAGGTAGGTTTGAAAAGTAAACTGCTGAGCTGGGCAGTGTGCACTCCTTTAATCCTAGCACCCAGAGAGCAGAGGCAGATCAGTCTCTGAGTTTGAAGCCAGAGTGAATTCCAAGATAGCCAAAGCCTCACAGAGAAACCTTATCTTGAAAAAAATGAATAAGAAAGAAAAAGGCTAGGCATATATCCAAAGGATGCTCAAGTACACAAGGACATTTGCTCAACCGTGTTTGTAGCAGCTTTATTTGTAATAGCCAGAACCTGGAAACAACCCAGATGTCCCTCAATGGAGGAATGGATACAGAAATTGTGGTACTTTTACACAATGGAATACTACTCAGCAATTTAAAAAAAGGAAATCATAAAATTTGCAGGCAAATGGTGGGATCTAGAAAAGATCATCCCGAATGAGGTATCCCAGGGGCAGAAAGACACACATGGTATATACTCACTTATACAGTCCTATGAGATAGGATAAATATACTAAAATATGTGCACCTAAAGAAGATAAACAAGAAAGAGAACCCGGGGTAAGATGATCAAACCTCACTTAGAAAGACAAAAGGGATGGACATGGGAGGTAGGAGAAAACAAGAAACAGGACAGGAGCCTACCACAGAGGGCCTCTGAAAGACTCTACCTTGCAGTGTATCAAAGCAGATGCTGAGACCCATAACCAAACCTTCAGCAGAGTGCAGGGAATCATATGCTAAAAGGGGGAGTTAATATGACTGGGAGAGGACAGGGCTCCACAAGGACCAAATATATCAGGGCACGGGGGTCCTCTATGAGACTGTTTCTCCAACAAGGACCATGTTTAGATATAACCTAGAACCCCTGCTCGGATGTAGCCCATGGTAGCCAGTATCCAAGTGGGTTTCCTAGTAAGGGGAACAGGAACTATTTCTGACATGAACTCAAGGACTGGCTACTTTACCTCCCCCCCTCCGCCCCCAACGGAGGAACAGCCTTGCTAGGCCACAGAGGAAGACATTGCAGCCAGTACTGAAGATACCTGATAAGCTAGGGTCAGTCAAATGGAAAGGGAGGAGGATCTCCCCTAGCAGTGGACTTGGAAAGGGACAAGGAGGAGATGAGGGAGGGAGGGTGGGATTGGGAGGGAATGAGGGGAGGGGCTATGGCTGGGATACAAAGTAAATAACCTGTGATGAATATTAAAAAAATAAAATTTTTTTTAAAAAGGAAAAAAAATAAGAGTTGGGGGAAAAAAAGAAAGAAAAAGAGATGATAGATGGATGGATAGATGGATGAAGAGACTGTCCCAGAATAAAAATTAAAAGGTAGGGTGTAAATTTCCATGTATTACAGTACACAGCTTTTTTCCAAACATCTTTACCCTAATATGAACAAGCTTCTTAAGAAAACAAATACACAGACACACTGACATATATTTTAAGTAGAACAAGAACAGACACTTAATATCCCTGCCAGAATTCATCAACAAATTAAAATTGTAAGAAGTAATTCCTACGTAATAATATAAAATGATGTCCATACTAAAGCCATTTCTCTCAGAACCTCCAATGCCAAGGGTTACTGACAGAAAGCAAACTTACTATGCCGTATCTACAAGTGCCTTAGACATAAGACTAAAGTTCTCACTGTCTCCATTCTTACTGGCTTTTTCCTCATCACCTAACAAGTAAGATAAACAAGAATGTAGCATACCCCTAACTGGAGTTCAATTTCATAAATTCTTCCCTTTTGTAAAGTATTCAGTATATACTTTTAAGCAGGGGACTCGGGGTGGCAGAGTGTGGCTGCAAACCTGAGGCACTCAGTTCATTTCTAAACAACAACAAAGTAAAGCACCAGAAAAACATGGGAGAGGAGGGAAAATGTTTTGACTTTGATGCTAATTTAAAAACTGAAAAGCCACGATAGAGTAAGATGCTGGGGCCATGCACACTTCTTTCTGACAGGGCACGATATATTTATGAAACATGTTATAACACGTGCCACCTAAAATGCCTAATGTGGAATTTCAAAAATGTGAGAACAAATAGAAATTATTCATCACTGACTCCTAAGGACAGAATCACATTACTCAAACAAAAACAAAAACAAAAAAAAGAGAACAAAAACTCAAAAATAATTCTTAAGATTTTTTTTTTCAGCTAATTCCACAGGTTTAAATGCTTCTATATGCATACATAAAACGTCACATTTAAAATCATCCCCTCCACCAACAGGTGATAAGAAGTATATGCAGGTTCTATAAACTCATAAAAATAATGTTTTAAATTTGTATGCAGCATTAAGGCATTTGCAAAACCCATATTAGAATCAGCCATCTTAGATGAACCCATAGCACCACGGGCTGAACTTTTTCTCCTGTCCCCAGATATAGGCACATACTTAATAACCATGCTACCTTCTGCTTGGAAAATAAGCACCCTAGCAGCAAGGGTGCTGAATTAGCTCTCATTTCTAATCATAAGAAACAGCCTGGCACTACTTGCCTGGCATTTTAGCTTTTAATGTGAATACTGCTTCTTAAAAACATCTGCTTGGGAAATTTCACCTGCTGGATGATGAGAAGACAAGTATCACACATGCAAATATCTTAGATTCCCATGCAGCAATTATTTGTTCTTGGAACTAATTTAGCAGTAATTACTTATTTGATAATACATGGACGATAAAGCTCTCACTAAAATATAGTATTTACAGGTTCAAATCAAATTAAATTTAATTTCAGCTTCTAAATAATATTTCATCTATATATCATGCAAACATAACAATTTTAAATAAAAGCAGCTGAGGAAAAACATGAAATAAAGTTCCACCTACAGGGACTCCTCTGACTATTTTCCTTGAGTCCTGGTGATGACATGATTGAGAACTGAGCAAACGAACAGAAGCAGAGCTGGTCAAGAGGAGCCCCCAGTTACCAGGCAGCTCCCCTCACGTGCATTGCATCTTCTGAGATGTAGAACAAAGGAAGTGAGGCTGCAGCCAGAACCCGTTCTTTTCAAAGAAAACGTATTGAGCCTGTTAGTTTCCCGATGTTTCCGATGGCTTAAGCAGACACACATGAGAATCTACTGCCTCTAAAAAGGAAAATCCAAGCTCTCAGGGGCTCTGGTATACAAAGATGAATGCGCCAATCTGGGGCCATACCAAATGATGCTGAAAATGGGGGTGGGGTAAGCTGAAAATATACTAAATCCTTCTGAACTTGTCATCTAGTTACAAAGATGCATTAGAAACACTCTAAAGAGCACAAGAAATGTTAATGTCTGAAAGCGGGCACATTAAAATAAAGCTGCACCTGCTTTGTAATACATAGGCATCTTTAAGTTCCCCCACCTCATTTAAATGTAGCTTTAGAAAAGGTTCCCTCAAATTCAGTAACACTAACCAGTGGCTCGGAATGCACACCAAGTCCTTTAATGTCACAATTTTGACAGTGACTGTGGTCAGCAGCTGTACCCTGCTTCAAAACTGCATACCCTAAAACACTCGCTCTGCTGCCCGCCTTCTATCAGCCCCTCTCACTCTCTCTTCAGCCTCAGCCTTTCTACAGCCTGTTCCCCTTTAGGCAAAAACATTTTCTTAAAACAAGCCCCCTTTAACCGAACAACCTCTCCTACGCTTTTTTCCTTAGTTTCTTGTTTTATGTGTACATGTGTGTTTGTATACATGCCTGTAGGTGCCTGCAGAGGCCGGGGGCTTCAGATCGCAGCCAGAGTCTGCTGTAGGTGCAGTACATGCACCTTTAACCACTGAGCCATCTATCCACTCCCAAGTCATTTATAACAGCTCTCTGTTGAATCTCTCCTCCCCCATCCACACCTCCCCCCCCCCCCCCC
>NW_026596162.1:10226571-10286507 GCF_907164565.1 Psammomys obesus
TCCCCCCCCCCCCCCCCCCCCCTCCTTTTTGAGACCAGTTCTTGCTATGTCGCCCAGACTGGCCTCTACTCATTGGCTCAAGCAATCCTGTTTGCTGAGCATCTGAAGGAGATGGGACCACAGGCAGCTCAGCAGCAGGTCTCTTATCTTGGACCCGCTCTTCTCCACCCCATCCTCCTGTGAGACCCCAGAAGATATAGAGCAGATCTGATCCTGTGAGGGCTAACTGGAACTCCTTGGGTGCTCCAACTCTCTAACTTGCCTCTCTCAGATGAAGCTCTATGTTCTCTTGAACATGACTCCCATAAGGAACAAAAGTCTTTAACACAGGCCTTTCAAATATGATTACTTACACACCATAAGTGAATGTGCCTCGGGTGTGGAGTACCTGACTGGCGTGCACAAAACCCTGGGTCTGATCCCCAGCATCACATAACCCTAGCATGGCGGTCAACACCTACAATCGCCGCACCCGGGGAGTGGGGCAGGAAGATCAGAAACGTAGTCATCCACAGCTACATAGTGCAAGGCCAGCCTGCATTACCTGAAAAACTGCCTCAAAAAACAAAACAACACAAAATTAACATTTAAAAAGATAACAGTAAGAGGAAAAATGAGGCAAGATCTAGGTACTGGGAACATAGCAATCAAGTAAAGATGCTTGCCGACAAGCCTGAGGACCCCCAATTCAATACTCACGAGGTGGAAGGAAAGAGTCCACAGGCTGTCCTCTGGCTATTACATGCACTCACACAAACGCATGTGTGTGCAAAAAAAAAAAAAAAGAAAGAAAAGAAAATTTAAGAGGATATCTAGTCTTCTTCCCTGCACTCACATCTCTTTGTGGAGACCACTGGTCTAGAAGAAAAGTCCAACCCCCTGGGCATGACATACAAGGCCAGTTATCACTTGCTCCTCATGTGTCCAACTCTCCTCCTCACTTCATCCCACACATCATATGCTTCTGTGATGACAAATTACTTGCAGCTCTTTCCACGAACAAGAAATTAAAACGTTAGCTTCAACTCTTGAAATAAACATCTCTGGATTTTTGCAAGTGTTGTTTGCTCTTTCTCAAGTGTCCTTACAATCCTTTCAGCCCTGCAGGTATTGATCATTTGCACTGAGTTACACTGCCTGTCTCCAGTTGATTACCCCATTTTAGTGTGTCTATTCCCACTATTCCTAGATAATATTCAAACCATGCTTGTCTTTCTTTCTATCCTATAACTGTACTTAACAGTGAGGTTCCATTTTTATCCCGTATTTAATTTGAGCGTGTAGTACACGGGTACATTGCAGAGGTGGTTTTGTGAGCTGACACTTTCTACTTATGGAGACAGTATCTGGGAGAGTGGCCAATGGCCACTTGGATTCAACAAGCTCTGGGGACCAGGTGGTATGTTTTCCAGAGAAAAAGGAGTGGTGGTTGCTTTGCCAAAGGTAAAAGGGCAAATGTAATTAAAAGCCATGTTAAGTCAAGAATCATATAGTATGACAGGAATATCCAACCATAAATCTCCATACTTTGTTCCTTTCCATTGCCACATTTTTTGACTTCACACCTTAAGAGTAATTTCTAAGATGTATACATGGAATAATAACCTACTTTTAAATCTAGGGGCTGAAGAGACGGCTCAGCAGCTCACAGGACCTGCTGCTCTTACAGAGGGTCTGGTCTGTCGGCTACATGGCAGGCCATCACTACCTTCTGTGGACTGGAGAGTCCCAGAGGCCCAACACCCTCTTCTGACCTCTGCAGGCACTGCATGCATATGCTGCGTATCCATGCATTCTGGCAAAATATTATTTCATATGAAATAAAATAAACCTAGAAACCCGAGTTTGATCCCTGGAGCCCAGGTAAAGGTGGAAGGAGAGAACAGAGTCCAGATGCACACAAACACACACAATCATAAAAATAAAATTTCATGGTTAAGGACAGGTATGCTGGTAGTGCCTTTAATCCCAGCACTGAGGAGGTACAAGCAGATGGAACTCTGCGAAGTCGTGGCCAGCCTGGCCTACTCAGCAAATGCTAGGCCAGCCATACATCCACAGTAAGACACTGTCTCTAAAAAATTTAAATGAAACCCTCTTCTTGCTGGATATAGTAGCATATACCAATCATTCCAGTATAAGTTTGGAGGCAAGCCTAGCTAGTTTAGTGACACTGTCTTAAAGCAAACAAAAGGGGCTGGGGCAGAGTTCAGAGGGAGAACACTTTTCTACCATGTGTAAGGCTCTCTGTTCAGTCCTCAGTAACAAACTTCAGCTCTGAAAAAAAAAAAAAAAAAAAAAAGAATTCTCAACTGTCTAATACTTAAGACTCCTCACCTAGGTTAAAAGAATACAGCATGTGGGGAATCAAAGCTCTTTTCACCACCAAAATTAAAACCACCGCTGTCATCCTACAGCAGACATGCACCAGAAGTGAAGGGCAACCTCAGCTCATTAGCCGCAACAAGCACTGAGGGAGAAGCCAGAGCTTGGGGACCATACCAACCTGCTCCTAACTTTATGGTTTCTAATCTTGTGTTTTGTTCCCTCCAAATCACGTATCCCTTAATTTAGAAAAGGGCTTCTGAGTACAGTACTAAGTCGAATAAAAAAACTGAAGAAAGTAAAATCTTCATATTTCCTGCAACCTCAAAAGGAAAAAAAGCAACATTAAAAAAATACAGTATTACAACATGTTTAGTGAGTGTTTAAACCTTTTTTCCCATTAATATTTCGGGAGAATAGTTCATTTTCTTGCTGCAGATTACTTGTACTTCTAAAGTACTAGCACAACACTCAGATGCAAACTTCCTTCTTTCCTCCCCTTCTCTCAAGACAGCCTCTCCTCATCTTTGTTCAGACTGTTCCTGGGGTCCAGGGACCCTCCAGTGCCAGACTCCTGTATATCACAGTATAGGTGCATGGCACTGTACCTAGCACAAGGGCAATTCTTAGAATGCTTAAAACCTAGATATAATGCAAATTCGGTGTTTGCCCAAATTCAAGAACATAAATTGTTCTCGGGATAGATCTGGTGTGCTGTAAATGTTGTACAAAGTTAGGAATGTGTGCATAAACAAGAGTTCACCCTAAACGGAATTATTTTATCAAGCAATGTGCAATATTACCTAACCTTTTGAAAACAGCTGGTCTCTAAGAATGACACACTAAAACAGAATGCTTCCGTAGGGAGATGTAAGTAAAGCTGACACTTTATATAACACGTGTCCCTGCTTGTCTTTTACTGTTAGCTTGACTGGGCTGTTTCCATCTCTTAATATTACATAAGAAATGCTAAACTGGTCAATCAAAACGAACAAGAGGCAAAGCAGCATTTTATGAGGATTTCTAATCTTGTTTCAAAGCACTGGTGAAAAATAATGCCCCTGCACAGGGGATTACAAGTCAATAAAAGCAACGGTAGCACGACAATACATGCCATCGCATGGCCATGTAGCATCATCTTCAACACCTGGCCACGAACTTAATCATGGCAGTGGGTAAATAGAAATTAGACAACAGAGTCTGTTTGATACAGCCACAGGAGGAATAAGCCTTTATGAGCTTTGTCTTACAGGATAGTCATGTTTCTGAAACATCCTAACAGACGAGACACACAGGTAATACAAACACTCATTCAGTAAGTCAAGCTTATGTGAGTTGTGACAAGCATGCAGCAGACCACAAAAGAGTCAACAGTAATTTACCTCTTCTACTCCTTGAAGAGTCTCTCAGAATTAGCAGCTTCTATGGAATTAGTAACAAACAGCTGAACGGGGGCATACTGGAAGGACCCTGAACTGATGGAAGTCTGTGGGTTTCTCCGTGACCATTGTGGTAGTTTGAATGAGAAATGTCCCCATGGCCTCAGGCAGTGGAACACCTGGTTCCCCGTGGGTGACAGTGCTTGTGAAGGATGGGGTACAGCCTTACTGAAGTAAGCGCAGGCCTTCATAGCTCCTAGCACCAACCCACATACAGTCCGTGCTCTGCTTCAGGCCTATGGTTAAAGAAATGACCTCTAAGCTTTCTGTTCCAGTTCCCTGCTGCCATGCCCCCAGGCCTCTGCCATCATGTACTCTTCTGGAACCAAACAAACCCTTCCTCCTATAAAGTACCATAGTCACAGTGCTCCATCACAGCAACAAAAAGCAACCAATATGACCAAGTACAAGGCAACATAGCCAAGAACTGTTCTCTATGTGCCCCTTCAAAAGCTCCTCGAAGATAAAAAGTAACACTGATTTGCTTTTCGGAATCTCAGAATATCCTTCATCAGAATCTCTACTTTTACAGAGACACCAAGCTCAAAGTCACAGAACAGTCTGGGAGCAGAACCCAGCCTGACGGAGCAAACTTCTTGGATGTTCATGAGACTATCAAGCATATTCTGAGCTCCCTCCCCACCTCTTCACTGCATAGCAGAAATCATTTTCTGAATCCTACATCTCAACAACACAGATTGAACACTCCGCCTTCTTCACGCTTTTTCCAGTGGTCATCAGCAGACTCACACAGCGCCTGTGCTACAGTTAAACCAGAATCTCAAACTTATTGGGATTAAATAAAACTTACATAAAAGTTACAGTATTATGTTGGCTTCTGCTTTTCAATATAAACTACCTACTACCTGGTTTAAAGAAAAGAGAATGAGTTATTTCATCATCAAGCTACGACATCTGACACCAATTAATCCTCAACTAAGTGGAAGTGAAGAATTAAACATAGAATTACCTTTGAAGGCTTCAAGCTCCTTCCTGTAAAAGAGAAAAGCAAATTTAAAATAATTCCTTCTCACTGAAAATTGCGCTTGCGTTATAGTAACAGTTTATGTGCTTAAATACTCAGATTAGCTTCAGATGTTCACGTATCAACCATTACATCACTGAAAACATCAATACAATTAGATTAAATAATGACTTTGATTTTCTGCTCAAAGACTCTACTAAACCTTAAGTTACGAAAACAAATGCAAGAATACAGAGAACATTTTATTGCCATATGTGGTCCATCTCATGCAGAAACAATTTTTAAAAAGCACTTATTATAATTTTGATAAATATTAAACAATAGATTTAAGGTTTTCAGCTAAAAATTATCCAGAATAGCAGTAGTCATTTCTCTACTTAGTAGCAAAGAAGAAAAGTGTGGAAAAAATATTATGCCTGACACTCACAGCTCACCCTGTCCCTGATGAGCCACACACCTCTAGGCATCTTCGGGTTTGCTGAATGTCAGTGTCAGTTAAGGGTGCTAACATGCATAGCTTCCTCAGGCAATACACAGCGGAAGAAACAGATAATGCTTCAGAAAATCAACACTTTGTGACAAAGAGGTCACTGCAAGTTACACCCCAATTTTCTCTCATAATTTTGTAATTATATAATTTTCCCTTTACCAATACTAATAAAAGTTTTGAGGAGGTTAAGTTTCTTTAGTAAAGACTAGCTCTCCTGAAGTACACGACTATCTGTCATTTACACTTTAGGTCTTACTATTCAGGCGCGTTCTGAACTCAACACCCAAGCTCCTAACTACAACGCTGCTCACTGGCCTTGGTGGACAAAGAGAATCCATCTCAGCACCAAAAGCACCGGGGGTGGGGGGAAAGGCAGACTTGCATTTAGAAGCTAGCAAAGTGTTTGCCAACAAATGTAGTCTACTAAGAGAGTGAGCTCATCACAGAAGGGCTAGTTGGCATGAGGTCACTATCACACTCAAGAAATATTTTTGCAACAAGGTACACAAAAAAGCACTGCATGCACAGCTGTGTGGTACTGCACTCCTGGGCTTTTATCTGTTCTTCATGAGAACCAAAACACAGTGTAAACAGGACCCCATCATTTATAAAGATCTGTTCTCCACTTTAGTACATCTGCCCTTACAGAGTTAATGTTGACACAAGTGACACAATCTTCACTAGAGGTGATTTAGAGAATTGCAGGGACTCTTATGTAGAACATACCAGATAAACTGGTCCCAAATACTTTAGGTATGCTAGGAAAACTCTCTACAGCTGACCTACACACAGCTCCAGCCCTAGAATGGGAGTTATTTTACCGGGCATTTGGAAGATTTCCAGAAACAACATTCTAAAACAGCTTTTTAAAAGATTTACCAGTAGAAACTAGAATTCAAGGTATCTCTCATACACAGGATGGTAAATCTGGTGTGTCACCTATAGCCAGCCTCTTTCCATACTGTATTGTCTTGAGCATTCAGAATCCAGTAACTATTTGATTTGCCTTTCTTCTCTGGAAAGAAAAGGAAGATAAAAGTTTTCTTACAAGGGAAAGCAATCTGAAAATTCAGGAAATGGGTCTAAGTGGCTTGAATTCCCTAGACAAAAACAAAACCTAAAGTTTTGTTTTTAAAGAATTTCCTATACTAGGCCGGCAAGATGGCTTGCTGGCAAGCCTGATGACCTGAGTTTCATATCTGGAATACACAAAGTGAAAGGAGATAAATGACTCTCACAAATTTTCCTCTGACCTCCATACCATGCTGTGGCAAGTACATAAGCCTTGTGCATACCTTGGGGCCTCTATTTAAACTTTGGTCTCACTCCAGACTGAAGACAGATTTAGGGGGTTTGCTCGATCTCCACATTCTTCTTCCCAACATGGCTACCCTGATTGAATCTACTTTTTTGTCTTTCCACTTTTAATTAGCTTATTGCAGACCTGACTTGTGGCATAGGTTATGACCCTCAAGTTCAATAACATTACTTATTGTCTTTAGTAAAGAGAGAGGTGACCACAGATAGAAAGACACAGTAGATGAGGACAGGATCTGACTCCACAGACAAGCAGCAAAGTATGATTATCAAGCACAGTGGCTGCGGAAAAACAAAGAATATTTATTGCGTCAATGTCTTTGTTGTAACTGTAGGTACTCCGCTCGTCCTAAGTCTTGGTCACATGTTATCCCACAGAAAGTAATTTGCTGAACTGGGGAATGCCTCAGTGGCATACGAGTCTGTTTTATTTTTTCATAGGTGAAGAGTATTTTCATGTTCTAACAACTGAGGTAGCTGGACAGTCATATTATTTTCAGACAACTAAGTAAGTAGAACTGAAATGTTTTCTTTTGGATTGTCATTCTATAAATCTTAATGA
The DNA here is from genome assembly GCF_907164565.1 of Psammomys obesus. Taxonomy (NCBI): domain Eukaryota; kingdom Metazoa; phylum Chordata; class Mammalia; order Rodentia; family Muridae; genus Psammomys; species Psammomys obesus. The sequence goes on from NW_026596162.1 coordinate 10,233,690, forward strand.
ATTCAGAAAAACACCTTTTCAAACTTCAGTATAGTGAACCCAGAAACTAAAACATTCAAAAATAACATGGAACTCAAAAGCTAATATTTAGTATTTCCAAAGAGTAAAAAAAGCCATTTAATCATTTTCCCCTCTCTGGTGGTTGAACTATGAGGGTAAATAGAAAAAGAACTAAGTGCCACATTAATGACTCTATCTGTGGATTGTTATAAGAAGTGTATGTGTAGAAATCAAATGACTCAGACTCAGAGATGCAAACATAATAGGATGGAGCCAGTCGACAAATGCCTCTCCAAGCACCATGACATCACAAATGCAAGTTCACTCTAAACACCGAACTGCCTGCTCCTGAACAACCCATGATAACAAGCTAACATACAGTAACACATTCAAAAGGCTGGCTTCTAAAATCAACTGATATTTCTTAACATTTGAGAATGTTTAGGAAAAAATATCAAAGCTATGATGAGTGGTCTTTTTACATAGGACGATAAACAAGAGTTCCTGGAAAGAGGCTATGTTTGCAAAGGCTGACTAGCTGCCTGCAGTGAGGATGTGGAGAGGCTGGACTTAATCTGCAGGTCAAGGGTCTAAATACATTATCTCGAGCTAGTTTAGTCCCCTGAATAGCCGTGCCTTGTCTGCCTCTGTGTGGGAACTAACATCCTGTGACTAATAAATTGAAACAAAACAAAAAACCAGGAAACTTTTGGGAATTTATTAACCCAGCAAATCCATAGCTTCCAAACCCAAAAGCTAAGTATGTCATCTGAGGCCTGTAGGAGAAAGCCCCCATCTTGCCGGGACCAATTCTTTGAAGTGCCCACCATATTTTGAAATTACCTTGATTTGTGGCTTTCTTTGTTCTACTACCATATAAATCCAAGAAACTACTTCTACTGGGGAACTCGAAGACTGGATAACCCATTCCATGTGTCCCAGGCTCCAAGATAAACCAGCTCTTACTCTCTTTGGGGCAAGAGCTGTTTTTTGTTTAATTCTGTTTTGTTTTCCTATTTTTTGCACGGACAGGATATAATTAGACAGTATTCCCTGGCTACAGCAGGTGGACAGAACCTACAGTGACCACCTGTTCCCAGGAGGATCCCATCAGACCTCTCTGCGTAAGGACCACCGACCATTCCTCTCCACCTGGCCTACATGTCCCCTGATAGCATAGTGGGGTAGTGGCTGACAGACCAGAAAGAAGAATGATAGTGGGCAAAAGAAGGTAATTTCTTTCCAGATTAAAGCGACATCTCTCAGGAGATTTTGAAGCTTAGAAACTCTAATGGTAGTTTATTACACATATAGAAGCTATCCAACAAGACATTCTGACACTATTTGTAAAACAAAAAAAACCCCTAAGAAATAGCTACTTCACTGTAAAAACTGCACTAAAGTCTTATTTATCAAACTACTAATATAACTTCATATATATATATATATATATACACACACACATATATATATATACACATACATACATATATATGAAGTTATATATATATTTCACCCATAAGATACATGTATATGTGTTTATATATATATATATCTTATGTAAGATATATGTATATATGTGTGTGTCTGTGTGTATGTAATGTGTATATACATACATACATTTTATATATATACATCTCTTATAGGTAAACTCAGTGAAAAGCAATAAGATAATAAGATCCTAACATCATAAGCATTTAAAGCTGAAAAGAATCTGAGAGATATGGTAACAAAGGTGACATGGAATTTTTAAAAAGTGTTCCATAAAAGACAGTGGAGGGCTAAGGAGTAAGTTTGTCAGTGATACCAATAAGCTTTTTATGTATTATATTTCAGTAAAAGGCCTAAGAAAAACCACTTCCAAATCTGTTTCACACAAAAATCTGTTTCACATGAAAGGCTATGCTTTGGGGACTAAAGTACTTTTTTAAATGATGAGAAATCTTAATCTGACTTACATTTCAGAAAAATGAATTATCGTAACAGTAATATGATCAGACTAGGGGAAAGATTACTGACAAGAAGTCCAGTCAGTAGACTATCTTTCTAAGCGAAGTTACCAAAATGTAGGCCTCAACTCAAGAGGACTCTAGCGAAGACACAAGGCAAAGAGGGAGTTAAAGGAGCGTGAGGCTGGACTATGGACTGAGTAGAGATGACAGGGGAGGAGGCAGGGATTACCAAGTCGCCTGTGACTGTGGGCTGCACAGCTCCATAGAAAGGCAGCGTCTGACTGGAAACATTTAAGTTTTGTAGTGGAAGATCTCCTGGGGCTTGGTGCTCTTGAGATGCCTGTTGAAATTCAAAGTAGAAGTGTCTAGAAGGTAAAGAGACGCCCGTGCTGAAGACCACAATTACCATGTGGGTGGTGGATGTGTAAAAACACCTAAGGAGGGACAGGAACAGGAAGTGGCAGGAACCACTACAGAGGTCCAAGAGACACCCGACAGTGGAGCATCTATAAGGAAATTGAAACCTGTAAGAGAGAAAATGTAGTTCAACAGTGCTGGAGAACTTAAAAAGGCCAATTCCAGAAGGTCAGGTAATTAAGAGCCGACTTATCAATAGATTCAGTTGCCTAAAAGGTTAAGAAAATAAATATGAAATATTTAAATACATCCTAGAGTTATTCACTAGCAGTATTTTAATATGACATATTTAGACCCTCTCCACTGAGCTATGTTTTAACTATGCTATGCCATTCACCTTGTTCATCCACTAGTCTTTTTTCAAGAGACATATTAATGGTGTATCAGGGAAAATAGTATTTTACCTTTCCTTTAACTAGTCCAGTATTTATCTTTAGGGATACTTTCCAAGTTCCATAATCCATGTTATAGCACAGGTCAGACAGAAAATTCACACATCTAACCAAAATCATTTTTGAGAGCTACCTATAATTTTTATTTTCTTTTAAGAGAAATAATGTGGTATTTTATGACAATATATTTCTTAGTCTATTTATACCATGTTGTACACAAAACATGGTATGCAACTTCAAGAGAAAGGAAACGATGTTCAGTTACGGGGAAATGTCCCTCTGTGGAAGCCAGGACAATAAAGAAATTCATGTCCTTCCAACAGTGAACAGTAACATTTTCCCAAGGCAGAACTAAAGATGAGAAAGAGTACAGGTAGGCAGAAAAGACATCCATTTCTCTGGCACACAAAACCTGGGCCACCACTGCCATGCTGGAGCAGAGCACCGAGATGGTGAGGGGCCAGTCGGGAGCAAAGACACAGGAACACTCTGTTTTCTGGTTCCCATTACAGTCATCTCTTCTCCTGTCACTAACGTTAGAGCAGAGAGACAGGATGGACATGCGCAGGGAGACACCACAGTGCAGCTGGACACTGGGAAAAGTAACTCTACACATGAAGCCCTGGGAGAAACTCAAAATTCAGTACTGATCAGGAGTTCAAGGCTAGGCTGGACTACATAAGACCATGTCTCAAATAAAACAGAACAACTTCCCAGAACTAGTGTAAACTATCTTCACACATTTAATAAACTGGATCAGAGACACTGAGAGTTACTGCAGTTTGTAAATCATGCCATGCAAGCGCATACAACTGAACCACCTTCAGAAAAAGGGTTGGTTCCTTTCGTTAAACCTGAGCAAGATACAGTTGTATCTTGCTGATTTTCAATAAGCCCCCTACTCTCTATTAAATTTTTCTATGTACTTGGAAATAGAACCTAGACCCCATACATGCTTGGCCAATGTTCTACTACTGAGCTCTCTGCTGCTCCTTCAATCTAATTTTCTCAAGATTGGTGTATCTTCACTTGTAACTACACTCCACTGCAGAGAGTTTTTTTTTTTTTTTTTTTTTTTTGTCATCTAAATGTCTCTGTAAAAGGGAAACATTTTTATTTGTTTGTTGTTTGCTTTTCAAGACAAGATTTCTTTGTGTAGCCCTGGATGTCTTGAGACTTAACTGGCCTCAAACTCACAGAGATCCACTTGCCTCTGACTTCAGATTGCTGGAATTAAAGGTGTGGCCACCATTGCCCGGCAGAAAAACATTTTTCAAAGCCAATCTATAGGATGGCATTTAGATAACTTAGAGGAAAAAGTTTGGGAAAAGATATTATAAGCCAATTATTGAAGCATTTCATATCTTTGACAAATTGTGAGGGAATGACATTTTAATCTAATAATAAGCAGATACTAACTGTTCAAAATAGCAGTCAAGGATCTAAAAAGCTGCTGACTACATCTGTTCTGTGACAACAAAAACTGTAAGACACTTTAGAGCCAGCCAACTCATAGGCTTGGGTTTGATTCCCAAAGACAATGTAAGTTATGATGATTATTTATTAAACCAATAGAATTATCAATTTGTTTTCAAGAGGTTGCTGGCCTAGCAAGTATGATTACCAAATTTTATTAAATATAGTAAAATGGAAACCATCAGAAGTAGCACTGAGAAGGGAAATATTAAAGGAGAAAAACAGAAAAGAGACATAAAGCCAGGTGCAGTGACACACACCTATAAACCCAGCACTCGGGGAGGCAGAGGCAGTTGGATCTCGGTGAGTTTGAGGCCAGCCTGGTTTACAAAGCTAGTCTAGGACAGCCATGGCTACACAGAGAAAACCTTTGCTGAAAAAACAAACAAACTCAAACAAATATTTTCTGTGTTTCTACTTAACTTTTTTGAACTTTCATTTTAATTATGCACATATGGGGCCGTGGGGAGAGCATGCGCACGAGTGCAGATGCCCATGTGGGCCAGAAGAGGCCGTCAGATCCCCTGGAGCTGAAGTGACAGGTGGCTGCAAGCTGTCCTGTGTGGGGACTAGGATCCAAAGCTGCGTCCTCTGCAAAAGCTCTTAACCACAGAGCCAACTCTCCACCCACTTTCTGAACTTGTAAAATACGGTTGCAGTAGCTATTTATACTGTTCTTGTTTGCTAATTCTAACATCTGTGTCAGTTCTGAATGGTTTTGATTGATGGCTTATCCTCTTCAATATGATTGTTTAGTAATCTTTGATTACAAGCCAGACATTGTGATTTATCTTGAGCACTAGATACTTTTGTATTCCAATAAATATTCATGAGCTTTATTTGAGACACTGTTAATTGAGTTGGAAACAGCTGATCCTTTGGATGCTTGCCTGTGATTTGTTACAGAGGTCTAGGGCAGTGCTCAGTCACGGGGCAGCCACACTGCTGACTCTAGACTTTCCTGAGTACTTCCTTGGGCACAGGAGTTTTTTTTTTGTTGTTGTTGTTTGTTTGTTTGTTTTTATCTAGGTGCTGGGAACAGGAACTCTGCGAGCATCAACAACTGTTATCAGCCCTAGACACTTCTCCTCCTGTCTGGGGTAGGTTCCCTGTGTGCTACAGGTACTCGGATAAACGTTCAGAGCAAACCCTCTGTAGATTTCTGGAATTCTCCTTTTCCGGCTGTGTCCCATCAGCTCTAGCTGCTTTCTCTTCCACAGGCTCTCAGCTGTGTGTGCTCAGTACAGTCAGCCAGGCTCTACCTGGAACCCTCTCCCCACTACATCCCTGACAACAGGTACCTTGGCAATCACACTGCTCACTTACCTGTCAAGCACTACTGTATTTCCTCTTTGTTCAAACTCTAGTGACTTAAGAAGCATTACTTCACTTCTGCTGTCTATTTTTGAGGGGAATGGTTTTGTTTTTTAACCGTATCACATGGAGAGTAAATCCGGTTCCTATTGTTCCACCTTGGGTAGATACAGAAAGCCACTGCCTTTTCATGAAGGATGCCTCAGGGGCTCATCTGCCCCACTTTACTTTTTTTTTTCTTCTTTTTTTATCATGCAATTCAAGTTAGCCTTGAACTCACTTTAAAGCTAAGGATAGCTTTGAACTTCTGATCCTCCTGCCTCCACCTCCCCAATGGAGTGTTCTTCTGTGTCTGGCATCCTGCCCCACTCTCCAGGGAGCATCCGAATCCACAGTAGAGCCACAGGAACCAGCTACTGCTTTCCTATCTTTTCCTTTGGGAAGGGCTCTGAACCTTCTCCTTTGGTTCAGAACCATTTTCAGCCTGGAGACTGACACCAATGTCCTTTTCTTAGCAAAGGCAGGTTGTGTGCCACTCTCTTCCCAGGCCTGCCTCCTGCCAGTCTAAGCACTAGATATGCACATGCCAGTCAGACCTTCGGTCACACCACCGGCTCAGATTGGTGGTTAGACAGTCATTTCAGAAGCTAGGCAGGTCAGCCCTACAACACGTAACTGATCAAGTACTATATGATGCATGAAATCATCTCTCGCTGGCATCACTCAACTTTGTTGTAGAGACTTTCTAAAGTCACCGCACATGTTGCCATGAAACAAAGCAAGGAACAGGCCACAGTCCTTACCACAAGCTATAAACATATAAATCTATAAATGTAGGAATAAAGGAATGATAACCTTTTCAAAACTGATGAGCACCAACTCTAACCAACAGGGCATAGGGTTTAAGAAAGAACCAAATCTCAGAGTCCGAATATATCAGTGACAGGGGCTCCCAGATTAGCATGCCCCTAAGCCAATGGAAGATTGTTAAAACTATGAGGCATTTATAGTCAACTCTGGAGATATACTAATGGTATGCTGTGTACTAAAAGGGAGAAATCTAAGCAATCCAGAAGTTTGGAAATAAGTATCTTAAGTTACATGCTTATGCATGATGTCAATGTGTGTGGTTTTTGTTGTCATCACTGAGGCATATACCACCAAGGCAGATATGTATGATGGTAAGTGTCACACAGTGCCAGTGGAATGGCTCTGGAATAACGGCATTTGCCCCTATAGCTACAGTGACTTGAGTTTGATCCCAGGACCGACATGATAAAGAGAACCAACTCCTACAAACTGCCCTCTGACATTCACATGTGCATCATCACACACATGAATGTAGTAAAATTTTAAGTGTAACCTTATTGTGATAAAATTCCAATAAGCACTTAAGTTACTGTGACACTACATTGAAAATTTATAAGATAAATTCTACATTTCTTTCAGTTGTTCTTCTCTTACTCTCACAAACCTATCTACCACAAAGTCACTGTTCACACTGTTCCTTCTGCCTGGACTTGCACAGTCCGAGATCCTCATACTGCAAGCTTCACATTCAGGACTCAGCTCCATTTAACTTCTCAGAAGGCCTTCCCTGATACCTAGAGAAGTCTATTCCTAGCCAGGCGTGGTGGTGCACACCTGTGATCCCAGCATTCAGGGAGGTAGAGTCTGGCAGATCGCAGTGAGGCAGACTGAGGACAGCCTGGTCTGTAAAGCGAGTCCAGGACAGCAAAGGCTACACAGAGAAACCACATCTCAACAACAACAGAGAAGGTGGCTGGGGGGGAGGAGGATAAAGCCTACTTCTTTCTTATTCCATTTACCCAACTTAATCTATTGCCTAAGACTATCATTTTATAGACATTCTACCTGTGCTCCCTATATTCCATAACTAAAATGTAAGCTGACTCCCACCCAAATACCAAGCATATAACTATTAGTAGAGAAAAGCATGTGTTTTATTTATTTATTACAATTTATTCACCTTATATCGCAGCTGTAGCTCCCAATCCCTCCCCCAACCCCTCCCAATCCCACTCTCCCTTCCTCTTCTCCTCCCATAGTCCTCCTCCGGTCCACTGATAGGGGCAGTCCTCCTCCCCTCTTTGGCCTGGTAAGGCTGCCCGCCCCCCCCAGGGGGAAGTGATCAAAGAGTCAGCCACTGAGTTCACATCAGAGATAGCCCCTGTTCCCCTTACTATGGAACCCACTTGGACACTGAGCTGTCAAGGGCTACATTTTTGCAGGGGTCCTAGATTATCTCCATGAATGATCCTTGCTTAAAGTATCAGTCTCAGAAAAGACCCCTGGGCCCAGATTTTTTGGTTCTGTCCTTATGGAGAAACTATCCCCTCCAGGTCTTTCTATCTCCCCCTTCTTTCCTAAGATTTCCTGCACTCTGTCCAAAGTTTGGCTATGAGTCTCAGCATCTGCTTTGATACCTTACTGGGTAGTCTTTCAGAGGCCCTCTGTGGTAGGCTCCTGTCCTGTTCCCTGTCTTCTCCTTCTTCCAATGTCCATCCCATTTGCCTTTCTGAGTGAGGATTGATCATCCTACCCAGGGCCCTCCTTCTTGCTTAGCTTCTTTAGGTGTACAGATTTTAGTATGTTTATCCTATATTATATGTCTAATATCCAGTTATAAGTGAGTGTATACCATGTGTGTCTTTCTGCCCCTGGGATACCTCATTCAGGATGATCTTTTCTAGTTCCCACCATTTGCCTGCATATTTCATGATTTCCTTGTTTTTAATTGCTGAGTAGTATTCCATTGTGTAAATGTACCACAATTCCTCCATTCCATTCCTCCATTGAGGGAACGTCTGGGTTGTTTCCAGATTCTGGCTATTATGAATAAAGCTGCTATAAACATGGTTGAGCAAACATGTACATGTCTTTAAGTCCTTTATTTTAGCTCATATAGTAAATAAATATTCACTTACTACATTATGATAAATCTATGTACAACAGGTTACAAAAACATTTTCAAGAGATCCATGAGTTAGGTTTGTAGGGCAAAATACATACATTCCCAACTACCCCACACCTGAAAGCATGATTTCCTGTTTGCCCAAAATCATATTCTGTCCACACTACAATGAGTACTATGTGTCAAGGCAGTCCCTGTTTCTATCCATAAAAACTTTCATCAGGACTAGAGGGATAGTTCAGTCCATACGTGCTCGAGTCTGTACAAGCGTGAGGACCTGGGATGGAACCCTAGAATCTGTGTAAAGAGTTAAGGCATGATGGCATGTAGCTGTACCCTATAACTGATGAAACAGACAGGAGAATCACAGGGGCTTGCTGGCTAGCCAGCCTCATCAGTAAGCTTAATCACTGACCTTTAGACCAGTAAGAGACCCTGCCCCAAAACAAACAAGCAAGCAAGCAAACAAACAAAACAAATGCCAAAAAGGATTGGCATCTGAGGAACAATACCCCATGTTGAACTCTGACCTCCACAAGCACAGAATATGTGTACACCTACATGAGCATGCACAAACACAGATACAAAAGATAGCAGTAAAGAAATATTATACATACAGAGTTGTCCAAACACAGCTGCTATCTCCCTCATAACCACACAGCTCCTTGTGTATACGTTCATCAGATAACTAATGAAGGATAACCTGTTTTAAAGACTTAATTTTTTATTTTATACATGAGTGTTTTGCTTGCGTGTATGTTTGTGCATCATGTTCATGCCTGGTACTCACAGAGGTCAGAAGAGGGAGTCAGATCCTTTGGAACTGGAGTTACAGACAGTTGTGAACCACCATGTGGGTACTGAGAATTGAATCCAAGTCCTTTGAAACTCATCTTGTACTCTTAGCCACTGAGCCATATCTCCAGCCCCAAGAAGAATTTTCTTAGGCACTCTATAAACACACTGGTTAAACTACCTATTTAAAGTGTTTATCAAAGTAGGTTCACCAAGAGTTTCTCGTAACTACACTTCCCCTCTACTACTGTGAGAACTACAGCCATTCTACGCCACAGTTAATACTGAAATACTGAGCATAGTTCACACTCCTGCTTTGGAAAGAGTAGAAATCTACTCTCTGCACAGAGAAGGCTCCAAAATGACAAAGTATCACATATCCTTTCTCAACTACACAGGCTCTGATATCAGCATCTGGGACTGATTCAATTTATTCTAACTCAAAAGCCAATGCAAAAGGATAAGTTTTCAGAGAAGTGGGAGTTAGACTCTGGCTTTGATGGCGGCCCTAAGTAGCTAAATAATTTTATGCAACTCAATCTGCAATTCAATTCCAGTGGTTGCCACCCTGCCCACCTGGGGCTAGGTTGGGAGTGAGTCACTAAATGAGAAGGCACCTAGGAGCCACTGAGGAGAGTCACAGGAAGGAAGCACTGTGAGCAACCATCTCTCTCCTCTCACCTCCCAACCCTATTCAGCTGTCTAGACTAAATTTTCAGGAAATGTATAAGCCAGGCTAACCTGGAGCAAGACAGCCATGAATTCAGGCCAACAAAAGCTCATCAACTATTAACCCTGAGATTTGTTTTGTTTTGATTTGGCTAATTGAAATATGTGCATGTCAAACATGACTTTTACGGGTAACATCACAGTGTTAAAGGTAGGACCCCTGCAGTAGGACACCCCTGCAGGTTAGACTTTCATCTGTAGCGCACCATACACATATGCCATGTACCCAACATCTTGTACCAAAGCAAAAAAAGGAAAATCACTTGTTTATCTGAACATCATTTTGTCAAAGAGGTAGGTTATTTTTTTTTAAGAACTCATCATTTGAGAAGCAGAAAGGCACCACTAACTTTTTCCCCCCTTTTAATTTTTTTTGGAAGCAGGATCTCTCATTGGCCTGGAGCTAATCAAACAGGCTTGGCTGCTCAACAAGCTTTAAGGATCCTCTCTATTTTCTGTTTCTCCAACATGCCAAGCATGTGCTACCAAGTCTGGTTTTTCACGTGGGCTGTGGGTTAGAACTCAGGTCAGTGTGCTTACAAGACAAACATATCACCACCCACTGAACACTCTCCCCCAGCCCCAAGCTCATTTCTTGCTATCAATATTTTAAATTTTTTAGTGTTATACAGAATACTAAGGTACCTATTTGATATGTATTATATGCAAATTGGTTCTATAAAGGAGAAAGTTATGAAACACTGAGTCAAACAAATGCCTTTCCTCCAGGAATTCTCAGAGCCTTTAATACACGGACATGTAAGGCAAATAAGTGTTTCTGTAATGCATTTGATCACAGAATGTTTGATCAGTACCTTCTCACGTAAAACCCTTCTGGGAATGTTGCAGCTAGTAAGAAAATTTTAAATTTGATTTGTGTATTTATAGTACAGGTACATTCCTTAAGTCAAACATCACTTGTGAGGGTTTAATTTACAACACAAACTGGTCCCCAGCTACAGCTCATTCTACCTTTCCATCCAGCTTCGCAAGCAATCACATTCAATTCTATTATTTCTAGCACTGGATTATTTATAAATAATATACCAAAAGTGAAGTTCTTTTTTCTATTTTAATCATTACTCTTGTACAACATAAGAACTTGTCTTGAGACCCCTATACTACCCTTTGATACAAAAAATGTTCCCTTGTGTCCAGCTCCCCCAAAAGCTTTATCATGATTCTGCATTTAAGGATCACAATATTATAACTGAGCTGTCCTGTCCTGAAAATTCTATTTTCCCTTGAGTTAATATTTGCCTTGCTCTCTTGAAAAAAAGAAAGCCAACCAACCTATCTGAATGAACTCAGCGTCAACTTCTCTGCCACAGCTTATAAACCCTGCTCCACACAGTCAGGCCCATCACCTGCTCACTCCACTTCCTCTGGAAGCACTGCTCTTGGTGAATACTGGATTCACTCTGCAATACCCTCTGGATTTCAGGTCAACCATTACCCTGGACGCTTCCTCCTTCCTCCCTCCTGAACAGTGTATGGACTATATCCTCCAGTAATTTCTTGACAAAGCGTACATGTGATCCAACCCAGAGTTCTTCTATGCCTGGAAATGATTTTATTTCCTCATCTCTGATAAATATTTTGCTAAGTAAATATCCATATTCTAAGACAAAATCATTTCTTTCCTCCTCTTCCTTCTTCCTTTTAAATTTCATTTATTTGTTTGCTTGCTTATGTATTCATTTCAGCATAAGCTATATAAGGAAGAGAGGAGCAAACTTCCCCACACTGTTTTCAGTCCAGTAGAGCCCAGGTTCTAGTGGTCTTGTTCACAGCTCTCAGTGGAGAGACTTCAAGTTTTGCCACTTCGAACAGGGCTCTGGTTCCCTCATCAGCACTCATAATGTCAGAGGCACATTCTTCTCTTGGGCAAATGCACAGCATATCAGGAGCTTGGGCAGCACCTCTGAACAGTCACTGATTAGAATGGGCAGGCCAGGGTGCACCTTCCTCAACTCTACAGAGCATTGCTAACTGAAACTCCTTCCATCCTGGCTCCCTAGAGAATGCAGATGTAAGTGGATATGAATTCACACAGTCCTGGCTTTGTGCCAACTATCTTTGCAGCTATCATCTTTGTTAGCCCAGAAATAATTACTTAGTTCCAGTGCTGCTAAGTAACAAGTCTTTCAGATTCATGAACCTAAATACAAAACCTCTCTGAAGTGCTTCATGTCCTTCTCTATAGTGTAGCACGAGATGGGTCTTCCTGAACTCACTTTGTCAGGTACTTGCTGGGCCCTGCAGACTCAAGCAAGGATCACATTCTCTGTCCTCTCACCCAAAGTTCCTGCTCTCAGCTCACATTCTCTTTCCCGGTTACTGAGCCTTTCCAGAGTTCTGAGCAGCATGCTTCAATGTCTGAGTGCTCCTTAGGCCCTCATCTCACCCAGCTTAGACATGTTCAGTGACTGTCATCACGTCTCACCCAGCTTAGACCTGTTCAGTGATCAGTCAGCATGGTGCTCTTGCACCTTCTGAACACTGATGTTATCTCTGCTTCCTGCTGCTTTCTCCTTTACCTTCTTGCTCTTCTGAGTTACAATAACTAACTTCCTTATAACTTTAGTGTGTTTTCCATGAATAAGAAGTCTGGATTTGTCTGGAAAAAAAAAAAAGGTTCAATTCTGTCTGTGTTGTACCAAAATGATTTACACTATTGTTAAGGAGTCATATAAATATATAAAGCAAATCAGGCTGATTCGCTTCTAAAAAGTTTCAAAGAGGTGTTCACCTGAACATTTCAGAATGACTGCAGTTGATAAGCAGGCTTACTCTTATTTGGCCCTTTGAAAACAAACAAAAATACAAAAACAAAACAAGACAAATTGTCTCTTTTCTTCAATAACCTTGCCAGAAATTCTCATTACCTCTATTTTACAGCTAACGATGTTGATGATAAGGTATTTGCAAAAAGTCAAAGAGTAGAAAAAGAGGGGAAGAAAACCAGGGTCAGGTATCTAATGACATTCTCAATCACTCAAATTGTATTATAATTTTCTTTCTGAGACAGGGATTCCTGTGCCTAGGTTGGCCTTGAGCTGCTAATCTTCTTGCCTCTGCTTCCTGAGTTCCACTATGTACAGCAGCAGAATCAACTTCATTTCTGTTATAACTGTGAATTAAATCAGTAGTCATCACTTCAGAATAAAAATATGACCTCAATTTAAATAATAAAGCAAGTGCTTTACTAGACTGGTATAAATGCTTTGACATTTCCCAATACTGTATGCAGATGTCTTGAGTATCAACAAGTATCTACCTATATATATATTTTGCAGATGAAGTCTTTAACAGTCTAACCAAAGTACTGGTCAATTTAAATTTCTCACCCTTTAAATGTGCCAGTGTCATGACACTCTAAATTAGTATCGTGCCTTCCTTGAGAAATACAAAGTTTTAAAATTTAGCCTTGCCAAGCTGTTTCATGTTTTCTGTAGATTATAAACTGGTGTCTTCAAACCATATACCATATCTCTTTTCATTTCCTTCCTTCCTTCCTTCCTTCCTTCCTTCCTTCCTTCCTTCCTTCCTTCCTCCCTTTCCCCCCCCACCCCCGTGTTTCTGTCTGGATCTCTTTGAGACAAGGTTTTTCTGGGTGGCCCTGGCTGTCCTGGAATTTGCCCTGCACACAGGCCGGCCTGAAACTCACAGATCTGCCTGCCCTGCCTTCTGAATTATGGGATTGAAGTGTGCACCACCACCAGGTATGTACCATCTTTCTTATCCAGTACAGAAAAATCGGTATTATTAAAAATCTATCCTATCTAAATTCAGTAACAATGTTATTTCTAGAAGTCCTTATTAATATTATCAAGAAGATTCTAGACTAAGAATTTTATAAGCGATCAAGATGTAAAGTAAAAGGCTGGTGGCCAAGGACACAGTTAGGAATCAGCTAACCAGGAGGAGGGAGCTAGAAGTTTCGACTAAGTTCTGTCTCTGAACAGACAGACTCTATTATTTCAACAACCCGAAAGACACTAAGAATTATTCAGTACATTTAGACATTCCCACACTTTGATTTCATGGCATGTATCTTAATGCATTAAGTTGGTTATGTAAGTCACTGGTAAAGAGCATGGGTCAAATTTCCCAGCTCCAGGCAGCAGGCTTCCTTTTTTATCTAATCATTTAACTTGTTACTGAAAGGGTCACTTTTTTTTTTTTAACGATCAAATTTCAACCTGTATTGATGGAAAAAAGTCACAATATTCATATAGTTCTTGTATGCAAGCGGCTAAAACCATAGTGGTGATAACGAAAGCACGAATACCAATCTATTTATAGTTACACACCTTATACGGTGTCTTAGTTGAGGTTTCTATTGCTGAGATAAAACACAAAGACCAAAACCAACTTGGGGAGGAAAAAGCTTATCTCAGCTAGTCATCCATCATGAAGAGAAGTCAAGGCAGGAACTAAAGCAGAGGCCATGGAGAACCACTGCTTACTGGATTGTCCCCCCCATGCCTTGTGCAGTCTTCTTTCTTATACACCCTAGGACCACTAGCCTAGGGGTGACAGCAACCATTACTGCTTTATCAAGAAGATGCTCCACAGACTTGTCCACAGGGCAATCTGATAGCGACACTCTCTCAATTGATGGTCCCTCTTCTGAGATGACCCTAGCTTGTATCACGCTGACCACAAATTAACCTGTTCACTGTAAGTGAGTGCTTTACCATCCAAACATATGGAGAATAGGGGAAGGAAGATGGTTCAGTGGGATCTATATGATAGGAGAGAAACACCTCTTACAAGCTGTCCTGGGACACACACACAAACACACACACAGAGGGAGAGTAAACAAACAAATGCAAAAATTAAAAAAAGAAAGAAGAGCATGTAATCAACATGTGGTACACTTTGAGATTACAATGTTGAGGTCCAAGTTTTGAACTCACCTCTTACTTTTTTTGTAATTCTCCAGGTGTTGGGACTGTGCCAGTTTATGTCTCTCTAACTCACACTGCCCACACAAATCCTCCAGATGCAACAGGTGGTTTTCTATCTCTTCAAAACTCGTCTCTAAATGAGCTGAAAGTATATAACATAAAAAAAGAAATAAACAATTGTCAAGTCCAAATCACTGGCCAAAAAGACAAGAGTTTTTAGATTGTTGTTGGAGAGAGGGCTCAGCAATTAAGAGCACAAACAGCTCTTCCAGAGGACCCAGTACGCATACTAGGTGGCCTACAACTGGCTGTAATTCCAACTTCCTTTTCTGTCTTCCATAGGCACACCTACACTAACATGTGTACATACCACCACACAGACATACACAGACATAATTAAAAATAATAAAATAAACAGTATCTTTTTTAAAAAGTCTAAACTATCAAGACCGCTTTGTATTTTCTTGATATTTCGTATTAAACTTTAGGCAAAATTAGACACACTGACCAACATCAAAGCACACTTTAATTAAAGACTATATTTCAAACATTTTCAAGACATCCATGTTCAAAATATCTTAAATACTTTATTACTATGATGATGAATGTGGAGTATCCTAAGTAATCTTATGTTCTATGACTCCCATATACCACAAATGAACCAGTCTTTTTATTTGTTGTTTGAGACAGGGTCTCACTGTGTAGCTCTGGCTGTCCTGAAAGTCACTATGTGGACCAGGCCTGCCTGTCTTCTCAGTACTGAGCTCGATGTGTGCCACTACGTCCAGCAAATGAACAAGTCTGTATATATGGCAAGTTAGCGACTGCAGCTAGCATCATGCCACTGTAATTTAGTAGTTATAACTCCAAGTCACTTCAACACCTGTTTGACCTCTGGCACATCACAGACCTAAACCTCTGCATGAGGATACTATAAACACTGAGTAAGCTGGTGTTATTAACTCAGTCAATGGTGGTGGTGGAGGTGGGGAATGCATGGAATACTGATCTACTTAGAGTTGCTCACCTTATACTGTGTCTTAGTTGGGGTTTCTATTGCTGCGTATTCAGTTCTTGCCAGTTAACTAGTCTTTCACTAGTCAGTCTCATGACCACAAAACTCTGTACTTTATTGGAATATGGAGAGCATCTTTAGTTAAATCCTTCACTCAAATATTGAAGACCAGGGGCCAAAGAGATAGCTCAGAGATTAAGAGCAATGGTTGCTATCCAGAGAACCCAGGGTTCAACTCCAGCACTCACATGGCAGCTCACAATCTATGTAGCTCTAGTCCCAAGGGATCCACCACCCTCTTCAACGCACATGGCACAGACACATGTGGGCAAAACACCTGTGTGTGTGCATTATACGTATATCAGTATATATATCTGTTTGTATGTACAGATACAGATATAGTACACACACACAATAAAAAATTAGTATCTCTTTTTTAAAAACTATTTAAGAACAAAGTCTTGAGAAACTAATGCAAAGTCCTGCCCAAAGGCAGAGAAATGGGGGTGTGGTCCCATACTGAGTCACTGTTACCCTACAACTGCTCAGCTACAGACAGGAGGACTGCTTGTTTTCCTTGACAACAGAAAGGTTTTAGAAGGTTATTGACACTTTGATTTATTAGATCAACTGATCTTGTTTACATTCTATTTTACAAGTCAACAAAATTATTCATTTTAAATTATTTTTGGTTGCTTTTTTCAATGCTGTTTTGTCACACTAGTCCATGAAGACATTAACAAACATCTACTCACCCCAGATAAAAAACTAATGACAGGCTAAGGTAAGTATACCACCAAAGTCCAACTTGATAAGTCAGTAAGTTTCTTTGGGGTTACTTAGAGGAGTGTGGGTGAGGTGTTACTAACAGAAGCAGAAATGTCTCAAAGACACCTATATCATCAAAGTTCCCACTAGCATGTTCACAGTTCACAAAGATGGAAGCCCAAAGTGCACTGCAGTTTAAAGGCAGGAAGAGGTTACAGAGCAACTTTTTCACGCAACTGAGCTGGTCTCAGAGTGTCACTAATTGGGCCTTACTCTTTATAAACAATTGAGGAGAGAAAGAGCTAAGGTATCCAGTCAATTTTAGGGACTTCCTGAGGCCTCTGTGGTGTTTACTTCCTGAGAATAAAGAACTTTCCTTGCAAGATGGGATAGTTCACTGACCTTTAATACAACCTGTGTCTTAACCATCTTCCCTCCAAGATGGAGGTTTATGGTGGAAGAAATTGATATGTAAGTGTTGTGACCAAAAACCTCACAGAAATAAGGTAAGGGAGGGGAGCTTTATTTTTGACTCCCTATTTAAGAAGCTGGGCCAGTGCCAGTGAAAAGGTGGGAGTTTGTGTCAGGTCACACCTCAGGAGATTAGAAAGAAGCATGTTTCCGAGAAAAAACACTTAAAGGCCTACGCCCAAGAGAATAGTTCACCACCTATGTGCCATGTCCCAAAGGTTCAACAACCTCCCAAAACAGGGCCAAAAGGAAACCAAACGCTCAAACACGTGAGCGTGTGTGGGACACTCACACTTGTGCCTAATTCTCTCTGAGGGACACTGGAGATGCTCCAGAAGGTAGAGCAGAAGTGGCCACACTACCTGACGACTACTTAGGCACATTTCCATCAGCCATCTGCCAGATGTTCACAGACTTTCTAAACCACCTTTTGGAGCCCCAGGGTTACAGGAAAACTCCTCTAATTTCAATGTGAAATTTTAAGTTAAGACACAAATTTTCGCTTCTTTATCTTTACGTAAGCCAAGGATCTATTAAACCAGAAACAATCATTTTCTAATATCCTAAATTTTGTCTTTTCTAAACAACTAAGCTTATAAAAAAATCCTTTTCTATTTGTCAGGGCCAAAGGCTATGGACATTAATAGAAAATAAAATTTACTATAGGAAGCAAGCTTAGAAATCCAACTCTGAAGCCAGACACAGACGTGCACGCCCACAGTCCCAGCACTTGGGGAGACAGAGGCAGGCAGATCTCTGAGTTTGAGGGTAGCCCGGTCTATAAAGCGAGTCCAGGGAAGCCAAGGATACACAAAGAAACCCTATCTCCAAAAACCAAACAAAACAAAATCTGATCAAAAATGAACAAAAGAAAATTCTGTTGACCATTAATGATCATGATATAAGTAAGAGCTCTAGATAAGAATGTTATGGATAAATTGATAAAAATATCAGGAGCATTTCCTTTTTTCCTAGTAGACTCATATACCTATAAATTATACCCCAGGCTGTTCTTAGACTGAGGGGAGATAAATTTCAAATGATTTTTTTTTAATAGAGTCAAAAGTTATTCAATATCAGAAAATACACATTTCATTTTTATCTACCAGAGATGACAATTTCCTTCTGGATTACAGTGCTGCTGGCTGACTACAAGTTAATGAGCACAGGCATTTCACGAGTTGACCCTAGGCAAGCCAATTAACTTACGTGGAAAGAATTCTATTCTAGTTCAAACTGTTAATGACACGAGCCAGGCAATACCAACTCCCAGTAACAAAAGAACATCCAGGCTAGAGCGGTTCCTTTCTCTGTAGAAAGCCTTCTGTTCTTTCTACAGAGTCTGGTTCCCAGCACCCACATGATGGCTCACAAAACATCAATTACTCCAATTCCAAAGGATCTGACACCCTCCTCTGGCCTCCATGGGCACTAGACACACATGTAGGCAAAAATGCCCATGCACATAAAGACAAAAAGAATAACCTTCTAAAGAGATCAACAAACAACACAACAGAAAATGCAGCCCACATCTGTCTGTGGTGGTCAATGGTCACTCTGTTAATCACCACTGAACTGCTACTTTGTTCTCCCTTTTAAAAAGCTTGAAAGGCTCCTGAATCTTCTCATGCGGGTACAGCCTCTGTGTACAGTCTACTGGTGCAATCTTACCACCACCGTCATTCTCATTCTCCTTTACAACAGAACAGGTCCACTGACCATCCAAGAAGAGCCCTGTGAGCCCTGCTTCCTTTCCACCTGGAGCTGGGACACTTCTGCTCCCCCCCTTCTTCCCTTGCTGTAAATGTCACAGCAGGTTCCACGCTAGCCCTGCCCCGACGACAGCTTTCACAGACTTCTGAGCTCCATGAAGACTCTCATCTGACTGATTGATACTGTACAGCTATTGCTTCCTTGCTTCTCTCCCAGGAGATCAGTTAAGGTCTAAAGGTAAACACTGTACCCTTGTGTCTTTGTACTGCCTAATAGCTAATTCAGGTAGTCTGGCCAATTCAATAAAGTTCTGGTAATTCTATTTCTATGATGTAAAATAATCAGGAAAAAAATCTATGATGTGCGTTCCTCTAAATTAAGAACTCATGCCAAATGAAAGAGGACTTAAGAAACGTTTAGTAATATGATGCTACTTTACTAGTCACATCAAACTTCATGATCCTAAATTGAAGCAGAAAAAGCAATGGGGATTTTCTGTTTCAGCTCTTCACTTTGTTCTACTGCAACAGGGTCTCATGTTGGCCAGGTCTCTGTATTCACTGTGCAGGTTCATCCTGAACTCCCAGCCCTTCTTCTTCCACCCCTCACACACTACCACCACAAGGAGATGCCACCATACCCAACTCTGCATTGCCACTCTTACCAAACTTGAAATCAGTAATAAAATAATAGAAAAAACATATTAAGTTTTTATCTTTTTTAATTAAATTATCCTAAGTATATACATGATATGCATTCCAAACACTTCTTTTAAATTGGCAGAAATTTAACTATTCTAACACAACCTGTTCATCTCCTGTTACAAAACCAGTTACACAAATAAGTCAATTCATAACTAACTTAGGATGCATACTCATAAACCACGAGCAGGCCTCCATGGACCAAATACATCCTTGCAAGGGAGTCAAGCCTCACCTCTTTGCTCACTGTAACAGCGCTGTCTCTTTAAGGTACTGGGGGAGAAGATTGGGAATTTTACTGTGAAAGCCATTTGGGAACACCTGACAGCTATGCAAGAAAGAGTGCCACCAATCTGGGAGAGAAGATCACCCCAGAGGAGAGCGATTCAGCTTGGAATTTTCCTTTGTGCCATTTGTTTCAAGGAGATATAATCTGTAGTACAGGCGTGATACATGAAGAATTAAGTAGCATAGTAAAGTTATTTCAAATTTAATGAGTTTCTTTCTAATCAAAATAATTAGCCTCACAGAACAAAGATATTTTCTTTGTCTGCATACTCATAGGTCATAGCAGCCAGGCGCTAAAAGATGGAAGGTTCTTCAAATGCTTGTGCCATACTTTTATGTACAATAAGGTGATGATGATATGCTAATAAGGAATCTTTAAAAGGTACATTAACCTGCAAAAGCTATCATTGAACAAGTGAGATTCTCACAGCAGACTGAAAAGGTATCAAGAGAGTTAGTGTACTTGTGAAGGAACTAATGTTAGGAAGTAACTTGGACAATATGATCTAGCTTATGAAACAGATATGAGTCCCTGCTAATGTCTTCACATTCTGCACAGAGAAAGCAACACAGTGACACAGGGCCCACCAAATGCAACACAGAAACTCCATATATGGCTGTTCCTTGTCTTAGAATTAGTGGAATATTCTGTTCTAGACAAAGGAGCAATCTTTTAAAACAGATCACACAAAATTAAGTAATAGAAAAAACAGAAAGACAAGACCATGACAGTTTAAATTTGATAAAGAAACAGAGTTATACTGCCCTCTAGTGGAAATTCAAGAGAACTCTTTTTCTTTCTTTCTTTCTTTCTTTCTTTCTTTCTTTCTTTCTTTCTTTTTCACTAGACCACACTGAACTGAAACTTAGCCCCTATGCCCCAGCTGCCTGCATCTCAAGGCACTACTCCCCAGCCTCCCAAATACTGGGGTCACAGGCGTAAAACACCATGCCTAGCAACAGTAACACAACACTTCAAATTCCTCTTTCCTAGTTTTTTGATTAAAAGAGATCTACGGTGACGATTTGAACTCATCAGAACTTTGTTTTATCCTTGGACATTTTTCAGTCAAAGACTACATTTTTTACCCCGCCACCTTCAGGTCAATCTTTTCAGAGAGTCTTGGGCAACAAAGGCTAGCCTTGATGAGCATGCTGTATAGAGGACGATGACTGTGAACCTGGACTCCTCCTCTCCTTCCCAAGAGCTGGGATTATACTGCGCACCGCCACTGCTGACTCAGGCTAGCCAGTGGCTCAAACCTTGGGCTTCCTGCATACTAGTTAAGCACTTCACCAACAAAACTACATCCCAGCCCTCATCTTCCAGCGTTTAATGGATACATCCTCTGTTACAAAAACAAAAAAAAAACCTGATTTTGTAAATTTGCCAAGCCAGACAAACTTCTAGTAGAATGTCAGTATCCTCATGGCACACACTCAGACTTGTTCCAAAGCACAGAAATAATCCCTGGCCCAGAGCACTGGGAGGTACGACCCAGGCACTGTGCTAAGTGATCTGACATTTGTCATCTCAGTTAATCTCCCAACAACCTTGGCAAGCAGGCACAGTCGGCCCTTAGGATCCCTGGAGTACTGGTTCCCACAGCCGTGGCTGTCAAAATCACTGAGTGCTCAAGTCTCTTACATAAAATGTCAGTTATTTGCATACAACTTACTCATCCTTTAATATTACCTCTCTATTATTTAAAATATCTAATACAATGGAGACAGGATTATGTGAATACCTATACTGTAGTATTTAAAAAATGATAAGAATAAAAAGACCTGTATATGTGTCTAATGTGAACAGTTTTAAATAAATATTTTCTATGTATAGTTGGCTGAATCTACAGATGCAGAACCCACGAACACAAAGACCCAACTTTATTCTGATCCTCATTTTCAGACAGAGACTGAAGCAAGGAGTATTTAAGAAACCAACAGAGAGAGAGTGTCAGAGATGAGAGTTCATATTCACTGTTTTTCACTTTCCAGCACACGTTTGTCATTTATTTCCTAAATTGCAATCTTACTAGCAACTATCAATTAAACAGGCATTTGTAAGCTAGATGGACCACATCCCATTTAAAAAAAAAAAAATCAATATGAGTGGATCAGTCTTTGCTACTTAACAATTCCCGAGGGGCTAGGTTTCTGAGACTGCTATTTATTAAGCTATAGGATAGTACAGTGAAAAGCATCATTAAGGTCTTAAATTGCTCACACAATAGAAATACCTTACAGTTATAAGGCAGGTTTTCCAGAAAACAATACAAGACCAAAAGATGCAAGAAGCCTGGAAAATGGAGAAAATTAGTGGCTAAAGTATTGTATCTAATAAAGCCAGGAAAAAAAAAAAAGTCAAAGTTGGGGTGAGAAGACAGTCATTGGATAGAGCTTTCTATGTTCAGAACCTACGTTCTGATCTCTAGAACCCATTTTAAACAGCCAAACACTGTAGCATACATCTGTAATCCCAGTACTGCTACAGGAAAATGAGCAGTAGAGACTAGTGAATCACCTGAGGCCAGCTAGTCTGACACATACAACAGCAAGTAACAGAGACCCTCCTCAAACAAGAAAAAAAGTGGAAAGTGACGCTCCAGGCTGTCCTCTGACCTCCATATGCACACCACAGCATGTATACCCACACTCAAACACATGAATGCAGGCATGGGAGAGCAGATGGATGGACGGACACACAGAGACACACACACACAAACACACAAATCAACAAAATTAAAATTATGTTTCCTTAGTTGACCGTAGGCAGAAAGCATTAGTGGTAAATTTTAGAAACAAATTTCTATATATTTTCTATATAATCAAACTATGCCAATAAGAATGCACAATTGTTTCTGAAAGTGTTAGCTAAGAATTTGGTTGAATCCTTAGAAAGCTTTGACTTGACAGCACACCCTGCTGAAACTGCTTTCACTCACACATCCCACTTACCCAGGCTTGCCATCAAAGACTCCAAGTCCTGGAGGAGAGCTGGCAGCTGCTGCAGCTGCTCCTGCAGCTCGCTCAGGCTGGTCCTCTTCTTCTCCCAGTGGGCAGAGAGCATGACCACTTCGCTGCCCACCAGCTGCAATACAGAGCACAAGGTTACAGTGAGCGGGCTGGGCCCAGCCAGTCTGTCTTCAGCAACCCTACATGGTCTGCAGATGGTAGATGACACTCAAGACACCATCATTTCTTTGTTTTCTTTTTTCCTCACGAAAGAAGAACTCAGTATTCTGTACAGCAAACCTTAAACTGCTGTTGTATCAGACCTCTTAACCCAGAAAAGAAAAGTTTCAAAATGAGCTGATTACTTCTAGTATACTCTGCTTGTAAGGAAACTGTTCATTGGAAAATTCACACCTAGGAAAAAATAAGACAACAAACAAAAACTCAGTAAAAACAACAACAACAAAATAAACAAAACAGAGAAATGACTTACTGGTAATTTGCTGACTTGAAAATATTTTGTCTGGTACATGGCATAATCTTTTTAAAAGGCATTATAAATTTTACCCTGGCTTATTAGATAACTTGAAAAGTCTAATGTAAGGTTTAGGTAATGACTACTTCTTATCAAAAATTAAAGTACAATATATTTAGATGTTAAGGCTTAAAAATGGTTTATTAATTCACACTTTACACAAAACTAAAAATTTTATTCTGCATAAAGAATGTAAATTTTATGTGTAGAAAGAATATAGCATAATGTACTAAAGTATTTTAATCTAAGAAAAGGAAAGGTTGACCAACTTTCAGATACTATACTAACACATTTTTGAACATTTGCTACAGGTCAGATTCTGTGTTAAGTAACTTAGCTATATTATCTTATTTAAATTGCATCTTGTATGTCCCTTAAAGGCTTGCAAGCTGATAGCTTATGTGGAGTACTTGGGAGACAGTGGAACATTTATTAAGTGGGGCTGAGCATGAGAAAGCTAAATCACCCTGGGCATGTCTTTCAAAGGATTTTGGGATCCTAGTCTCCTCTGGGTCATTTACTCCTGGGCTACAATGAAATGAAGACAGTTTCCCCACTAAATGCTCCCCAACATGACACACTCACTACAGGCCTAACAGTGAAAGGGCCAAGAGACCATAAAGCAAAAGTATAAGCCAAAATAAAACCTTTTGTTTACTAAATTGATTAGCTCAAGTATTTTGTCAGAGCAATGAAACTAATTAACATAGCATAAAACTCCACAGTTCAGTTTGTCTAAACAAGTTTGTTAAGCAAAGTTAAGTGGTGCTTGACACCATTTTATGGGTAAAGAAAAGACAGAGATCAGGTTGTTTGTATAAAATCAAGATTAGTGCCTCAAAGTTGAGAAAAAAGAATTTCTAACCTCCACCTCAGCCCAGAAAATGTTCCTTGAGCAGAGAAGTGAAGTCTTACTCAGCTTACTTAACACATCAAACCGCTCAATAAAACCATGAATTTTGAGAGTTCTATCTGAAGGCAAGAAACTATTTCACTATAGCAGGAATTAAAAACAAAAACACTAGAAGCCTAGCTTCGGAAAACTACCATGGCTACCAAGCCCTTAAATAACTTTAAGGGTTTCATCTATAGATTGTTGAGGACGGAGGGGGAAAACACAACAACTGCTTAGACAAATCTTTTAAACAATCAAATCAGCACTGACCATAGCTGGGTTTTTGTTTGTTTGGTTGGTTGGTTTGGTAATTGTTTTTTTTAATATAAGACACAGCTCTGAATTCTAAGACCATATTTTAACAATATGCTCTAGGGGCTAGAAAGATGGCTCAGCAGTTAAGGGCACTGGCTGCTATTCTAGTGGAGCTGGGTTTGAGTCCCAGCACCCACATGGTGGCTCACAAATTAACTCCAGTTCCAGAGAAACCTTTTTCTGGCCTTTATAGCACCAGGCATAAATGGAGTGCACACACATACATGCAGGCAAAACACCTACATACATAAACTAACAACATTTTTTAAAGAATGTGCTCTAGAAATAAGTGTAGGAAACTTTCTTGAACAAGACAAAACAGCCCATACACTTACATCTGCCCTCCCTTGGAGAGTGATGTTCCTGACAAAAAGCTGTTGTTTTGTCAGGAACAGACTTAACAACATAAACACAAGTGGAACAATAGTAAAAAAAAAAAAAAAAAAAAAAAAAGACATTCATTTACACATTTGTAAGTTTCAAGGACATATTACCAAGAGGGGTTATTTGTTTGTTTTGGGTTTTTGGTTTGTTTTTATGTTTCTGAGACAGTCTTAAATTGTATAGCCCAGGCTAGCCTGGAACTCTCTGTGTGGCTAAGGCTGAACTCAAGATTAGAGCAATCCTCCTGCTTCAGCCTCTCAAATGCTGGGATGACAAGTGTCCATCATGACAGCTGGGTTAAATTTTCATCCTTGAAGCTGGGTATTATTTTTCAAGCCGGCCTCAGAGGTTATCTTTGCTTCTTGTGACTCAAACTTAGAATAGCTTATATTATTTTTGAGGAGGAGGAAAGAGTATAATTAATCTGTGAGAATCTGAGGGACCTCGGTGCAAACTGATCCATGGAGGATTTGATGGTTGTCAAAATATACAAGTAACTTTCATTTCTTAACTTAGGGGTTATGTGTGCATACAGGAACCATAACTCAGAACCCTACACTATGTGAAGACAAAACAGTAACAAATCCCCAGAAAAAAGTTTTACCAACTATTCCAAGGACTGTCAGGCTTCCCTCTTCCTTCCCTAGTTTAACCATTCACAAGGAATGCAGCCACTTCAAAGGTCAAACAACAAATGAAGCCTCCTGCTTTGTTTATAACCATGTGACTTCAGCTCCTCCTCCTCTTCCCCTTTGGAGTTCCCTTCACTCTTATCCAGTACATGCTTAAATAAGAGTTCACAATATACACATGTGTACATTCATGGGTTTTACAATTGAAAATGGTTCCTAATCTTCCTATCAGCCTTTTACACTACACCATGACTAATGAGTCTTCAGTTGTACACAGGACCAGAGCTCACTGCTGTACAGTAAGTCAGTGCAACCTTTTTTCTCAATATTGAAAGCAAACAAACCCAACAACTCTTTTACTGGGGCCGGACCTGCACTTAGCCTTGAAAAGGGCAAGATCAGCAAACTCTACCTCGCCAGCGTCCGCACACTCCTTCGCTCTTCTGTGAAGTGCAGCCCATATGTCCTCATACCTAAAAATGCAAAAAATAATTAAAAATGCAAATGGACATTGAAAGGAAACATATCCAGGTGAGTTTATAATATATTGTGGCTACAGAAAGGAGCCAGAAAAAAAAAAAAAAATGACACATGTCACAAGAGCATAGAAGGCAACCTGGAGAATAAAATATCCAGAGACCCTAATCACACAAACAGCTGAATTTTTTGTTAATGGAAAAAAGAAAAAAAAAATGTTTTTTGAGAAAGGTCTCAACATATAGAGCTGCTTGTTATATAGACCACCACTCCTAGCTAATAAAACTTAAAATTGTTAAATAAACTGTAACTAATATAAAAATAAAAATTTAATTTTAAAAAACCTTAAAATTATTTTCTCTTATCTGTGAGTACTTTGCCTGCACAAGTGTTTGTGTACCACATATGTGCCTGCTGCCCATGGAGGCCAGAGGACAACGTTGGCCCTTCTGGGACTGGAGTTATAGACAGCTGTGAGCTGCCATGTGGGTGCTGGGAACTAGGTCCTCTGATAGAACATTGGGCCATCTCTCCAGCTCAGTAAAAAGCTTTTCTTTGCAGTAGAAATAAGATTAGTGACTTTAGAAGAAATCATAAATGAGACAGGCTCATTATTGGGTAAAAACAATACAAATAACTGTCAAGAAAAATGCCTAAAGGGTGTGGAACTGATAAGAAACAGGTATCTAAATAGTCTCAAAGTCTCTGTACAGAATGCTCACTAACCTGGAAGCAAAAGAAACCAGGTAGATGCTCGAACAAGGGACAAAGATTAATATCAACTACAATTAGACACCCATATCATCTGCCTCTTATCACGATGTACAAGGACACAAAGTTACTTTGGTATTTTTGGTGGAAAGGCGCTAGGAAAGAGGAGATGGACAGTTTGTAATATAACTGACAAGTTTCAAAAGCATCAAGGTTGTGAAGCTCATTGCCTATTCCAAAAAAAGGACAAGGAGGCAGCTTAATGACCAAATATGCATGGTCCTAGATACAGAAAATAAAGGTATCAGTAAGTGATAAAATCTCAGTCAATCTGTTTGCAGAAACATAGTTAACTTTCCTTTTTTGATCACTGTACTCTGTATACAAAATGCTAACACGGAGAAGAATTTTTGCTCTAATTTTATGTTTTCAGAAAGCTGAAATCATCTCAAAATAAAAATTTCAAATGTAATTATTACTATTGTTATTGTTGTGTGTGAGCATGCATAATGAGTGCACATGTCAAGGCACATGTGTAGAAGTCAAAGGGCAACTCTGTGGAGTTGGTTTTCTTTCTACCTTTCCATGGGTTCTGGGAACCAGACTAGGGTTGCCAGGCTTATATAGTAAGTACCTGCTCAGCCATCTAGCCTCAAAATAAAAAGGTTTATAATACAATTTCTGAGCATAATATTATCTATATGGCTGTTGGCAGAAAATTTGATTTTCCATCTCATCTAAAACTCTACCAAAGTTATCTGCTCTCACCAGCTGCAGCACTTGAGAGAGCCGGCCCTGTACCTCGCCTGAGCAGCTCAGTAGAGCTGACCTGGCGGTGCAGGTGAGCTGGCCAGAGGGCGAGAGCAAGGGAGAAGTGGCCCTGCCACTGCTGAGGTAGCATGGGCTTGGGAGTGATGCTCTCCTCCCCTCCCTTCCTTCCTTGGCACCTGTGGTAGGTAGTCAGGAGGGCTGGCGCCCAAGGGCATGAGGGCAGGAGAGCTAGTTCTGCCCCTTCACTGGCTGTAGAACTGGGAGAGAGGGATCCTATACTTCTGGGCAACACAGTGGAGCTGGCCCTGATGACAAAGGAACAGGTAAGACAGCCCGGAGGTGTGAGAGCAGGAAAGCTGTCCCAGCCCCTTTCAGGCTGCAGCACATAGGAGATTGGGCCCTGCACCAGGACTGGATGGCACAGTGGAGCCGCTTCCAAGGGCATGAGAGCAAGAGGTGACCTTGCCTCCTGCCGATGCTAACTGCATTGGGTGGCCTAGCCCAAGCAGTGCTGGAGAGCTTACCCTGATAGCATGGATAAGGGAGAGCCAGTGGGCTGACCAGGTCAGCTACCACCCAGGCCCAGATCCAGGACTTTGAGTTGGCCCATCACAACATCTGTATCATCTGCTAACAGGTAGGAAGCAAAAAAGGGGCAGCTGATCCCCAGCTGCAGGATCTCCACGACACAGGACAACAACAGAATAACTGGGAGAAGTCCCGGTGAGGATCCAATACTGATGGTGTCACAGAAGCCAGAGATCTCGAACCAGACCAGTGACTTGCTGCAATGAGCCTCTGCAAGTACAGATGTGTGGACAGAGGCATGTACTGTGAGACACACTGTGCCACATTACAGCTTCCATCATGAGATGTTTCCGATGCCTTGTCTTTTTGTTTTGTTTTGTTTGTTTATGTTTGTGTCTGTGTGTATTTGTTGTTTTGTTTTTAGCAGGGGTTGCACGGGCAAAGGGCAGATATGAGGGGATGGGGAGATGAGCAGGACTGGGGTCCATGATGTGAAACTCACAAAGAATCAATAAAAACAAGTTATTTCTGAACAGACATATGTATTTTGTGAATCCATGGTGCCCCTCTTCATAGTCATAGAGACCCATTCCTGTTGAATTTAGATTGGAAAGCCAATCTAGTAAGTCCAGCGACTATTAATCAGTATCCACATGTAATGAAAAGCATTGTACAACATTACAGAATTAATACAGTCCTACTGTCACTGCCAACTAAGAGAAAGTTTGACCTTTTTTCCTCTGGTGCATCTAACTGTAAGTATCAATTAAAATCAGCAAGTATTTATTGAATGCCAGTCACTGTTTGGCACCAGATTTGCCGAGGTGAATTAAACTTTTCCAATTTTGCTGTCTCAGTAATTAGCACAGAGAACTTACTAAATTGTCTGCTGGGTAAAAGAATGATCACACTAATTTTAAATCCAAGACTTCATGGCTGCCTGACCCTCATTTTCTTGAAAATGGAAAAGAGCAAATTAAACACTGCTTACCACTTAAACTCCAGATCCTTCTTTCCTGACCATCTCCTACACCTATATCACCCTCTCATACCAACTGAGTTTGTCACTTTTCTGCTGATTCGTCATTCCCTAAATAATAACAAAGATTCACCGAATGTCTCAGTTCCTCTTCTCACTGCTGTGATAATACGCCTGACAACAGCAACTTTCAGGGGAAAGAGTTCACAATTTTACCTTACAACCCACCATTTTGGGGAAATCAGATCTCTAGGAATTTGAAGCAGCTAGTCACATTACATCCAGTCAAGAGCCAACACTAATCAACACACAGTAGGTGCTCAGCTTACTTTCTCCACTCTCAGACAACCTAAGATTCCCTCCAGGGGAATGGTGTCACCCGTTGTGAGTGCTTCCTCCCACATTAATTTACATAATCAAGACAATGTCCCCATGGACATGCTTACATGCCAAACCCAATTTAAACAATCCATCCTTGAGACTTCTTCCCCAGGTGATTGTGGACCACCATACCCAAGTATTCATAGTCTCTACTCTGAGGCTATTATGCTATTGGCACTTCTGGAGAAAGGTAGAAAGTCTATTACAAAGACATACTACTTTGCCTTTCATGGGTCTTAACTGTCAGTTATAATTTTCAAAAATTCATTCCTTAAAGGACCCACTGCCAAGGGAATGATGCCACTCTCAGTGGGCATGGCTTCCAACTTCAATTAGCATAATCAAGACAATGCCCTCATAGGTATGCCTCACTGCCAACCTAATCAAAAACAGCCCCTCAAGGAAAATGTTTTACGCCTCATGCAGCCTTGAAACTCATCCCGATGCAGGCACTTTTAGTACACAGATGACTTACCTCATTTTACTGAGATACAGACCCTGGCTATAAATTCAATTCAAAAAAAATTGCCTTCATATTTCTTTAAGTCAATGATGGAAAAATGAAGGAAATAACCATACTCATAATGCAGTAATTCCCTCAAATAATTACTGAACACATTCTCTACGCTCTATAGCAGTCCTAGTAGAAGAATCCACAGGCAGATTAGCATGTAAACAATTCCTTTCTGTGCTGGGCAAGGCTTTATAAAGCATTAGCGCTCTAGGGATTTGAAAAACTGAGTTTAAAAACTAATGATAGTAGGGGAGGGGTCAATCACAACAGTGGCCACTTGCAATCCCTGCACTGTGCAGACGGAATCAGGCAGATCTCTGGGGTTTCATGGCCAGCCAGTCTAGTTCCAGGCCAGAGACATACCCCTTCTCAAAAATAAACAAAAATACACACACATAAATAAATATAAAAATAAAAAACAAGGTGGGCACCTGAGGACTAACACTGAGGTTAAGCTCTGACCTCCATGTGCTCACACAAAGCTATGATTTAGAAGACAAAGGCGGCAAATGAAACAACAGGAAGCACTAGGGTACACTCCCTAGACCCAAGTACACTGACAGAATCTTACATGAAACCAGTCTGATGGCTTGCTAATTCTAGGGGAAGGCCTGGATGGAAAGCAGCGTTCATTTTGCTCAATCTGGTTTTATTAGCATTCCAGCTACCCATGTCCACGGGCCTCCAGCTGTAGCCATGTACTTGCTCTTTGAAGCAGCTTATGCAGAATGAGGGCAGGTAGTAAGAAGCCTATCTTGTAGTTGGAGATCTGTGCTCTGGTCTCTGCTTACTGCCTCTGATCAGGAAGGTGCAGACACAGGGGCAGCCGCTACTACAAATCCCTCATGATCATGCCAAAGAGACTTTGAGCAGATTTTAAAGGCTAGCATCTGACCCATCATTTCTTTTCCTTTTGATCAGGTGCTAGCCTTTAAAAAGTAGAACAAAATATTCAAGAGCAAACACACTTATAAAGGAATTAATGTGGTTGAAACAGGTTGGGTGAAAACAGGTTGGGAAATAGTTCAGTGTTAGCTGCCTAGCACAAGACCCTAGCGTAAGTGTGTTTGTATGTAAATAAACTAACGGTACACTACACTTCCTTTTCGGTTCACTTGATCTCAAACAAGGAAAAACGCACTCTAGATTTAGTAACTACAAAAAAATAAAAAATTTTAAAAATCCAGTTATAAACTAACAACACAGGCCATCAATGTATAATCAGCGAAGTAGCTATCTATCTTCCACTGCATACACCTGCCATGTCTCATGTTAGAGACCTTTGCTAACAACATAAAAAACACAGAGACTTACTTCATGGCATTTCTGGTATAGTTGACATATTATAAAATTCACATTTTAGTGTATTCAGACATGGTTTTCTAACACAAGTCTGTACAATTGCCACATTATTGCTAAAATATTTTCATCACTCTTAAAAAGAAGCCTCATACCTACCTACCTACCCACCAGCCGTTGCTACCCGCCCTGCACTTCCCACCAGACACTGGTAACCACAATACGTCCCCACAGTCTGCTGCTTCTGGAGATTTTATATCAGTGGGTTGACAAGCATGTGCCCTTTTGTGCTCCATCCCTTTCACTTAGCATGATCCTTCATGTTTTCATCTACGATTACTATGGATCAGTCTTTTACTCTCGTGACCAAATAACACTTTATTATATGGACATTTCATTGATGGACATTTGTGTTGTTTCTACTTTTCAGTTATGAATACAACTACTACACATATTCAAGGCTCAGGTAGTTTTATGTATATGTAAATAAAGATATAAATATGCACACAGGGAGGTGGAGAAGATGGGAGGAGAGAAAGAATGAGGGAGAGAGAAAGAGAGGGAGGGAGGAAAAGTGGGACAGAGAAAAGGACAAAGAGAAAAAAACCTCTCACTATGTAGTGTAGGCTGCCCTTGAACTTATTCATGACCCTCCTGCCTTAACATCCCAGTGCTTGGATTACAGGCATGGTAACCCTGTATGTTTTCTATTTTCTTGGAGTAAATATCTGTTTTATATGATAATTTTGTATCTAAATTTCTGAGAGACTATGAAACTATTTTCCAAAGTGGCTGCATCATTTCACATGTTCACCAAGAATGCATGAAAATGTTAATTGTTGGAGTTGGGGGTAAAGACTCACATCTTTAATTCTAGCACTCAGTAAGCAGAGGTAGGTGGATCTCTGTGAGTTCAAGGCCAGCTGGTCTACATAGTGAGTTCTAGGACAGCCAGAGCTACATAGAGAGACCCTGTCTCAGGGAGATAGTTGTTAATCGGCATGGCCCTTGTCACATTTGGCACAGTACATCTTTCTAGGTGCTAACACACGTGAACAGGTATTTGGTTGCAGTTTTTATCTGCACTTCTTTAGTGATGATAATACTGAGTATTTTTTTCATGTTCTTATGGGCCATCTGTGTATCTTCACTCAGAAATGTCTATTCAAATCTTTTGTTTCTTTACTGGGCCATATTTTTATTATTGAGTTATAAATGTTCTTTACATACTATAGATGTTAGTCCTTCATTAGTCAAACAACATGCAAATATTTTCTTTTCCTATGAATTTGTTTAGCTTTCTTTTTTAAAAGTAATTTGTTTAACTTTATTTTATATGTGTTAGTGTGAAGGTGTCAGATCCCTTGGAATGGGCATTACAGACAGTTGTAAGCAGCCATGTGAGTGCTGGGAATTGAACTCAGGTCCTCTGGAAGAGCAGACAATGTTCTTAACCACTGAACCATTTCTCCAGCGCCCTATTGTTTAGCTTTCTTGATGGTGTTCTTTGTGACTACCACCAACAAGAAAAATGCTTAATTTTGATTATTTCTAATTTATCAATTGTTTTTGTTGCTTAAGCTTTTGCTTCATGTATAGGAAAAGCTACACTTTATTATTATCATGCCAACAGAAATGGATTGAGAAATAAGTGGTATAAAGTGAGAATTCATAGCGTGCTTTCCTAACATACACAGCCCTGTGCTTGATCCCCAGCACCTCAAGGACCAGACTTGGTGGCACTCGTCTATAATCCCAGTAGTCAGGAGGCAGGAGGGCCAGGAGTCCAACGTGCTCATCTGCTACACACATATATGACCCTAGCCTGGGCCATGTATGATCCTGTCTTTAAAACAAAAAACAAACTAACAATAAAAACAAATTGAGTTCTCTAATTTGAAGTCATCCATAAAGGAAATGATAGTGATTACCTGTTGAAAATATGAACGGCTTTTGTACCGAGCAGGGAAAGCAGAAGCCTTCAAGGAAAAGAAGTTCACAATCTCCAATCATTACATTAGCAAAAAAATTAGGGGTGTTAAGGTTCTATCTGTACAACTGTAAAGTTTTTTACGCAAACATTAAAGAACTCTTCTCTAAGAGAACATACTGTACCTGCTAAGTAGTTCCAGGCCAGCAGAGTACTTTGATAAGCATGGTGCAGCCCTGCCAACAAAAACACTTATTAGAGCTGCTGCGGATCCACCCAACTTTAAAAACTGTTACACACACAATTCTGGCATTGTTAATTATTACATACATAATTTTAAAGCCACTAATGAGGGGGCTGGAGAGGTGGGTCAGTTAAGAGCACCAGCTGATCTTTCAGAGGACCTGGGTTCAATTCCCACCACCCACATGGCTGCTCACAACTGTTTGTAACTCCAGTCCCAGGGGACCCAACACCTTCTGCTGGCTTCCATGGTAAACATTTATGTGGGCAAAACACTCACATATGTACATAATTTTTTTAAAAAAGATAAAAACCACCAATGAAGAGGCTAGAGAAATGGCTCAAGCTGTTCTTGCAGAGGATTCAGGTTCAGTTCCCAGTACCTCTCAGGCAGCTCACAACTGCTTGCAATGCCAATTCCAAGGGATCTGGCACCCTCTTCTGGCCTCTGTGGGCCATTTGTGCAAGTGGTACACATAAAATTCTGCTAGTATGTGTGCACACACACACATACATACAAATACTGACAACTGTAGCAGAATTGTAGTATAACCATTGTATCTGGCATGAATTCCAGAGTGATGGCACCTAAGCTGTAAAGTGATTGTCAGTGATGTTTCCTGAGATTTTATGGGTTGTTCCTCTAAAGGATTTTCAGAGCCTTTGCGTAACTTAATCCTGAGACATGCCTGGCAAATCAGAAAGTCGCTATGGCTGAGACTTGTTTTAGGTGATGGTTCCCTCAAGACAACCTCTGGATTGAATAAGAGGGTTTTTCTTTTTTTTTTTTTTCTTTAAGATTTATTTATTTATTATGTGTACAGTATTCTGCCTGTACACCAGAAAAGGGCACCAGATTTCATTACAGATGGTTGTGAGCCACCATGTGGTTGCTGGGAATTGAACTCAGGACCTTTAGAAGAGCAGCCAGTACTGTTAACCTCTGAGCCATCAGTCCAGCCCAGATAAGAGGTTTTTTTAGGTATGTGGAAAATAACTTCCTGAAAGTGCCTTTTATGGAACAATAAAAAGCGTTTCTAGGAAGGTGCCAGTGTTTAGTCCTTGAGAGGCTGATCCCTGCTGCTTGAAAAGCCTAGGCTCATCCTGCAGTGTCTCTTTCTTCCATCAATTGTCCCGCGTAAGCCAGAACACCAACATACAATTTACTTAAACTCTGGGGAAACTAAATTACTTCAGAATATACCACAACAAAACGATCTTACTTTGTCAGGCAGAGATTGTCTCTAGCATATAATACAATAAACATTTTCATATACTATTAGATAAAGAAAATAAATATGCTGGATCAAAGCTCACTGTTTGCAGCTGAAATTGAATTGGGTCACATACTTTAAAAAAAAAATCACAACTCAGGGGCTGGAGAGATGGCTCAGAGGTTAAGAGCACTGGCTGCTCTTCTAAAGGTCTGAGTTCAATTTCCAGCACCCACATGGTGGCTCACAACCATCTATAATGAGATCTGGTGCCCTCTTCTAACATGCAGGCAGAAAGCTGTATAAATTATAAATCTAAAAAAAATCATATCAACCCCCCAAAACAAAAAACAAAACAATAAAATCACAACTCTAGTGGGATTCTACAGAAACTCACTTATCAAGTTCTATTTCATTATTATTTGCTTTTCAGTGATCCAGGACTTTTAATCTGATCTTAACATACTAACTGTGAGCAACAGTGACTACTGACTGTCCTAGAATAAAATGATTTCACTTCCACTTTCCAATCATTTCACAAGTTAATTATACAATTTTCATGCACTGCAATATTTACTAAGAATCTAAACTTTCTTGTGGTGAGATACACCCAACAGACCCAAAGTCTGTAAATGATTCTCTTACATGAAATTCAAGTTACACAACTAAAGCTCTTGGCATGAACTTACCTGGGCTTGCTTTTTACTTTTGCTTCTCTTGACTTGTCACTTAAAGTCTTCAGCCTATAAAATAACAAATACAAAATTTATTTTTACCAAGTCAAGGGATTTTCAATCCCACGGAGGCTTTAGCCTATACCTATCCCCAGAATTACAATGCTCAAAAGAATCAGCAATTGGTTTGATAAAAAAAACAATTTGTACATCTCTCTAGTGGTAAGAAATTATAAGGGGTTCTAGCTGTCCCAGAAGCGGAAAAAAAAAAAACAAAAAAAAAAACAAAAAAAAAAAAACACCTCCACAGATAAAAGCCACGGAGGATGTTTTTACAGCCATGTTCTACCATTTTCACTCCAATCCCTGAAAGGCATGAAGTTGTGACACTTTAGATAGAGTTCTCCTAAGACTGTTATGTACCCTCTCAAGTAGGATTATGTTTATAGTAGAATGTACCCTCTCAAGTAGGATTATGTTTATAGTAGAATGTGGAAGGTACTGCTAAGACCATCTTCATAGCATCTACATTGGTATCTCAAATACATAGTCATAAAATATTTTTAATACCAACTTTTCTGCCTACCCATAAAAGAAAAAAAAAACTAATTTGAGATAAAAAGTAAAGAGAGATTATTACAGAACTGAAAATAAAACTGCTGTAACATTCAGTAAAAGCTTCCCCGTGCGGCTCCTTAACAACCATCTGTTTCAAAAATTGGTCTTTAACCAAATGCAATATGTGGAACTTATGTGATCTGGGTTTGGGTAAATCAGCTGTAAAAAGGCATTTCTAAAAAGCAAGAGAATATGATTAGGGACTGCGTAACTGATAGTATCAATGACTCAGTGTTAATTTGGTTAGTCATGACTGTGGCAGCCATTTATGTAATATCTATGTTAGTGACTAAGCTGCCCCGTGAGAGCTGCAGCAGATCTGTGTAGGACAGACAGGAAAGACAAAGATGCCAACACCTGGAGACTGTTGACTGAGAACTGGACATATGGGGTTCCTATCACTATTCTATTTTTTGTGTATGTGTGAAGCTTTTGTTTAAGAATGTGTTTAAACTAAAGATGGAAGCACATGACCGGAATCTCAGCAGTTGGGGAAACTGAGGTAGGATGATTAAGTGCTCAAGGCCAGCCTGTGATCTTGTCTCAAAAATTTTTTTCTAACAACAGAAAGTCTTTAAATGACATTTTCTCATCATTCGTTTTAAAAACAAACAACAACAACAAAACAAAACAAAACCTATCAATGTACCAAAATGTAGAATTAGATGCAAGAGGACAAGAAAGAGTTAAGAAAGTTTAGCAAAGAAAAAAGTGAAGGGTACACCACTATTTTTTCCAGGTCTTTTTTGATTTTTTTTTTTAAAGATATGGTCTCCCTATGAATGTACTGGCTGGCCTGGAACTCACTATAAAGATCAGGCTGGCCTCAAATTCACAAATATCCACGTGTCTCTGTCTCCTGAGTGCTAGGACTGAAGGCGCATACTACCACACTGGCTCTATTATTCTTTTTCTTTTTTTTTTTCACGGTTTTAAATTTTGCTTTTTTATTTATTTATTTTGTTATGGTGGACAGTCATCATTTGCCCCGACAGCCATCTGAAGCCAACAGTCCTGATTATTAAAAACCACAAAACTGTATAAGTGCTCTCCTCCTTTTTGGAAACCATGTTCATTCCCTCTCCATGAAACAGGGCTGTCTGCAAAGCCTTGAACTGTCAAGGTGATCCATGGAGCTAACTTTGGTTCATCAAAGTAGTGACACAGCTATTCGAGAAGGACATGTATCTTCTCTGGCAGTAGGAAACCTGTGATTGTATACAGACAGGCTTGGGCTATCACTGTGCGTGGCTGGGGACAGCAGTAGGTTGATATGAAATTATAAGGCTGGTTATTTAGGTTCGCACTGCAGAAGACAGCTCCAAGCCAGTCAAAGAGCTCCAGGGCACTGCAGGCCTCCTCCGGCTCCCCTGCAAGCGCACTGCTCTGCAGCACCGGACACTGTAGCTCTCTCACTGTGCTCAATGACATTTTTGGCTGGTGCTCCTGAATTTGGTATTTGGAAAACTAGGACATCACCATTGATTCTTCTGCACCTGTATGATGCCAAGCCAAAAGAAAATCAAACTTCAAAGGCTTCTTTTCTTTGAAGGACTAAGACATTCTTTCATACTTCTTAGAATTCAGGTTAAGGGATAAATCCATTAAATCAAAGGAAATTATAAACTTCATAAGTTTTCTGCCAGAATACCGAGGATAACCCTGAAGTCCAGTTTCTTCATAAGTATCTTTATCCAGCGATAAAATTCATTTTCCATTCGGTAGTAGAGCAACAGTATTATCTTCATCAATCCTTGTATTGTATGTTAATGCAGAGAATGAACCTTTCTTTGCAAAGGTGTTGATGAATTCATGTGTAATGAATTCATGGAGAGGTAAGTTCTTCACAGAGTAATAGGAATAAGAAAGGAAACCCTGTAATTATGATAGTGCGTCTCCACAAGATGCTTATGGCGAGACTTGTCGTGGCTGAAGTTTGATTTCTCACAGACCAGTAAGTGCCGGGGCGCCTCTTGCAGCCTGCGCAGCGTGGCCATGTTAAGCATGAGTCCAGGCGCGCCTCGCCTCCCTATTATTCTTATTTTTAGATAAAGTATAGAATTGAATATATACATTTTTTTCCTTTTTTTTTTTTTTTTTAAAAAGAAAGGCAACTGGTTCCTCTCTAAGAACATCCTTTAGGCTGGGAAGAAATCGAGGTAGTCCAGCATTTCCATATGAAGACAACTTAATTCTTCACACAAACTCTGAGCTGTGAACTTAATAAAGTCTATTCATATTCCCCACTGTCCATGGATACTGGGAAAGAAATACTGACCCAGGTGAATTCCCAAGTTTCCTCAAATATAAAATACTAGTATTTTATCCAACCACATATACTTTATAAGAATTAAATAAAATTTATAATATGATGGGGGGGCAACAGGAGAAACTTCGGGTCTAACTCAAATGAAAAGTATGATTATTACTTGATGGAAACAAGTTTATTACTATCCAGAAAGTTGAAAAGTAGAGATGAGATGGCCTAGTTGGCAAAGCTCCATCAGGATAAGCCTGAGGGCCTGAGTTCAGATCTCTACAATCTGTGTAAAAGCCAAGGCAGCACCTGTAATTCCAGCATGTGGA
Source organism: Psammomys obesus (assembly GCF_907164565.1). Lineage (NCBI taxonomy): Eukaryota > Metazoa > Chordata > Mammalia > Rodentia > Muridae > Psammomys > Psammomys obesus. The sequence continues at coordinate 10,272,213 of NW_026596162.1, forward strand.
AGCAGAGATGGGCAGCTCCCTGGAGCCCACAGGCCAACCAGCCTAGTGAAATTGATGAGCCCCAGGCTCAAAGAGAAGGCCTAGCTCAAAACACAAAGCAAGCTAGAAAGCGATTAAAGAAAAACAAACAAAACCAGCATGGCCTCTGGTCTCCATTTGAACACACACACACACACACACACACAGAGAGAGAGAGAGAGAGAGAGAGAGAGAAAATTGAGAGAGAGAGAGAGAGAAGCAATGCACATGCGTGATCCAGGGTGAAATATCACAGAACTTCCCAATGTACCAGCTCCTACGAAAGGGTTTCCCACCCTATTCTGTCTTCTTTCTAAAGCACACATTCTCAAGCTGGCGCAAGTGCTGAAAGTATACTGATACGTGGACTTTCCGACTAAATAAACTAAAGCACACTTTCCAGCTCACGCACTGAACCTCAAATGTGCTACAATCATTCAGTAATTTTATTTTTCGGAGGCTCCAGATATGTTAACTTGACACTAGCACATTTGTTTCTTCAAGTTTTGAAGATGCTAAAATGCAGGCTTCTCACTATGAAATTGAAGTAATTTTTAAAACTGCTTAGACAAAAAGTGTAAAAAGAGGAAGAAGAGAGTCATGTGGCACTCTGCAGTGAACTATGGTGACAGACACACAGATACGCTAGCTGGCTCAACTGCATGGGGTTGCGTGGACAGCATTTCAATTGCGTGCCCACCAAGTCCACATCGTCTACATCATCAGTTAGCAGAAAAGCGATGTTTGCTTTGAAAAACTACAAAACCTGCCAATTATTTAAACCATATTCAACCTTTTGTTATTCCACCTTTGAATTCTGTTCACAAATCAAAATCAAACCTATTATATTTTTACATATCAAATTCTGTGTGTTGCACAGAGAGCTAGAAACAGACAGACACATGCATACACACACACAGGGGGTGGATCTCAAAGAAAAACCATCACACTTTAAAGTATATATGACCCCTTAAACTTGGCAGCCTGAGAAATTCACCCAAAGTGGCACAAACTCAGAAAAGGAAAATTATTTTCAAACCAACTTTTCCCTAACGAATCACACACTACTTCAGTCTGACCCCTCTCCTGAGGGTAACTTCAGTTTCCAACAGCTTCTTGGACATCAAGGGCTGCTTCATGAGATCACTGTCCACTGCTCCTTTTCCCTCCAATTTTTTCTTCCTCCTTTATGTTGGTATATGCCACTTAACAAATGTAACTTCTCTGCTGCCCATCCCTAATCCCAAACACAGAAATCCATGTGGGCCTATCCCTCAATCTGTAGCACAACAGCTGCAACAGTCTAAATATTCTGTCTACTCCCACTAGGATGAAAGTAGTGTCCTTACTTGTCTAGGTGTTCCATGCTATAGCCCCCATGCCTAAAATAGGGCCTGACACAAAGTAAGCATGGGACAAATGTTTGATAGATTAAGCAAAGTGCGAACTTCCTTCTCAGCTACACCTCCTATAAGGGCTTCCACGTCTCCAGTACCCCTACTGAAACCTAACAGTCCATCCTTATTCTTCAATGCCCAACTTAGAAGCCTTCAGTAGATGTACCCTAAGCAAGGACTTGTTCCTCTGAGTTCGCATAGCACATCACTCAGGTCTTTTAACATTCAGCTCATCAGGCTTTGCTTCTGTAACTTTGGTGGCTGCAAGACCCAACCTGATATTCAAACACTTCTTGGTATATACTATGCAAAACTGAGCATACGGCCTCTCGTGCCTTTTTAAAGCATTTGTGACAAAAAAAGGGCACATCACACATATACACATGCAGACCAACACTCACACACTTACAACAAAGTAAGTCTTAAAGAACCTGAAACTGGAGAGCAAAAGAGGAAGGCCCCTGGCACTACTGTCTCCACACACATGGGTGCATGTACCTGCACACACACACACAGGCCACTTACATTCAGAGGGAGGGAGGAGGAAAAAAGGAGCCTGCCAGCTGAGGGAGTAACTTCATAACACACTGCCTGCCTGCCACAAGGTCCTAGGTTCCATTCCCAGAGCCTAAAAAATAAGGAAATGAAAAAAAATCCTAGAAAAGACAACCTTTGCCTATTGACTACACTATAAATTAAATTATTAGATATTCTTTTTTTGCACAGTTTAAAACAATTGAAGAGGAGAAGAGAATAAAGATACTGAACAAGAAAAGAAAAGGGCTATAGTGCCTTTGAAAGCATGACAAATAGGAAACACAAGCCTGTAATATAGTTATAAACCTTCAAGAAATTTGAGCTTCAATTCCCTGAAGAGCATTAATACCTATGCTTTTGTTCATAACTGCTCAAAATTTTAAAACAAAATAAAACAGAGAAGTATGTACTTTTAGTGGTTTTTCAGAGCACAGCCAATCCAGCCTCTCAAGGAAAACAAAACAAAACAAAAAAACAAAACAAAACAAAAACCTGTTCTACAGGAACCCCCTAAAATGGCTCCCAAGAACCAAGTCAAATGAACCAAAACTCAGGAAAAAGAACTCTACATAAGACCCAGAGCCAATGTCCCCCACTTCCAAGACTTTTGGGTTTGCCTACTACCCTAGGGGAAAAGAACATGACAGAGTCACAACACTAGGTTTGTGCTGGTACCATGGATAAAAATTTAAGACGGGGCTGAAGAGATGGTTCAGTGGTTAAGAGCACTGTCTGCTCTTCCAAAGGACCTGGGTTCAATTACCAGCACCCACATGGCAGCTCACAACTGTCTGTAACACCAATTCCAAGGGATCTGGCACCTTCACACTAGTGCACATAAAATAAAAATCAAATAAATTTTAAAAAAGTTTAAGAGAAAAGGCCACAAGGAGCAGGGAATGGAGCTCAGGCATAAAGCACCTACCCAGCATGTGGGGCACCAGGTTTTCGTCCCACTGAAAAAAAGAGGCCAGAAGTCTAAGGACAACCTGGGTCTATAATCTCCATCTTGTCCTGTAACAATCATGACTGTACATTGCATTTCCCACTAAGTCTAAAGGAGGGTAGATATTGAGGTCTCTTGTAGCTAAAGCTAAAATTCCTTTCCTTGGGGAGACCTTTTCTTGCCCCTGGGGTACTAGTAACAAACCAAGACACAGTATTTACAAAGTCCACTTCGGGGAACCAGTGAATTTACTGAGCTCCCTTCCGGAGCACAGTGAGGCTTTCTGTATGGTGCGTGGGCACCTGTAGCCCAGGAAGTGAGCTCAGCTCCTCTGTCACCCCCAGGCAGCCCCTCTGGAGGCTGTGTGCAGTACTGAATACAGCAGGTGTGGGAGAGCAGCTGGACACTCAGGTGAGGAGGGGTCCTCAATAGTCAGCATGCTCAGCTGGGATCACTCTTTTGCACTTGGGAAGCGGCTGAATTCTCCAAGATGGCAGCTTCCTGGCTCAGAGGGGTCACATAGGACATCGCCGGACATGATTTAGTCCCTGAGCTGTAATTCACTTAGGAGAACAATAAAATGGTCCTATTTCAGGGAAGAGGGTGGACAGATGCCTCAGCAGTTAAGGAGACTAGTTCTTCCAAAGGATTCAAGTTGATTCCCAGCTCACAGCTGCCTGTTACTCCAGTTCTAGGGGGATCCCATGCCCTCATCTCTCCTCTGCATGTACCTGCACATACATGATATACATACACAAACACACCAACATACACATGGATAAGAAATTGTGAAGGAAATTTCCCTGGAGTCAAGACTCCAGCTACATACATTTTCAGAAACTGAAACGAGCAAAAACCTGAGAGTCACCACTCCTGCCAGCTGTTAGGAGTGATACCGCACACACCAGACCTAGAAACCTACCGACTGCAACTTGAGCAAACACTTGAAACTGTTTTAGAAGGCAGCTGCTGTGCCTGCCGAACACTGGCCTTATCTACCAAGGGTCCTACAGGGACACCAGGTCCAATCTGACAGTCTTGGGAGGTGACTCCAATGGCTCGGCTAAAGCCCTCACTGTCTGTTACAACAGAACGTGTACTGTGTTTAATTTCTTAGACAAGGCCAAAATGGTCAAGTATGTAAAACGGACTAGGTAGCTCTCAAGCAGGAATATGTAAGAGTTAGAAAGACAAATATTTTGTTTGTTTTGTTGTTCCCTCAATAAAAACTGTATAGGAAACTGAGGACCAAAGTTACTATCAGTGGTCAGGGCTGCCTTTTCACTGTCAACACACACATAATTTAAAGAGTGTTATTTCCCTGCCAGGTAACAGGATCATGTCAGCTAAGGAACCTGTGCAGAAAGTTAACGGAGGCTTAGGAACTTACACGGAACAAAACTTTCCCAGGAGGTCTAACTCTAAACCGGTCCCAGGCTATGGCAGATTTCCAAAGGGGTCCCAGCTCCTGTCCCTAACTAAATTCTAAACCTTTTAAGCTATCTAGATCTCTGAAGACTGTGTGAGAGTGTGCAGTCCAGAGTCCACATTCCTAAGCAAGAAGCCTTCTAAGCAGACATCGGGCACAGTAATGGGCTCTGAAACAACCATGTGATCTACCAAAAGGGACTGCTAAGCAGTCAAAGAATTCCTTGAAGTGGTAACAGAAGGGCATTCAAGTTAGTTTTAGTCATGGCTACTCTCATGCTACAAGCAGGCTACTATAGCAATACACCATGGTATTTTTTTTTAAGTTTACATTCAAAAAAGACAGTTACTTTTCCTAAATTTATAGTTTAAAAAATGAAACCATGAAATAACACTTATCACTGGATTATTCCTTCAGCACCCATAATTAATATTGACGAGAATACGAAACTAAAATTATCAGTAATGCTTTTACAATGCTATACATTGGAAGCTTTCAAGTATTTGCCAGTTTGTTACTATTCAACAGGCAAACAGAATAAACATTTCTGTTTCAGGAGAGGAGAGATCAGCTAACATTTTTCCCATTAATTATTAACGTAGCATCATGACCAAGGTGCCCTCACATTAGGAACACTCTCCAAACACATGGACCAGTAGGGTATGGTGGTAGATGGCTGGAATCCCAGCACTGGGGAAGCTGAAGCAAGAGTATTCCCACCAGTTCAAGTCCAATCTGGGCTATAGTGTTAGACACTATCTCAAAACAAAAACAAAGGGATAGCAGATCTTTTATAAAGGTGACACTTTCCGTAAAGTAATAAAAGCTGTAAATGAATTAAATACTAAAAACCATACAAACAGTGCTTACTGCCTCTTTAACACAGTCAGTAAGAGTCCCAATAACTCTATACGCACCATCACTATCATCTTACAGTCGCGGAAGCGGAGACAAGAGCCTGGATAACTTGCAGTCAAGTTCAGTGGTAAAATCCGGCCCGAGTGATTAGGCAGCCTGGCACCCATTGAAGTTCCCAGACTTTGTAGCACATCGCAATCACCTGGGGATCCTTTAATGACCCCCATCCCTTGACAGGACGGCTTAACGGAAACTCTGAGAGGCCAGAGCTAGGAGATTGCGAAAGGTTCCCCGGGGCGTCCAAAGTTTGGGCAACTCCGGGTACACACAGCTTCGCTCCAGTTCTGTTCCCCTGGCCCAGCTCCTCCATGAGGGCGTTAAAGCAGGGCAAAGACAGAGAAGGCTGGAGAAGGGGAGGGCCAGCCCGGCGGCCGAGGCTCGGGCCGACCGGTCGGGTGTCGGGGCTGGAACTGAAGGGTGAGGAGCGTCCCGGGTGGGTCCTGCCCCGGGTAGGCCCGCGGGCGACCAGTGCGGAGGACGCAGCCTCTCACGTGACCGTCCAGGCCGGTCGAGCAGCGCTGTCCCGCGACGGGGCAGGAGGGCATCCCGCCCTCCGGGAGCAAAGTGGCTCGGTGCCGCCGCCGGGACGCTGGGAAGTTCGTTGTCTCCTCGCAGCCCCGCGCCCCCGCGGCCCTTTCGGTCGCCCACCGCGTACTCACCCGGAGGTGAAATCCTGCTGCACGCTCAGCAGCCGCTCGCGCAGGGTCTCCAGCATCGCGTCCCCTCCCTTCGGGCCTCGCGTCGCCGCGGCCTCCCACGCCGTCGGCCGCCCCCGCCCCTCAGCAGCCTCTCGCCTCACGCCGCAGCCCGCCGCGCCTTCCGCGTCCCCGCCCCCTCGGCGCGCCCGGCCCGCGCAGCCGCAGTGCGGCGCGCAGGCTAGGCTCCCGCTGCGCCGAGGGGGCGGGCCTTCGCGGACGCGCTCGCCCTCTCCGCGCTCAGGGCGGGAGGCCAGCCCCCAGCTTCTAGCCCAGCCCGGCCTCCTCCGCGGTTGTAACTCTGCAGCGCAAGTGCATCCTGGAAAGGTGATTTCAGTCCCTGAGCCCTTTAGTGAAGGGGTTGGCTTTCAAGGGTACCAAGATCGCTGCCGGGAATCTCTCGGCTCCCTGTAACACTGTGTCTAGGATTTGTTCCTCGGTGTTGGGATTTGGCAGTGATGATCACCTGTCTCCATACCCTTACTTTTCACACTCTAGATTTTTAACCGACCCCACCAAATGTCTGTGCCCTTCACACTTCCATGTTGCCAAAGCCATTTGTTACCCTTCCCCTGCGCCCGTGCTGGGATGGAACATAGTATCTTGCATACTAAGGCTACACCGCCGAGCCAACCTTCCTTATTCCTTCTCTGTGCCAATCTTTTCTCAACCTTTCAGTTGTCCACAGTGCAATTGCTAGTCTCTATCTTCCTCATTCCTGCTGCTTACCAGACTACACTCACAGTCTCCTCTTCTCTGCATGTGCCCCCCCCCCCCCGGGCTGTCCCAGCCATCATTGTAGTTTCTACAAGGACCGATGATACCTACATCTCTATTTTCAGCCTTGCCCCCTTCCCCTTCAGTTGTTTCAGCGTGTGTCCACGGGATATCTCAAGCATCCTTTGTGGCAAGCTAGGCAAACACTCTACCACTGAGCTACATCCCCAGCCCTTACTGTTGTCTTCTCTGAGGAAAAGGTGATCATAAACACTCCAAGCCTTTTCTAGGGAGCAGAGGGAATGGTGCTAACTACCGAGCTAGGAGGCTGAGTGTTTAGTCCTGCTTTCCTTTTTTTTTTTTGGGGGGGGGGGGGCAGACTTCCAAAACAAGGATTCCTTAGCTGTAGAACCGGCTACCAGGGTGACATCCTCATCACCATGACTAGATGGGCAAGGTTTCATCAGAGGTTCACTTCCCTATGATTATGAGGCATATGTTTCATTAGCCATATCAAAATAAAACCGAGTTAGCTTCCTGCTGGGGTTTGGATATAAGTTGTTCCCTTCAGGTTCATATGCTTGAACACTTGGTTGTGTGAGAAAAATACCATTTCCGAGTCACTTGAGTTAAGAATATGCAGTGCCGCCTTTTTTGAGTCTGTTCTAGTCAGAACAGCAGCTGCTGCAAAGTGAGTGATCATAGGTAATATAAAACGTAGTCCATTTGGAAAACACTGATACCGGAGCTATTAAGTCTATTTTTATTTCATTCGATTGAAAGAACTCCTCTACTATAAGCTATGAATTTACTAAGGTAATTCTAACTCAGGAATTTTAACCTAGCACCAAAACATGCAAGAACTATTTTCAAGTTATATTAAAAAAAAAAAAAAAAACAGTTTCACAAAGTGCAGACCAATTATTTCTATCTTAACTGACACTGTTTATTCTCATGTTCATGTCGTATTTTAAGATGTTTTTATGAGTACCCTTAATCAGGTCTAATAAGTCCAAAAGCAGCAAAACGTTTAAAGTTACATATTTTTTAATAAGGAAGTTAAAAAGGTAAAATCAGATGGCTTGGTAAGATGGCTGAGTGGAGTGGGTAGAAGCACTGCCTGCCAAGCCTGATGTCCTCAGACCCATCTCCAGGGTTCGTGTGGTAGCAGCAGAGAACCGACTCCTGAAAACTGTTCTCTAATGCACACATACACACACAGAGTTTTGGAATGCAATTAGAGAAAAACTGACTGCTGTTGCACAAGAAGGTTCCATTTGGATGAGCAAATGCATGGAGTAGACGCATGTGAAGTGATATGGTGAAAAAGTTAACAGTAACCGATTGCTGATTGACAGTAATTAGCAGCAGAATTATTTGCAGACGAGAAAGTTTCAAGTACAGCTGGAGAGGCAAAAAGGACCGCTGGAAGCTCCTCGCCTCGTGTTAATTCGGGAATTGTTTGAGAGTTGATTTACGAGTTCATCACCTCAGTGCGGGGAGAGCTTTGGTGGTGAGCCTGTGTGTCATGAATCAGAGCTGCTGAGAGGTGCCCTGGCAGCATTTCCCTGAACCGGCGTCAGCGTCCCTTGGGAATCTGTTGGAGATGTAGCCTCTAAGATCCCACCCAAACCTCCTAAGTCAGAAAATGAGTAGTAAGAGATGCCCACATGAGTCATATCTATGCCCACATGAGTCATATCCATGCTCCCCGTGAAAGAAGCACTATTTGACAGTCACAAAGAAAAAAACATTTTCACTGCAGGCAAGGTGGTCCATGAGGACTTGGTGGAATTTGACCCCCACTAAGGAGCAAGGCTGTACAAACCCAGGAGATTCCACAAAACATCACTGTCTGAGGTCTTTTAGAAGAGACACCAGGATTACTTAATTAACAGGACCTAACTTAGATCTGTAAATGTGTAAACATTTTAGGTATCATTGAGTTTGGAGATGCTAAAGCCATCCACCTAAGAAACATACGTGTTTTTTTAAGAAGCAATGAGTAGCCCTAATTGCTACTCAAGTTATCTTGAAGAAAACTGGCAAAGTGACTTTGAAAAAGAAAGGAGAGGCATAAACTAGGGAGGTGGCAAAGGGAAGCTTGCCACACAAGAGAAAAGGCCAGGGTGCACAATAATGTGAGGGAAAGGAGTTGAAAAAGATTGCAAGGTCTCAGGATGACAGTCAGCGGATCCAGGAGGCAGGCACCTCCTGGAGTAGCTTCCTGCATTGCCAAGTTGGGAGTGCCTAACATGGACTAAATGGAAAGAGTAGCTGAGGGCACCCGCTTTTTTCTATTTGTAGTTTAAATTTCGTCTCATGATAATAGCATCTTACTGGACATCTGGCCTTGTCTTTTCTGTTCAGTGAAAAGAAAAAGATGTTTCATGCATTAAGGGAAGAAACGATTGTTTCTGCTAATGTGTGTTTGAGTCTATGTTATCCACAAAATAGTCATAATCAAGTGACTCCATTCATCAAAGTACATGGACCTGCATGATCGGAGACCTCTTTCTCCTATCTTAGAGACAAATCATTTTCCCTTCAAAGAAGCAGACCGTAGAAATGACTTCTTCTGTTCCACTGTAGCACAGAAGTGTCTTCAAGGGGGAGAACTTAATAATATGGAAGAAAAATCTGTCTACTGTCCAGACCAGGAGCTGGAGAAATGGCTCAGCGGCTCAGAGCACTTACTGCCAGTGCCCACGTAACAGCTTACAACATTCTGTATCTCCTCTTTGGGGCTCTCCAGGCACTAGTAATGCATGGAGTACACATGCATACATGCAGACAAAATACTCATACACACAAAATACAGACAAATCTCAAAAGCAAACATGGTATGTAGGCGTACTTTTTCAAACTCTCTTATTTACATTTCTTATGTCTCTTTCTCCCTACTCCACCCCAGTCCCTTCCAACATGGCAACAGTAGGTAGGAGAGAGAAAGGGCTAGTGGGAGAGAAGACACAGTTCTCTTAGTTGCTTCCTGCTGGTTAGGGTCGTTGGGTTCCTTGGAGCCAGTCCAATCCTCATTTCAGGAGATCTTCAACTTCTTGTTTTACAAAAGCAACCAGGAACAGCAAGGGGGAAGCAGGAGCAGCCTTGTTTTTGTTTTTTTGTTTGTTTGTTTGTTTGTTTTTGTTTTTGTTTTTTCTGACCCTCCATACTCTCTGGGCTCTGGCATTCTCTCTCCAGAATCCTCAGATTCAAAGTATCTGCAGCTGGCAAAGAGCTCCTCTTAGAGCCCACATGAAGCAAATAGTCTGCTGCTGTAGACCATCTGAATCAGTCCCACATCCCACACCTGGGACCAAAACAAAAACAAATTTATATCCACAACAGTGGTAAGACCGTGTTTTATTTATTTTTTAAACTTTTAAAATAGAATAACAAAAAAAAAAAAAAAAAAGAGAGAGAGAGACAATCATTACAGATAGTGAAGTTTCAGCTTAATACAGGATGGGAGGAAAAGCCTTAATAGTTAACAGTTATTCATAACTGATAATTATAATTTCAGTTGGCTGTTTTCAAGGCTAGCTGTACCTCCAAATAATGTGGGAGACATTATTAAATTCCCATCCTCCAGCTCAAGCCAGAGCGCATTTGATTTATTTGCAACATCTCCATATTATCTGACAGCTTCTCTGTGGTTTCTTTGAGGTCTACTTAGGGAACCCACATGAGGGTCTTTTCCTTCTGCAGGGAGAACAGTTTTTCACACAACAGCAGCCTTGACCTTAGACTCCGTGGCTCTTTTTCTGATTTCTGACATCTGTTTATACTTGTGCGTGGAAGTCCACAGATGATAACTGTTGTCCTAATAAACCAGTTTTACACGGTAGTAAAAAGCTCTGTGGAGTACATGCAATGGTTGATTCCTTTCTCCCAGTAGTGAGTCTAATAACCGTACACCCGTAATCCTAACGAACCGTAAGGAGAAACAAAAAGTCACAGCCTAGAAGAGCAATTGTGAATGAAGATCTTCCAGTCAATCTCAACTCTGTAAAAGAGTGGAAATGGCACAGGAGGAACAGCACCCAAGAGGAGGAACCTCATCTCCTTTGCTGTCTCATTACTCCACCTGGAGGCTGCAGGGAGGGGGAAACATTAGGCTGAACAAGACAGAGACAGAATCATGCTCCATCTGCTGATCACCCACTGCCTCCTCAAAATCCAGCAAGGCATGGCTTGTCAGAGCTTCCTGTAGTGCTATCTTTCCATCATGCATGGGCTCTACCTATTCTAGGGGCTGGATGCCGTAGATGTAGTAATGGCGTTAATAATACCATAAAACATTAGTCTCTTGTGATGAGAGCCTTTATCTACTACAAGCTCATGTGTACCAGGCAAAGCTAGAAGCAACTCATATGCATGTGTCCCCCGTTTTACAGTTGTGAAAATAAATCACACCCCAGTCTGTATGAGCTTCTGCTCTAGAGGGGAGAAGATGCCCACAAGGGATTCCCGTTCGAAATTTAGTAATCCCTAAGACCAGGAGGGGATCACCTTGTCTTCAATTAAGACCCTTCAAAGGGGCCAGTTTCTGGGGATCACCTCATAAATTTAAACCCAGAGACCTCAGTGCCACTTCTGGAAGGTGCTTATGGTTGGTTTGGTCAGATGTGAGCCTCAGCCCTGTTATCCCAGGGCCAGCCCCTGGAAAACAATGCCTGGTAATATGAAAACTAAAGGTCATCCCTCAGGCCTTTGATAGGTGACCCAGGATACCACCATGCATGTAGACTGCAAGACCTTTGGAAGGAGACAGAGAAAAGAGAGAGCCCCAGGGCAAGGGAGGAGTGGTCATGACCATGACTGTCAGGCCCTTCTCAGGAACTCTGCCTTCTGAAAAGGGTTAGAGGGGAGTACATGCTCCTGACCTGTAGGTAAGAAGCTTTTCACTTTGAACTTGAATCTGAGACATGGGTGGGTTAGAGTTGAGCCCTAAGGAAGAAAGTGAACAAAGATTTGTCTACCATATTGGTCAAACTTGACAGTCTAACTTCTCCTTTAGTACCAGACGATTGTTCAGCCCAGGATCTTTACCAGCCTGGCTTTCTCAAATTTAGACATCACCCCAAGAAGACACCTAGCAATGTTGAGTCACTTCTGTGGCATCAAACATAGGACTGACTGTATTAGTTTTCTCTTGTGATAAAATAACCTGACAAAAAGCAACAGAAGTAAGAAAGAAAGAAAGGAAGGAAGATGTTTTATTTTTACTCAACAGTTTAAAAAGACATTCCATCATGGTAGGAGAGTCATCGCAACTGGGGCAGAAAGGAAGGACCGAGTCAGGTCACGTTGCATCTTCACATCTTCAGTCAGGATGGATGCTGGTGCTCAGCTTACTCTCTTGTTCTTAATGCAGTCTCCCAACCCAAGGAACAGCCCTGCCCACAGTTAAGGTGGGTCTTTCCAACTCAGTTATCCTCATCTAAATAAGTCCTAGAAAGCATGCTCAGAGCTGGTCTCGTAGGTAATTCTAGGTCCTGTTGCCTTGACAATATTAACCATCACAAGGACCAAGGTCTCACACAAAGCTCACCAATGTAACAACCTCAATAGAAAAGTCCTTTCCAGAGCATACATCTCCAAGAAAACAGTTCCAACTACATACAACATTCCAGATAGGTCCAGATGGTCTTACTAGGTCAACTGACCAAGTAGATTAGAAAAGGATCCATTTGTGGAAAGGAATGGAGAGACTGTGAGATAAGATAGGTGAGGATTTAAATATGTCGCCTGAGCTGATAGTACAATATAAATTCTATTAGGAAAGAGCCACTTGGAGGCCCAATGAAGATCCTAGTGATGAGGGTGAGGAGTGTGTGTGTACATCAAGAAAGGTCCAAAGATGACCTCATTGGGAACACAAAGCAATTTTAGCAGGGACCAATGAATTTTAGCACCAAACAGCCAACAACTATGATAGCTCTAGCTAGCCAGAGGTGGGTGAGTCAGTTTTGATTGCAGCCAAGAGAAAGCAAGACAGTCTCAGATGTTTTCTTTAATATATTAAGGAAGAAGGCTCCCTAAGGAGAGAAGAAAGTCACCTGTGACCGTGAACCAGAGAATAACATAACTTTAAACCACCTCCACCCACCCACCCCCCAGGCTGGTGAAGCAGGATTCACTGGCATCTTGTAGTTTTGCTCTGAGAGATAGGTAGGTCAGAACCATTACACTGTCCTCATTTCCTTCTGCCTGGACTGCAGTGGGAGATTGCCTGGGAAACACAGGCTACAGTGCCTCCTCTTAAAAAAAAAAAAAAAAAAAAAAAAGTCTTGTCACTGGGTGTGGTGGCACACCCCTTTAATTGCAGCGCTCAGGAGGCAGAGGCAATCAAACTTCTGTGAGTTCAAGGGTGGCCACCTGGTCTACATAAGAAGTTGCAGAAGAGTGGGCTGCAAAGTGTGCCTGTGTCAAGAAAAAAGTAGAGAATGAAAAAAAGAAAGAAAGAAAGAAAGAAAGGAAGGAAGAAAGAAAAAAGAAGGAAGGAAGCAAAGAAGAAAGGAAGAAAGAAAAACAAGCTTTTAGTATGGAACATTCACGCAAAGTTTTTATAATACCTTGTGAAGTTTCACTATTGTACTTTAAATGAGACCTACGAGTTTGGTCCATGGGCCAAATGCTCTTGCTGTGCTGTCCCCCACCCCACACCCCTTCCCTGTTATTTTGCCTTTTTTTTTTGACGTTGCAGATTGCAAGCAGGTGCATTTTGCCTAAATGATGATGTGTTTTGACAGGGAAGTGAATTTACACTATTTCACTTCCATCACTAAATGTAACCTCTGATGTGAAGGTTCAAGTAATCTACCCTAAAAATAGCTAAGGGCTGAATGGGAATGGAGGCGAGGATTAGTGTCGACTGTGGTTTTATGTAGCAGAAATCCAAATGCCAAAGAATTCCCCTTGCTCGACCTAGCTTTGCCCTCACTTCCAGCCCGCAGGGCCTGCACCAGGAGCGCGGTGCTCTTCCTAATCAACGCTAATATTAATATACATGAGGTAGGAAAACCTCAGTGGAGAATTAATTACCCTTACCACTGTTTTTCTTTCAAAATTGGTTGATTTTCTTTGGGAAATATGACATGATATGATTTTGTGGGGAATTATTATTTTTGGAAACAAAACCAAATACTAATTATGGGCTTGCTGCCAACAAACCTAGTGCAGCCTGCTCCATCTACTTCTTGTGGAAATGCTTCAATGATTCAGGCTAAATATACCCTGGTAAATGAAACTTTAAGTTCCCATGATTAAAATAGCTCTTAAATCCTTTTCACTATCTTTTACAAAATTGAAACACACTCATATTATTTAAAGAAACAAAGAACTGCATTGCAAAGAAATGCCCTGTAAGGGCATTTAGTAGATATTATAATTTAGACTTAATTAAGATAAGTAGTGTGGGTTTTAAAAGATTTAATGAGGGCTGGAGAGATGGTTCCACAGTTAAGAGCACTTGCTGCTCCTACAGAGGGCCGGAGTTCTGCTCCCATTACTCACAATCACCAATGCCTCCAACTTCATGAGATTCTGCACTCTCTCCTGACATCCACTGGTGTCCCTACAAATGTGCTACACACACACACACACACACACACACACACACACACACACACACAC
>NW_026596162.1:10286517-10308817 GCF_907164565.1 Psammomys obesus
TCTCTTCCCCTCCCTTCCCTTTCATTCTCCTCCCTCCTCTCTCTGGTTCTGGGGGTTGAGTCCATGAACAATAGGTAATTGCTAAGAACTGAACAGCACCTCTAGATTACCCGGATTTTTAAAGGAGCTTTGTAATTATTGAATCAGGAAATTGAAGCTAGAAAGGACTTATGCAAGACTGCATAGCTAGAATGTACCAGAGTGCATCGATAGCCCATTTCTCACTAGGAAAGACTGACCTTATTCATAAAATTGAGGGAAGGATGAGAGAAGGAAGTCTCAGTTGCTATACTTAGGTGTTTGCCAGCCTCTAACATTCTTTTGTTTTGTGTTGTTTTTCTGAGACAGGGTTTCTTTGTGTAGCCTTGACTTTCCTGGAACTCATTATGTAGAGCAGGCTGGCCTTGAACTCACAAAGATCAGCTTGGCTCTGCTTCCCATGTGCTGGGATTAAAGGTGTGCACCACCATTGCCTACCTCTGATATTCTTTAGTGTCCAAAGAACTTTGTTTTTTTCTAAACTCAGTATCCTAGTTCTATTCTGTTTCTGTGACAAAACACTGACAAAAACCAACTTGGGGGGGAAAACCCCATTTATTTGGCTTACATTTTGACAAGACCATGAAGGAATGTTGCTTACTGGCTTGCTCTCCATGGCCTATTCAGCCTGCTTTCTTACACAGCTCACGGCCACCTGCCCACTGTGGGCCGGTCGCACCCACATCAATCATTAATCTGATGGAAGTCATTTCTCAGTTGAGGTTCTCTCTTCCCATATGACTCTAGTTTGTGGCAAGATGACAAAACAAAACGTAACCATCACATTCCTGGAACCAGCAAAAAGTGTGTAAATGTACTTGATACAGTACCATGAAACACAGATGACCATCTAGTATAGTGGATGAGGGATGTAAAGGTACAATGCTAAAACTCCATCCCTTCCCTGCTGGTATCACCGATTTGTCCTAATTTGCCAAGGTGGTCTTGGCTTTGAAACTGAAATTCTCAAGTCCAGAAAAACTCAATGCTGGGCAAACTTAGATGGTTGTTTACCTGGAATTGCTATAATCAAGGGATATAATTTCTATTCTATACACTATAAACAGAATAAATTACCTTCTATTGATGCCACCTTATCCAATCTGGAAGTTATGTTAGAGATAGTTTGATGTCTGTGGAGTACTCAAAATTCACCTGGGGACTTCTGGACAAGGGCACTTAAAGATGACCTGAAACCTAGACACGGGGAATCACTGTGATAATGGGTTGGGAGAACAATGCTGTAGCTACATTCTCAAGAGCCAAAGCAATGAGCAATGATTTTAGACCAGCTCCCAATAATGCTCCAAATTGCAGGGCTGATTTGAAATCAAGCTAAGATTGAGTAAAAACCAGGTGATGGCCACAGAGAGTTGTTAATTTAGCCAGGAACTACAGTCAGCCTTTCCTTTCAGCCAACGTGGAGAAATCAGACAATTAAAATTACAAAGCACAAAATCTAGCTTAAAGGTACACACACACAGAGACACATGGAAAGATAATGTGTTTGCCTTGCCTTTGTTCTGACAGAGGGATTAGAAACTACCAATGTTCATGTGACAGAAATGAGAACTGAGAGACAGAGAATTACCATACACCATTTAATCTGGATCTCTTTGAACTCACCTTATAGTTTCTGGTCCCCTCTACCATGGCCATTTTGTAGATGAAGAAACTGAGGCTCAGAATCAGGTAGAGGCTTGTCCACGTTCACACGGCTGTCAGCCACTGTCCCAGTTAGTTTTCTACTGCTATAGGGCGCCAGGACCAAAGTGACTTATAGAAGAAAGGGTTTACTTGGGGCTTAACAGTTTCAGAATGTTAGAGCCCATGACCACCACAGTAGGGAACATGGCAGCAGGCAGGCATGGCGCTGGAGCAGACATCAAACATCCTGAGACACAACCTTGAGGTAGACACACTTGGGGATGACAAGGGCTTTTGAAATCTCCAAGCGCACTCCCAGTGACATGCTTCCTCCAACCAGGCCCTCTCACCTAATCCTTCCCAAACAGTTCTACTAATTTTTGTGAGGAGGTGGGCCTATGCGAGGAAGACGCTTCAGCACTGGGTGAGTTTGGATGCACACGTGGGTTCCAGTGACCAAAAGTGTCCGGACAGCACCTCAGAATATCGGATCATCCAAGAATCAGAGCGCCCAGAGGCCGAGCAAAGTTCTCGGGAGGCCCGCAGACAGTATTAGGGGTTTCCAAAATGCAAATGAGTATCGGAAAAGAAAGGGGTGAGTGTGAAGTTTGGCAACACGGTGCACTCCAACTGTAAAGAAGAGCAAAGCAACGAGTGCATTCCGAGGGAGTGGCTGTGGGAAAAACACTAGGAACCAGCATGAAAGTCTAGTATCTTACGCTATTCAGATAGGGAACTAGCATAATATGAGAAAAAAATAGCCTAGACTCCCCTATGTAGGAAAAGGGAGGGGAAGAGAGGGAGACAAAGAAGGAGAAAGAGAGACCCACCAGACTGTCAGCATGGATGCAGACAGCCCCAGCTATCCGAAGGCTCACAATTGTCACCAGCTTCTGGCTCACTTAGATAAGCAGCTTGCACTCTGCACAGTGACCTTGCTTTGGGAAAGGATCTTTCACCATTTCCCAATAAACCCCAAGAGCGCTATAGCCAGGAGCCTTCTTTGCAAGGGAGCTATCATCCGAGTATGGACTGTGGGGGAGTCAAATGCTCCTGCCTGTTCCCATTCCTGGCACCAACAGACAGCTCACTCAGCTTGGCCCAACAGAGTGGCTCAGCCATCAATCGGACTCCCTGGGTACCTTGTACCAGAGAGGATGGATGTGAAATGGATGGTAAGGGAGGACATGGCTCTCAAGAACCAAGGGACCAGGGAGCTTGTCACCATTTGCTGATTCATGCTGGTTTCTTTACTGAAGGCAGATAACTTACAGGTTCTCCCTATGCCGTGTTCACAGGCTCCGGCTACTAACAGCAGAATAGATAACGAGAGAGTTACACTGCTGCCCTGTTCACAAGGACGGCCTTGAACAGACGGCCTGTCCCAGAGCACAAAGGAAGTCTGAAGAGAAACTGCCCAGGTACCAGTCACACACTATTTCTGCTCTGTCTCTGTCTCTCCGTGTGTGTCCCTGGGCATGTACTGTGGTTGGCAGGCTGGGGTCATGCTGCTGGGGGGTTGCTGGGAGTATGCTTGCATAGCAGCACAGTGTCACTACACTCATTCCCACTGCTGGTTGGCCCTGTACTATGAGCAGGCGCTGCTGTCAGGACTGGGGATGAACACCACAGGAGTGCCGTGCTTTCTGTCGTCAGCATTCCCGGGGAGAGCCCAGCTCCGCACCATCTGGTCCTGGAGAAACTGCTTCAGACCTTTCATGTTCCTGGGGCTTCCCGGAGGTGCCAGGGGTCCTCAACACTAACAAGTCAACAGTGCCTGAGAAAATCTCTACCACACGGCAGGAACCACCACTTCCACCACAGAAGTGTCCATACAGTGCATAGTTCCCAGATACTGCTCTCTGCTTCAGTGCCCACATTCTTGCATGGTCCACAGACACAGTGTGTCTCTCTGACTGGCATGGTGTGTGAAAACTCATTAATCACTGCTGAAGAAAGAAAGAAAGAACTATGGTGCCTAGGTGGAAATAAAGCCAATATACTTTCAGGATACATCTTTAGGAGAAAGCCATTTACTAAGAAGATCATCCCATGAGTGGTAGAGATATTGGATCAAGGAGATAGACACATCTTACTGTAGGAATATAGTAAACATGGAAATAACAAATCAATACAAGGCAATATGATACCTGCAAATTATAATTCTCAAGCAACAGATTGCAAAGAAATGGAAACAGATGAAATGTCTGATGAAGCATTCAAAAGAATAATTATAGGAAGGCTCAATGAGATCCAAGAGGATACAGACAAATCATTACATGAAATTAGCAAAACCATGTAGGATATGCATGAAAAATTTAAAAGAAACTTTCTGAAAAAGAAATGGAGAGCACACTCAAATAGTCAAATGATAATTCAGTTGAAATCCTTCAGTAACAAGCTAGTCAAATGAAAAAAACAAACATCTGAGCATGAAGACAGCACTTTTGAAGCATCCTACTTGGACAAACAACAAAAACATGAAAACGGATTCAAGTTCTTTGGGACTGGGCCTTTGAAATGGCTCTGTAGGTAAAGGTGCTTGCTACCAAACCTATGACCTAAGTTTAATCCCTGGAACCCACGCTGTGGAAGGAGAGAACTGACCCCTATAAATTGTCCTGACTTCCACATGGTAGGAAATTACAACACCCCACTTTAATCAACAGAACATCAGCAAATAAACGCCAGGATTAAAGTAGATCATAGGTTACCTGGTCTGATCAGACTTGAGGAGGACATACAAATCCAACAGCTGTGTAACATTTTTTTCATCAGTCCAGGGAACTTTGCCTTGTCTAGACCATGTAATCAGGCCACAAAACAAGTCCTAACACATTTTAAAGGAGTGAAATTATCTCTCCCATCTTTTCTGATCACAGTGGAATGAAGCGAGCAGTGAGCAACAAAAGAAACTTTAGAACTTATACAAACACATAATAACAAAGCTGCACCCGTAAAATTTTCTTCTTTCGTTTGTTATTGTTGTTGTTCTCTCCCACACATGGAAACTAAAACAATCTACCAGAAAGTAGAATAGCGTTCATGATGCATTAGGAAGGGTGCTGGAGGTAGAAGAAAGGTGGCTGGGAATGGTCAGTGTATAGAAGAGATGTGCAGGGGAAAAGTATGCCAAATCACGTCAGTATCAATGTGTGTTTATGTAAAAAGGGGCAGAATAGTCTCTCCCTGACACCATCCTCAAGAGCTTCGATTTAGTGAGTCCGACGCAGGACAGAGAGGTGAAGAAGGTTTACCTTATTTGGAAATCACAGGCTGAAAAGTAAAACAAAGAACCGGGAGAGTGAAACTTTTCACTCTAGTCCTTTCTTAGCCATGGACTCACTTTCCCAGGATGACTCTAAGAGCCGTGTGTGGAAGCACACCAAGATAAATTGCCTTGTGGTAGCAACAGCACGACCCGACACTCTTATCTCTGTGACTTACTTTCCCTAAAAGCACAGGGAAGTGCTGTCTGAAAGCACTTTCCAGAAACTGTTCTGAGGTTAAGTTAAATGCCTACAAACAATCCTAAGAGGTCTTGCAAAAGAGGGATTTTTCTTCTTCATTATGAAAGTAGTTGTTACTTTACTGAACCATAAAGATGAAGTGCCTCTGTTTTTGGAAGAAGATCCCTTTCTTCACTCATGGGACCCATAAAAATCCCTGTAATTGTTGATGTAGAAGCTACCCTGAGGCACAGGAATTCTTTCCTGCTCAAATGAGAGAGAAGCTATTGAGTTCTTCCCATTGCATTCTTGTCCAAACAGAGGCTCACTATTTAGCCTCATGACTCCATGCTCATGGTTAGAATGACCAACTGTTAGTCAGGACTCAAGTCCTAATTCTCATTCAGTAGATCATTCATGTTAGAACCTCTGGACAACAAGGTTCATTTCAAAGGTCCATTTGAAACCTGGAAAAAGAAAACATGATTAATGTATAGTCAGTTTATTTCCCTTCCTGACGTCTATGAAATACTATTTGTCCTAAGGGATACTCTAAAATGTCAAGTGTAGGTGATAGAACATGATAATCAAGTGTCTATGGAAGATACATATAACAAAACATGTCCTTATGGGGACATCTGGGTTCTAGGATTCCTGCCTCCATCTAGGAAGAAGAGCAAGGACATAGGTGGTGGACACTGGGCTTTATAGAAACATCAGTGCCTCTGCTTACCTAGTTAAGTTGTTCTGGGGTTTGGTAGTGAGAGTAGAGCTTAGCATATTGACTTCTAGTTTGGGGAAGAATGACTTTTAAGATGAAACAATGCCCCGAGAAATGGGAATGAAATCCTGGGTTTAATAATGAATACTCCCCTGGAGATAAGCCCAGTGGAACCTGTGAACCTGAGCTTATTTGAAAAAGTTGTCTCTGTAGATGCAAGTGCTAAGGATGTGAGGGCCTCCTGGTTTAGGGCAGGCCTTAAACCCAACAAGTGTTTGTATAAGACAAGAAATGAAGACAAGGCCCAGAGGTGAGGTGAGGCCTGTGTATTTTATAGCTGCTTCCATCAGACTGAAATGGTTCCTCATAGGAGAGGGAAGGTTCCTGGCTCATGAGACTTCAAAGAAACTGGCAAGATGTGCGGGTCCTCTCAGGAAGTCATGTAAGCAGCAGACAACTGCTGGAGAAGAGAGTTTCCAGAGAGGTAGCTGCCCACAGGTTGCACAGGGTATTCTCCTAATGCAGGCACCTGAGTCATCTATGCTCCTGTCACGCCAAGAGATTCACTGGCTCACCAAGCTGGACTTAGATGAAATTATTCCTTGGGTCTAGGTGAGCTCTCAATGTGAGGTGAAGAGATACTTGTTCATGTTGCCCCAGGAAATGTGAACTGCTGCTCCCTGGTGTACCAGAAGCTGGATGGAGCCGAGGAAGGATCTTCCCAACGGCCTTTGCTGGGGGTAAAGTGTTGCTGAAACCTCGAATTTGGACTTGAGTATCTGCTCTTTTAAGTTGCCTCACTTGCTGGTCATCAGCCCTAACAAACAAATGCACAGCAGCAGGGGCTGAGGCGCCATTGAGCCAGTGCCATGAGACCCACTCTTTTTCTTAAGCTCCATCCTTCCCTTATTCATTTGTAAGAGCTACCTGCACATTTCTAATGTGGCCAGCTCTGCATTACTAAAGCACACATCTTTCCCCTGGGAAGCACAAGTTCAAGAAGTCTGTCTTCTTTTAATGAGAAAACTGTGCTTGAGAATTCTCTTACTTGCTACAAAGATAACTTATAGTGCCTTCACCAACCAGTTCAAAGGACTTTGTGCTTTTTCTCTTGCGCAGGTGAGTGTGTCTATGTGTGAGTATGTGCACGAGTACACGTGGCCATGGATGCTAGGGGCATTGGATGCCCCTGGAGCTGGAGTTATAGGTGGTCATGAGCCAGCAGATGTGGGTGCCAGGAACTGAATTCGGGCTCTTTGCAATCACTGCACATGCTCTTAGCTGCTGGGCTGTCTCTCCTCTCTGAAGGACTTAGTTTTATATTTATTTTTTAAAAAATGTGTGAGTGCATACGTGTGTGTGTGTTGGTACCAATGATCACAATGCTCTCTCTCTCTTTTTTTTTTTTTGTTTTGTTTTGCTTTTTATCTATTTTGAGACAAAGTCTCATGTGGTCCAGCCTGGCCTCGAACTCACAATGTACCTGAGTATGTTCTTGAACTTTCAGTCCTCCTGCCTTCATCTCCCAGATACTAAGATTACAGGCACGTGCCACCATACCAGGCTTTACCATGTGCACTTCTTGACTAGGTTCCCAGAGATTTTCCTGGGCTCTTTAATTTTCTTCCCACCCATTCTCTGGCCATGTTTTCTGCTTCATAGATGTACCCCATTCCACCCAAATTCAGTCTCCCCATAAAACTATACTTTACTATGTGGGTTTAACTTCAAGCAAACAACTGGCAGGTTTGTACTTCCTTCCAGATGTCCTATTTTAGATTTATTAAGGGCATCCTGAACACAATGTCCTTTACCTTGAGCCCTTTCCGTCTTTCTTGGTCTTCTAGCTTATTCATCTGGGTTCCACCAGTTAGTTACACAAACCAGAACTACAGAAATATCATCTCGGAAACCCTCTCCCTTTTCCTTCTGTCACCAGGTCTAATAAAACTTTCCTGCAGCCCGGCCTTATATCCACTCTGACTCAAACTCCTATTACCTCCCATCTGGACCACTGTGATGATCCCTTACCTGATTTCCCACATGTTTAGAAAATTCCTTCCCTGGGGACACATAAACAAAGTCTGTCCCTTCTTCACAAGGTCCAAAGGACAAATCAAAGTTTGATTCTACCAAAGCTCAACCCAGGGAACCAATGAGGTTGTTGGGCTTCCTTTCAGAGCATAAGTGAAGGTTTACTGGTGGGAGCATGGTTGACTCTACAGTATCGCACTAGAAAGTCCTCACCCAGCATGGATGATGGCTCCTCCAGAGCCACACAGATAGAGCCTCCTTTCAGCCAAGCTCTCCTAACCTACGTCCTCCAGCACTTCCTGAGACCAGCGGCTGCAGGCAGTTAGGGCAGAATTGCATACATACGGCTAGAAGGACAGCCATCATGGGATATGCCCTCCACCCCCAAACCCTGCAAGCTTTCTACTCTGTCACCAGCATCTAGCTGCTGGTAGCAGCAGCTAGAAGCAGCTGAGGATCGAAGGTTCTTCCTTACCCTTCCTTCTTATGAGCTAATGGAAACAGCCCATGAGGCCTAGGCCGTGAGGAACTGTTGGGGGCAGGCTCAGCTGATCTGGTGACGGGAGTAGCTGCTTTGCAATGTACAATAGCACCTCAGTTCCTTCTCTGCCCCCGGAGTAATTATTCTGCTGGGCAAAACTGCAAATGCCTTCTCCTAGTTGAAGACTTTTCATGAGTGTCCCTTGTTTGAGGCAAGCAAAAGAGAAGTATTTAACAGTTTTGTGAGCAGAGACTGCTCCCAATGCCCCAGCCCCTCTCAGGTCACGCTCTTTACTGCGCACACACTATTCGAGTGCTGCTGACTAATTCTGACCTCTCCTATTTACCATAGTCTTTTCTGCTAGCTGGCCTTTGCAAATACTTCCCTTGCCCTCTTTTGACCTAGCTGACTTCTGTTTATCCTACAGACAAAGACTTCCCTTTTCTATCTGACAAAGCAAATCCCTATTTAGTCATCCTGGACTGCTGTAACAAGATATCACCCGCTATGTGACTCATTAACGGGTCTTGAGGCTGCAAGTCTGAGGCGAAGGCGACAGCATTTGAAGTCTCTCTTTCTGGCTATAGCCAGACAACTTGTATGTGTGTGTTGTGTGTGTTAGAAGGAGAACTAGACAGCTTATAAGGAAAATTCCTGGGAAGAGGCTGTGTCTACAGAGACTGAATTGCAGGTTGAGGTGCTGTGAGTCTAGAGGCTAATTGCCTTACCCCAGGCTAGCTCTAGCACCCCACACCGACTGGCCATTCTTTACCCCTCTCTGTGTCTGAACTAACATCCTGTGAATATTATAACACATAAAAGTCTTTTAGAATCTATCAACTTAATAGGCCCCTAGCTTCCGCTAACCAATTGCTAAGAAGACCATCAGCTAGCATCTTGAGCCTGTAGAAAAGCTTCCCCTATCTTGCTCTAACCACCTCTTTGATGCAGCCACCAATGTATCTTAAACTTGTCTTGATTTATGATTTTCTTTGTTCTGTAAAACTATAAACCTTTATGAAACTACTTCCATGTTCGAACATGGAATTTGGGTAACCTAAATTTGTGTTCCAGGCCACTGTTATTCAAATTTGGCTCTAGGCTAAGCTCTTTGTTGTTCCCTTTAAGGTGAGACAGTCGACATTGACCTTTGTTTCTTTTTAAGTTTTATAAAGTCACCATTCCCCTTGGAAAGTCTTCACCCTCAGGATGTAACCATCTCTGGAAGACGCCACCTTCCAAATACCACAATGGAGGTTATGATTTCCACATAGGAATTTGGCGCCTAAGATATCTTTCAATCTTCTGTCTGGCATTGCACATTCTTTTTCCTTAGCACTGGTGAGCCTTAGACACATTTAAAAGGAACCTTACACCTCATTGTTATCAGTGCCACTTCATAAAAAGCCATGAGGTGACCTAGGGAGGTCTGCTGATGTGTGCCTGGAATGTACCATTTCCCCCACCCCTCTACTGCTCTTTACTGATAGGCTTAGAAACCAAATGGCACGCAGTAAAAGCTCTCCGAGTTCCTGAGATGAAAGTCTAGAGAGTGTCATTTTGGAAGGAAGGTGCCAAAAAGCTACACACAGTTCTTCTGTACGCCAAAGCATCTCTTCTTTGTGTTACGAACGGGAGGGCCATTTAGGTTAGAGTCATGCAGGTTGGCAAAGAGAAAACTCCTCATCAGAACTTGGGCCCATTGGCACTTTCAAGAAAATTACTATTATTAAGAAAACAAGCTCTAGCTGGCACCCTGGAGCTTGGAAAATTTGAAGTTTGGTGGAAATTTTTTTTTTCTAATTTTATGTTTCTGAAAATTGATGTGTCCATAGGATATGGTCAAGACATTAAAAAATACAAAAACAAAAAAACATCGTTCTGTGTGTGTGTGTGTGTGTGTGTGTGTGTGTGTGTGTGTGTGTGATACAATTTTGATTTAATGGACCCTGCCCAACTAGAGTAAGGTAGTTGTAGACCTTGGAATATTTAGAAGGGTTGCTCATGGTTAGAAGTATCAGGCAGGTACACTAGAGCCAAGCAAAGCCATGGAGGGAGGGCATGACATTCAGTGACTGTGCAACTAAATTTCTCTGCCTAGATCTCACAGTAGGTCATCTCATCCGTGTCTTTCCTAATAACTGATGACTTTGCATTTTATTTTAGTGTGTGTAATGTATACACCTGTTTGATATGCATGTGTATGTGCAGGTTCAAGCACACGTGTGTGCACATGTGTGAATTGCATACGGAGGCCAGAGGCCAGGGTGTGGTTCTTGGTAGCTCTTCACCACATTTTTTGAGATAAGGCTCTTGCTGAACTGGAGTGCTTTGATTTGAAGAGGCTGTATGGTCAATGAACTTCAGAAATCTGCCTGTCTCTGTTTCTCTAAAATTGGTGTTACAGATTTGGGTCACTGTGGTTGGATTTTTTGTGGGTGCTGAGAATCCCAGGACAGGTCCTCCTGATTTCATTGCGTGTGTGGTGCTGACTGAGCTATCTCCCCAGCCCTTCTGCGTTTTGATCCAAGATGTTCCCTGCATTTTCTTTTTCCTGTCTCCCAAACTATGCACTTTAATTTTCCTGGCATTTAGTGTAGCAAAAGGCTTTATAAATAAAGCAATGATTTCGATTCCTGTAAAAAAAAAAAAAAAAAAAAAAAAAAAAAAAAAAAGAGCAATTATTTGGGGATACAACAATCCCAATTCTGCATATTTACCTTGAAGATTTGAAATCAATATTTGGAAAAGATAACTATGCTCTTTGTGACTCTGCATACAACAGTTACAGAATTAACCTCAGTGTCTATCAATGTATGATGTAATCGAAGAACACTATGTTAAGTGAAATAAGCTCACAGAAAGACAGACACCACATGTTCTCATTTACATGTGAAAGGTAGGAGGTAGGGTCTAGTTGGAGGAACTCATTGGTGGTGTGTCCTTGGGGTGATATCTTACCCTGGACCCTTCCTGCCTTCCCTTTTTCTGCTTCCTGTCTTCCGTGAAGTAAGTAGCCTGGGGTACGTGCTCAAGCTGCCATGTTGCTCTGTCTTGCCAGAGAACCTGCCATGATGGATGCACACTCTGAAACCATGAGACCAAATTCATTGTTTTTACTAGCATTTGTCATGGCATGATGAAGGCATGAGTCTAGGCATGTTTCCAGTGGCCACAGGCTACTGATAATGGAGAGGATGATTTGACGGTAGCTAAAAGCATGGGCTTAGAGTCATCGGATTTGAGTTTGATGCTCTCTCTTATGTTCAGAGACTGGTGATCATAATGACCCTCAAGCTAGAGGTTCACAGATGGGTTAAGGGAGGTATTGTAACACAAACCCCATTATAAACACTCAATAAACAGAAGACTACGGGCAACAAAGGCAGGTCAGTTAAAACAAATAGCAGTTTGGTTATTTTATTAGGAAGTGGGGATAACCTAGTTTTCAACTATAGTTGTCTATTATAACTACCTTTGAAGTTAAAAAATAATTTCACCTTGCAACAGAACCAAAATATCTGGGTCCAGGGGTCTTTTCTGAGACTGATATTCCAACCAAGGACCATGCATGGAGATAACCTAGAACCCCTGCACAGATATTGCTCATGGCAGCTCAGTCTCCAAGTGGGTTCCCTAGAAAGGGGAACTGGGACTGCCTCGGACATGAACTCAGGGGCTGGTTCTTTGATCACCTCCCCCTGAGATGGGGAGCAGCCTTACCAGGCCAGAGAGGAAGACAATGCAGCCAGCTCTGATGAGACCTGAGAGGCTAGGGTCAGATGGAAGGGGAGGAGGACTTTCAGTGGACTGGGGAAGGGGCATGAGAGGAGATGAGGAAGGGAGGGAGGGAGTCATTGGGAGGGGATGAGGGTGGGGGCTAGAGCTGGGATACAAAGTAAATAAATTATGATAAATAAAAATTATATTATAAAAAATAATCTCACCACCTGAACTCCCAATCTAATCCCTTGGGAAGGACCCTCAGCATGGGTATTTAAGCAACCCTCTACCTTGTTCTAATTATTATGTTTTACCTCCACGGAGGAAGACTGCCATGCAGAATAACTAATCCTAAATCAAGCTTCAGAGAAGGCTAAAGTCCTTAGTCAAGGACAGTCTGCTTGCCAGTTTGGGGTTGCTGTGTGTGCTCTAATCTCACGGCTGTCTCCTCAGCTCTTCCTGACAGACTTCCGTGAGGGTAAAGCTCTCTGAGCTTGTATGCCACCTCTGACCTGGACATTGGTTTTTACTTCTCACATGTCCGGTCATTCTGGAGTTTTCCAGGCCTCCCCATCACTGATTCTTTAGATCGAAAATCTGAAATCTATAGTCAGCTACCTCTCCCAGTTTCTTCTTCCAAAGTGTAACTTAGTAGGCTGTCACCATGGAAACAGGTATTTCTACTTGAAATTTTGTGTCTTCAATCTTTTTTTTTTTTCCACAAATTATTTTGGGTCTGGAGAAATGGGCTCAGCAGTCAAAAGTACTTGCTGCTCTTATGGAGGACCCGAGTTTAGCTCCCAGTCCCCTATGGCTCCTTCTGGTCTCCATGGGCATTCACATTCATGACACATACACACACACTTTAAAAGTAACTTTTTAGTTTTTTTTTTTTTTTTTTTTAATGTGTGTGTATGTACATTTGTCTCTCTGAGTGTAGGCTATGTGCAGGTTGGTGCCTGAAGAGGCCAGAAAAGGGAGTTGGGATCCTTCTTAGGGATGTTGTAGCCTTTTCTTTGAATCTATTAGGGTTCTTTTGCAGCAAGGTACTCATCCCTTTCTGGGAGTAAATCCTCCCTTGCTCAATACTAGGCAGATCTGATTTCAAATACAAAACAAACAAACAAACAAACACACACTCGTTTATAGGTTGCGCCATCCTGCACTTCCGACCAGTGCAGAGACTGCTGGTCGCCCTGGCTGGTGGTCTGTGCTCCCCCAAAGAGCGGTGGCCCAGAACCCAGGGGAGTGTCCACCGTGTCCTTCTGAGTTCTTGATTTTAACAGTTTCCGAAACACTTCCAATGCTTTGGCACCCGGGCCCTGAGAGGCCACCGAGAAAATGGAAATGAGGCGATGGAAAGGAGCAGGTGAGAAGGGGAAGGCGGCTGGGGATCTGAGAAAGGCATGCTTTTTGGCACCTCGGGGAAAGCCTGACGGCTGTAACAGAAGAATACAGCAAACGGTGAGGGAGACGCAGCACTGACTGACAGCCGGGGCTTGCTGCTTCCTCTTACGCAAAGGATTCGCACTTGTTCTGTAAGCTTATCATTCCCAGCATGCAAAGCTGCTTTTGGGTTCTCTCGGAGTCGGGGCTCAGGACCATTTCTCTAACTGTTGAGCTCCCAGTGTCTGTACCTGAGTCTACCATTACTGGATCATCTCCCCGGCTACAAAAAAGTGTTGGTGCCGGGGCTCATTAGAGTAGCCCATGAACAAGAGCAAGACACTTGCTCTTCCCTCTTAAGGATGATCTCTAACGTTTTCCTCCTTTATGGTAAAATACATTTGAACATATTACCTCCCCTTGAAATGTTCTTTCTGTGGTATAGACTCCTGCTTTATAACCTATAACCAAAATGCAATTGTTGAATAAAATATCACTGACTCAGTAATGTGTCAAGATCTCCAAGCTCAGTCATATGTGCCAGTGAGCGAATGTTCTCCCTCTGTTGAGCTCTGCGATAAAGAATATGATTAGTTCACAGGTAGTGAGGACAAATTTCCAGCTTTCAGAAATCTCACCATCTGGCCAGGCTCGGGAACCGAGGCTCAGAACTGGCTTTATGCGTGTCGGAGTCAAGGTCAAAGTGTGAGTTTAGATGTGATTCAGCCCCTTGGCTAGAAGAACAGAAACACTGAACTGAGAGGATGTGTAAACATTTAAATAGCTTAGTAAACACCAGGCTATTGGAAGCCGGTCACATCCAGAGAGTTTAATCTCTTAGTGTTTATGTTGTCTAGGTGTTTTTGATTAATTCTTAAGCCTTGTAGACACGACACAGAAATGGAAGGCAGCCTTCATTTGCTACCTCAGCCTTCCTATGCAAGTCATTTCGGATTCTCTTTCTGTCTGAGTCCTTGGTGGGCCTCTCAGTTTTGCCCATGACAACGGCAGATAGTGCTCTGTGGTGATTCAAATATTTGGAAGGAGTTGAAAGAGATACAGATGCGGTGAGAGGGGTCTGTCTGGTGGACCGACTGCTGTGGCATTCTATGTCTGGCTCCTGCTTTGAATATCTGGGCAGTGGGGAGGGGGGGATGCCATGACTTACCAAGCACAGCCAGCCACAAGTGCACTTCAGAGAGTAATTCACAGGGAAGACACAAGGCTATAATTAGGGGCTATTGATGTCTAGCCCTTGGACTTCTAATTTATATATGTATACGTTTTGCTTGGTTTCATTTGCCAGAAAAATAAAGGAAGGAAAAGAAACACATTGGTAAGGTAAGCATATGCATGCCTGTATGCATACAAACATGTCATTTCTCACATATAATAAAAACAATCTGAACGCCAGGAGTGGAAGGTTCCAAGCAGCATCAACGTAAACCATTGCAGTCTTCTGACCCATTCTTCTTAGAACCCATGTGCTCAAGGTTGCAAGGCATCTGCAGACGCCCCAGCACAGGAAGAAGAAACAACTGAAGGCAAGAAGGCACTTAGAAGCTGAAGTGGCTTTTCATCTGTAACGCTTCATTTTATGTGCCAGCTTGACTGGGCCATGAGGTGCCTAAGTATTTGGGCAGGTATTATTCTGATTGTTTTCATGAAGATGTTTCAGATGAAGTCAGCATTTGAATCTACAGACTGACCGAACTGCCCTTACTAATGTGGGTGAGCTTCTGTCAATCAGCCAAAGACCTGGATAGAACAAAAGTTTGACATTCTTTAAAGAATAATTTTCCATCTTGATGATGGCCTTCAATTCCTATCATAGCCTTTGTCCTGCCTTTGTTTGAATAAAAGTGTCAATTCTTCCTGTGATTTAGATTGAGAATTACACCATTATCTTTCTGGGTGTTACACCTTCCCACTATGATAACAAATAATTGTGGGCATCAAATTTGGTTTTTGTACCTCCCAGTGCCAGAACATTCACTCTGTGGCTCGTTGGCCTGGTTGATTTAGGGCAATAGATCACAGAGGGAAAAGTGTAGCCAAGCAAACTGCTCTTCTCATGGTGGCTGGGAACCATAAAGAGAAAGAGATCAGAGATGACATGGTGGGCCGTGCTTCACCCCTGCACTTGGGAGGCAGAGGAGGGTGGATCTCTGTGTGTGAGGTCAGCCTGGTCTATAGAGTGGATTCCAGGACATCGAGGGCTGCTAGAAAGACTTTATTGAAAAAAGGAAGTGGGGGTAGCAACCACCCACCTCCCATAATCCTTTTCAAGAGATGTCCTCAATGATATAAAACCATGACATGTACCTCTTAAATGTTTCTCTACCTCCCAATAAAGCCAAGCTGGGAACTAAGCCTTTAGCACACAGGAACATTTTAGATCTAGGCCATAATGATGGGTTTCCAACTTACCGATTCTAGGTCTTAGGATGTGTCAGTTCCCGTGAGAGTGTGAGCCAACTCCCTAGAATTGAAGTATCTTTCTATCTACCATCTCTCTCTCTCTATCCTATTGATTCTGTTTCTATGGAGAATGCTAATATTTAAGGGAAAAAATTTCAAGCGTACCACTCAGGAAACACTTCCAGATAGAAATCAAAGATGTTCAGCTACATTGGAATTGCAGATAAGCCATAATTGAGTCTCATGCAATATTTGGAACATATTTATACTAAAAAAGTTATTGTTTATCTGAAATTAAAATTTATCTGAGAATCTTACATTTTTATCTGCTAATCTGAGAACCTTACATCTTGGATTTATAGTACTTCTGTTTTCATGTAATTTAACAAATACTTACCATGGTCATCATTATTGGCAAAGAAGGCTGAAAAATGTGGCAGCTTTAGCTGGGAACACTGTTACAGCCAAGAACACAGAATGCTATTGGTAAAGAAAAGATGATGATGAACAATGGAGTTCAGATAGGGAATTCTTATCAAGATCAGGTAATCCTTTCAGCACCTGTGAGATGGGAAGTAGGTCCGTGACTATGATATTATCAGCAGTTATCATATCTGTCTCATGCTTTGTATCATTTATCATGCTAAAGTCTTTATATAGTTTCTTTTCTAATCGGTAGAAAAAGATTGTTGCTGTTTTTATGTGGCAGATGGGAAGCCTGGTCCCAAGGGCCAGTCTAAGAAAAGCTTAGAAGATGCCTGAAGTCACAGAGCTGTTAAGGCTCTGGAGTCCATGTTGATCGATTGCAAAGTTGATGTTTTGGGTACTTTTTTCAACATCAGTTTTGATATAATGGTGAACAGAAAGGACAGTGTTCTTGCCATAGGGTTATACCCTGTTATAGACTAAATTGTCCTCCAGAAGTTTATATATTGAAATCATAACCTTTGGTGTGACTGTATTTAGAGGGAGAGATGTTAAGGAAGCAATAAAAGCTAGCTGATATTGTTAAGGCAGGGCCCCAATATGATAACTGATGTCTTCATAAGGGGGAAAAAAAGAGTAACTGTGACTTCTGTCTTTGTCTCCTAATATGTATAAGCAAAGGCCCTTTGAGAACACAGGAAGGCATCCATCTAAAGCCAAAAAGAGAATCTTCTTTAGAAACAAACCCTGATAGTTCCTGGATCATGGACTTCTGTACCCCAGAACGGTGGAGAAAAAAAAAAAAAAAAAAGATCTGTTTTTTGTTGTTGTTGTTTTATGTCTCCTTGTTCTATAACACCTTGTTTTCTCAGTTGCAACTAATTAATATACCCCCCCTACCACTAGAGACAAACAAACAAAAATGAGCCGATACAAGATATATAGCGGTGATAAGGGTGAGAAGAAAGCGGTTCTGGCTCTTTAGGAAGAAAGGACCTCAACACGCTGACGCATGGCGTTCAGAATCAGAATTTCTTGGCGTTCTTCTGTCTTTGTAGAAGGGTTATGAACAAGGAGCTCAGGGCCCAGTGTGGCTAGAGGACAAACCCTAGAGTAGAGCTGTAGGTGATGAGGATGGAGAGAAGAGGCATAGTCTAGGCCGTGTAAAAGGAATTGGGGTCTCATCAGTGATTTCTGCATCCCTGTGACAAAATCCTGGACAGAAACAATTCAAAGGAGAACATGTTTATTTTTAATCATTTTCAGAAGGATTTTTTCCATCACAGTAGGAAAGATGTGGTGGTGGGAGGGTCTAGCAGAGAGTCTTGACATCACAGTGGACCAGGAGGAGGACGCAGGCTGAAAGCAAAGGCAGGAGTGACTCCCAAACACCTGTTCCCACAGATCTGCTCCTGCCGCCTAGGCTGTGCTTCCGGAAGATTCCACCGCCTTCAAAATAGTCTCCAAAATCTGGTGACTGAGCATTCAAAACACGAGTCAGGGCTCAGTGGAGTTCTATGTACGATGGGAAGTTGTGGGAAAGTTTAGGGCAGGCCAGCGATGTGCGCTGGTATGTGTGTGTAAAAGCTCAGTGACTCCACGTGCCGTGAGAAATAGAAATGGGAGCAGGGAGACCAATCCCAGAGCACACCGGAAATAATGAAGCTTGGAATAGGCAAATAGAGGTGGGGGTGGTGATATATTTAGAGAGATATTTAGGGTGTATTTTTGGAGACAGAAGTCAGTAATGATGTGAAACAACAGGAAAGGAGAAATTGCCATGTGCTTGGATTGGAGAGTCATGTTCAAAGATAAGAATCAAGAAGTTTGCTCAGGATACTGGAGAAGGCTTTGAGGGGACCTTCACAAGTGGAACCCCTCTTCCTTTCCTGTGAAGTAAAAGACATGGAGGCTCACATAGCACAGTCACTGTTTATAGAAGACAACTGGAGATTTTAGATGGCAGTGGAAGCAAACGGTCGCCTCCTTGAACGCATTAGGCCTACCTTAACACCCAGGATCAGGCAGCACCATCTAGGACAAGTCTAGTGGATCTTAGGGCACCCAGAAGCGCAAGCCCTGTGTACTCCTAAATGAATTCCTGAATTGTACTCATCAGAATGCCCAGGTGACGAAGAGTTGAACTCCCAAACTAGAAAAATGAGGCCTCAAGATCCACTTAACTAAACTTCATTTGCAGGAAAAGAGTCCCAGGACTAGAGAAGGCACATTTTCTAACTTGGGCTTCGATAGATATCCAAGTGGAGGAGTGCTGGCTCTTTAAGTCTGGTATTTCGAGAAGTAACTGGGTTGGTGATAAAGGTTTTGGAATCATCAGCGACCTGTTGTTATCAAAAGTCCTGGGAAGAGGTTAAAAAGCTGGAAAGGATTCTGGCTATTCCTACACCCGGAGGCCAGAAAGAGGCTTGGAGCACAGGTGACAAAGAAGTGGAACTGCCACAGAGGCAGGAGGACAGCGGCAAAGATCAGTGAGAAGATCCCGAAAGGGAGAGCCATTGTGCTGGCTGCTGCTGAGAGGCACAGCTCTGTCCTTTGGACCTCCAGGAAGGGGATTATTGTAAAGAGTTTTGCTGTCTCTGCCTTGTTCCTGGGAGGGATCCTCTGACTCCTTGGAATGCCCAAAGTGGTAGGGGAGGCTTTATTATTCGTGGGCAACCCTGACAGTTTATATGGGAAACTAGGTGAAAAGGGGACGAGATGAGAAGCGGCCCTAAGGGAACTCTCGGTTGCCATCTCCTGTCTTACTATAGTGGTTCTCCCATGCACAGAGTATTTGTTCCAAGATCCCAGTGGGCGCCTACACTCTGGATAGTAGCAAACTCTGTATACATTATGGATTCCCCCATATAAACATACTTAGGATAGAATTTAACTGTGAGCTAGTGTCACTAAGAGATTAACCACAGTAATTTACTTTATATCTTAGTGACTTCAGTATCTATTTTTTTTTCCTCATTAAATTGAGAACTTTCCAATTCTTCACTTAATAAAAGAAGCATTTTATTGGCCTCATTTTTGGTGTGTCCGAGTTGCTGGCCGATCATGTTAAATACGGAAGGTTACTTTAATAGTGGCCCTTTGATATCCTGGGAGCCAATGTCAGTACAAGGGAAGGATAGCATAGACAGTATGGATACACTGGACAGAGAGTTGATCCAAGTTCTGGCCACCAGATCTCACCGTGCTGCTCACGTAACGTACAAGTTAAGCTTACTGATTGTGTCCCTGGCTCCCTCAACCCGGACACCACGCAATGAGAGTCAGCAGATAAGGTGGACTATTGCTCCCAGTATGCCTATGACACCGCTGACCACAGAGCGCATGCTTTGTAGATGCCCACTGAGTGGTGCACCGAACAAAGGGTGATTCATGATGCTGCTCATTTGTTTTGTTTGCACCCCAAATATCTCAAACACTGTGCGTTGAAATCTAAGATCTAAATGTCAGGACAGTTGAGATTGGATATAGGAAGAGCTTGTGATCCCAAGCTGGAAGTCACCTGCTGAAGACCTTTGGAAAACAGTTTTTAAGTGGAGAAAACCTGTCATGTCCCTGTAAACATACGATTCTTTTTGGCTACATGATCCCTAGAAAGACCAAGAAAAAATAATGGGTATGACAGTAACTAGAGTGTCAATAATTAATACATAATAATGACTGGCCCTTGGCACTGAGATAGACAGTTGGATGCATTAATTTCATTTAATAATAATAATAAGGTAAGTATTATAGTTTTACCCATTTGACAGATGAAGAAACTGAGGTTCAGAAAGCACGACTTGCCAAGGGTATCCAGCCATTCTTGATAAAGCCTTGATGTTATCCCTGTCTTAAGTTCTCTGCCAGCTCCTAATATGGCCACACACCTAAGTCGGTTGGAAGAGATTCATTCATTCGTCTAATTTTTATACCGCGAGTTAGCGAATTCAAAGTCTCACGAATGCTGAGCATGAATTTTGCCACTGGGCCTACACCAAGCCATCTAGGGAGTATTTAAATTCCTTGTTATACCCCAGGATGAATTAGATCAAGGTCTGGGTGGGGAGACAGGCACCAATGATTCCAAACTTTAGAGCTCATTTTAAATACAGAGAGCCAGTTCCTAGGTGCTGTTGGTTATTGTTGCTCAAAAGTAAGTGTGTGAGACTAATCCTGGAGAGGTTGTGCAGGAGGAATTATTCCCTTTCCTGCTTGCCTTGGAGGTTCCAGGGCAGAGCATCCCAGATGGGAACTATCCTGAGCTAGACGAAGGCCTGGCCTGGACGGCCATCCTTTAATTACACGTTCTCATAGATTCAGATGAGGGCATGCTGAGATATTACAGAAGGAATGGTTACACCAGTGTGATTTATTGTTATTTTTGTCGCCACGCCACAATTTAATTCACCTCTGAGTAGTTATGTTCATTCTAATAAACTAATGAGTGTCGTGGGAGCTGCTCCTGCAGCTCCCAGTGATGTATTAATTCACTGTTAACAGCCTAGACTCGGGGAGAAAAGCACACTGTCTTCATTTCCCCAGCAATCATTCTTGCCGGGAAATTTCTGGGCATGAAGCTGGATATTTCTGCCGAACATTTAGCCCATAAACCCAGCCTGTAATTTACAGAGACCCTAGCAGAAGAAGCCGTAAATGACTCTTCCCTCCATCAGCATGCGGGTGGAGGAACCTGAAGAATAGAGCCTGTCTTGACTTGGTGGTGTAGCAAGGCCAGGCCATCAATTTCAGCCAATAAAAGGAGGAGGGCAGTGTGAGAGCCGTGGAAGTTAAAAGGCGGTTGGTCAGCACCATCTTTGACATTTCAGAACACCCCAGCTCGGAGTAAGAGTACGGGCTCATGAGCTAGGTGGTGGCAGGCATAAAAAGAATAGATTGTTTGTGAAAAACACGAGATTTTCACACTCTGGGGTGAGACAGGAAATGCAAGGGTGTCCTGGCTAGTCATCGTACAGTCCAGCCTGTTCATGTGTTTGCCAGCTTGTTTTTCTCCTTTCCTCCCCTCCCCTCCTCCTTTCTTTCCCTTCCCTCCTTTCCTCTCCCCTCCTTCCCTGCCCCTCTTCCCTCCCCTCTCTCTTTATCCTCCCCCCTCCTCTTTCTCATTTTCTCTTTGTTTCTCTCTCTCTTCCACTCTCCTTCCATTTCTATTTCCCTTTCTTCCTTTCTAATGGTGGCATGGCTATATTTCTGGGACCTTTGTTGACAAGGTTAAGGATAGTCGTGAGCGGCACACGTCTGTAATCCTAGTAAGTGGTAAACTGAGGTAGGATAATTATTAAAAGCTCTAGGCCAGCTTTTTTTTTTTTTAAGTGAGTTCTGGACCAACCTGTTGAGACTCTGTCTGTCTCACCCAACAACATCGATTAATAATAATAAACACAAACACCGTGTGAGGACAAGGTAGAACCTCGGGTAGCTGGGCCTAAAATTCAAAATGGAACCCTACAGCAATTGGTTGGTTGTGGGGTAACACAGCACTCTGTGCCCCTAGAAGGACCACACATGTAGTTCTGTGGCCTTGCAGAGGTGCACTCCTTCCCCAACTGTGAAGATAAACAGAACCCCATCTCAGAGCCTCGTGCTTTTTCCTGGACATAAACACTGACCTACATGGATAGGCAGAGGCAAGGGTTAATCAACTAGAAGTGAGCATGATAGCAGCCCTTCCTATGTGAAAGTCATCAACGGGAATTGAACACTTGCATCTGACATTTAAACGCTTTTATTATCTTTATTTTATGTGTGTGGATGTTTTGCCTTCATATATGTCTGTGTACCACTTGAATGCCTGGTGCCTGAGGGGAGGGGAAGGCCTAAGAACCCCCAGAACTGGAGTTACAAATGTCTGCTGTTCAGAGCTGAACTTGTGTCCTCCGGAAGGGCAGCCAGTGCTCTTAACTGCTTAGCTACCTCTCCAGCCCCGAAGTTGTCTTTTGTATAAGGAGACTAGAGTCA